>NC_139241.1:84681171-85141171 GCF_977018435.1 Lepisma saccharinum | reverse complement strand
GAATCAGCACAGTCGATCTGCATAGCGACGCATGGGAGGGCGTGGACTCCAACCCGTGCCCCGAATGACAACCGGGAGAAAAGAACAGCAGACAGCAACACCATGTTTGGTTGCAGTCGGCGACTTTGCCTTTTGATATGATTTCATCTGAAAGGTGAGCACCGGTATATAGACGCCACCGAAGGGGGGGGGGGCTCTGGATACCGTGCGGGATTGTGAATAAACTGTTCAATATGAACATAAGCGTGGGTACGGGGGTGCCGGTCACCCCTAATGTGTCCCCCCAAAATTAAAAATGTACAAACTACCATTAAAGTTATGAAAATAACATCCGTGTTTCTTTTCTTTAAGTAAACTGTTACAATTTTGGGTGTATCCAGATCAGAGTTCAGGAGAGAGACGATTTCGCTCGAGCGCCAAATAGTTCGCACGAACGACGCTAGATAGCGTACGGAATCGAGCAGGGTTGTTAAAAGGTCCAGGAATTTTAAATAAATTCAATTCCGGTCCAGGAGAGAAAATCAGCAAGCGTATATGGGTTCTGGACCGTAAAGAATATTTTTATCTGTAAAGTATTTCAATTCGGTCCAGGAACCATTATTCCAGGATTAATTTAAATTCGGTCCAGGAACCTTTTTTCTGAATAAATTTAAATACTGTCCGGGAACCTTTTTTTTCGAACCAATTTAAATTCGGTCCAGGAACCATTATTCCAGGATTAATTTAAATTCGGTCCAGGAACCTTTTTCCGGATGAATTTAAATTCGGTCCAGGAACATTTTTTCCAGAATGAATTTCAATTCGGTCCAAGAACCTTTTTTCCAGAATAAATTTCAATTCGGTCCAGGAACATTTTTTCCAGAATGAATTTCAATTAGGTCCAGGAACATTTTTTCCAGAATGAATTTCAATTAGGTCCAGGAACATTTTTTTCCAGAATGAATTTCAATTAGGTCCAGGAACATTTTTTCCAGAATAAATTTCAATTCGGTCCAGGAACATTTTTTCCAGAATGAATTTCAATTAGGTCCAGGAACATTTTTTCCAGAATGAATTTCAATTAGGTCCAAGAACCTTTATTCCAGAATAAATTTCAATTAGGTCCAGGAACATTTTTTCCAGAATGAATTTCAATTAGGTCCAAGAACCTTTTTTCCAGAATAAATTTCAATTCGGTCCAGGAACATTTTTTCCAGAATGAATTTCAATTAGGTCCAGGAACATTTTTTCCAGAATGAATTTCAATTAGGTCCAGGAACATTTTTTCCAGAATGAATTTCAATTAGGTCCAGGAACATTTTTTCCAGAATAAATTTCAATTCGGTCCAGGAACATTTTTTCCAGAATGAATTTCAATTAGGTCCAGGAACATTTTTTCCAGAATAAATTTCAATTCGGTCCAGGAACATTTTTTCCAGAATGAATTTCAATTAGGTCCAGGAACATTTTTTCCAGAATGAATTTCAATTAGGTCCAAGAACCTTTATTCCAGAATAAATTTCAATTAGGTCCAGGAACATTTTTTCCAGAATGAATTTCAATTCGGTCCAGGAACATTTTTTCCAGAATAAATTTCAATTAGGTCCAGGAACATTTTTTCCAGAATGAATTTCAATTAGGTCCAGGAACATTTTTTCCAGAATGAATTTCAATTAGGTCCAGGAACATTTTTTCCAGAATAAATTTCAATTCGGTCCAGGAACATTTTTTCCCGCATCAATTAAAATACGGTCCTGGAACCTTTTTCAATGTAACAAGACGGAACTCGGACCGAATTTAAATTGTGCGAGAAAAACGTTCCGGTCCTGCAGAGGAACCCATTAGAATTTGTGTGTTCCTGGACCTTTAACAACCTTGGAATCGAGAGCTTCTTCGCTCGAGAGAATAACGCTCGAACGGACAAAACGAGCGGTACATGCCCGATGCCCAGTAGTAAACGTTATAAGGGTCTGCCTTATCGCACAACAGTTCGGTAACCTTGCGTTCTGACGTCAGACGAGGAATGCCTACGGTGTTAGGTTGAGTTCTATTAACATAAATACACTGAGAATTTATTATTTATGCTAAGAACTAAACCTAGCTAGCCTAACCTAACATCTTAGGTATTTAGCCTAATAATAAAAGCATTCCCCGGTGACGTTACAACGCAAGGTTGCTCTAGTGTTGTGCGATAAGGAAGACACAACGTATAACCGTAATTTGCCCGTGGTAGTGAACCCTCAAACATGGCTGGTAAAGTGAAAGACGCGGTGAAATTGTAACTTAACTAGACCTAGTCATCATCTCCATTTTAAATTCCGTTTTAGTCTATCTTATCAATAGACAGTGTTAAAAAGTAACATAAACATTGCTTCCCCGGAAACTTCCGGTTTAGGTCAGTCCCCGTTGTTTGCAGTACAGTTCACAAGTATACGAAGTAAGAAATAAGCCCTTGCTTTCATTTGTTATGCGACGATAGCGCCACAGACTGACGATAGTCAAGAAAAGTATTTGCTCAAGGTTTACCACGAAGGAGTGAACTTGTTGAATCCTTCGGATGAGCAATTGCAGTGCAGATTATTAAAAAAAACCGTTTCTTCTTTAAAAATAACAAATGTGCTGTGATAAGTTTAAAGTGTTCAACGATAGTTCGACTTGCATTGTACATTTTCAAACCCGAGGGTAGATGGCAGCACTATTTATAGTCTTCTATCTTTTCTACAACCTTACATAATCTCAAACGCTTGATCATACGGAAGTAGGCTAGAAAGGAAATATAATAATTCGTTTTCTGAAGACTAAACCACATATATTTGTTTTGTGACTAGAAGATGTTCATAGATTTCATCAATTAATATTTAAAGATATGTTGTAGACTTATTTGTTCAGCTATATTCAGACATACAAGTTCTCATGTATTTATTCTCGCCTTATCGAACTGTGCAACCATATGCTGCAAAGCAGGCACCCTATTTCCTATTAAAAGAATCTCCACTTCGCAGTTCCATATTAACGTCCATAGAACAGTCAGCGTAACCGGATATTCCAGGGGAACCAGATGAGTGCGCATGCTCCGCAGTAGCTCCGCCTTTAAAACCGTCTATACACAGTGATGTATGAAAATAAAACAGATGATTGTGGGCTGAAACAGCCAGGATGGATATTTTACAAGTATGTATCTACAATTATTGTGACATTAAAATGATATTCCATTGCATACCTCGAGGAGGGGAGACTCGAAAGTGTAGGAGAGAGCGAAAGTGGTCCCATGCAGGACTATAAATCCAGACCAACTGCAGACATCCTTGTTTTGTACGGATAGATACAGAGTTTGTAAGAGAAGGAGTGTAGTTTGTTTTCCTGATTGAACTCGCTGAACTTTCATCAAGCCCCCTCCCCCAAATGGAGGATGCGCACATGTTTACGATGGCTTTCAAAATTTCTTTGTGAATATAACACATACCAAAATACTTTATGAGTATGAATTCTTTTACAAATTAATTGCTGATAAATCTATAAAAATATCCGAATCAAAAAGCACTGCATTCGCAGACTAAAGTTGATTTATCGAGGCTAAATATATGTGCGACAAAAGATGTTCTAAAATTATCACACATATTCTGAGAGAATCTTCTATTGCATACGTATAAGTCACGTGAACTGCACAACTTTCATTGGTTAACAAAAAATGATATTACTTTGAAATTATTGCTTCTAAGGAAAACAAAATTATTACTCCTGTTCGTCAACAGACTGACGTTCTATTATAAGATCCACTTTGTTTATTCACCCTGCCATCTATCGGGAAGAAAGAAAATTATCCTAATAACACCCTGTCCGAATGTATCTTTTTGAAACTCTTCCGGAGCAGGTTTTTGTACGTCTCCAGATGAATGGTTTGCTTCTTACGAGGCAACGGCTGCCCAAATACAAACACGAGAAGCTCTTTTAATGTAATCATGTAACGTTTCTAATATAAACAGCCCTAAGGGCACATATCCTCCCTTCTCAGCAATCTTTTCTTTGACTATCTGGCCTCATGTAAGGATTTCTCTGAGGGCAAGAGCAGTGGTGTTGGCTGAGATTCGGCCAGACCAGGACATTTTGTAATTACATTTTCCTTTGTATGTAGTCCAGTAAGAATGGCAAATACCTACGACTTATGATGATAAGTGCTTTATAAATGTATGCCACATTGCATCTATTGCATATTTTCTGTTTAAAGTACATAATTCAAATAAAATGCTGTATTTGAGACATTTCTGTCGATTTCATTGAGTAATGCAGTCATATTTCTGAACATGCTTTCAGAATATAATATTCTCCTAAAATTCAGTATTTCTTTACCTTGTTGTGAATGGTTCGTCACCTTACTGTCACTTAATCTTGTTCCATAAAAATCCCACCGTAAAAATTCAAAGCTTTGTGTGTACGTCATTCATCAATGTTGCCATAACCTATATCGCAAGAAATCACTGCTGATTCTGGGAAAAGTAATTTCAGAATAACATTCTGCAGAGTACCGAGAAAAATAATTTAGTGCAATAATTATCTTTCACCGTCAGGAGCCTAAAAGTAGCCCACATTTTTGGCACACTTTATTTCCATATGTATTTACTTTGTCAAGATATTTAGTATCTACCTTAACTTTACCTCTACCTACATACTTATGTACATATTTTGGCTCTGTCCGAAAGGACCAAAAAGCAGTTTTGAAGCACGGTCTTGCCGGAAGTGACGTCACCTAGTGCAGTTCGAAAGCGCCATTAAACGAGCAATCGAGACCGTAGCGTGGAGTGATGTGCGTCTACGCGTAAACAACGATAGTCTACATTCTACACGTAGACTATTTTATATACGTAGATTACGTAATCTATGTAAACAACATCGCGAAAGGTGATAACTTAGCGAAGGGCGCCGTGGAATTAAAAGAAAATTATACTACGTATCAGTTGCTGGTGTGTGAAGGAAACTTTTCATACTCTTTCTTCCAAATTCGAAAAATTTCTCACCTAGGAAGAAACCTAATATAGGAAATATTCTAGTGTTTTATGGGAAAAAGACCACTCTTGCCTCACGACTGCCATCTGTTGTTGTTTTTTGCATACTATTTATCTTCTTCCATAGTTGATGATAGAAGAGAAGAGACATTTTGTTGTAAGTAGGAATCTCTTCATTTCGTTAGGAACAAATATAATTTAAAATGTCACTTTCCTTTCATGAAAGCCTTGAAAATTAATTTTAATGTACTTTAGATTGTCTACGTAGTCTATGTAAACTACAACCCAATGTAATCTACGCGTAGATTACGTGTAGACAACGCATGTAGACGTAAACGTATAGTCTACGGCACATCACTGAGCGTGACCCATCAAATAACAATATGGAGCTGCTTCCCCAAGGATAGAAGTCAAGGTACGCCTCTGGTTACAAGTAACTGTGTTACTTCTAAGCAGTGCTAAATAACAACAACATTGCCTTCGCAGTCTCACGACTTCCACAGCAAACTTAAAGAAGAGTTCCCCAGAATGCTCATTTCAATAACAAAACTGAATCGGTCGATATCTCGAACGAGATTTCACCTCGAGGCAGTGGGGCCAGATAAAACCTCCCGTCTTGTGACTAATGAAGGAATAGATTTTAATGCAAGGGGTAGAAAGGAACAATTCTCGCGGTCACGGGGTCTTCCGAGAAGAAGGAAGAAGAAAAGGAAGACGTTCCTGCGAGAATTCGCTCCGAATCTTAAAGAGTTTGGGCGGAAACTAAAAACTTTAGCCAGCGTTGTATCTTTTGCCTCATATCAATTTTACATTTCAGTTTCAAGCATTCGTGGGAGAATATCTGTTTGCAGTTGCGTGCCAGTCGAGTTGGAGGGGGTCTTTTCCTAATCTGTTTCTGAAATTGCACATACTAAAAAAAAATATGAAAATATCCGTGCATAGTTTTGTACACTGAACTTAGTCAGAAAGCGTAACTGTCCAAAGTTGATATTCACAACCAGGTGAAATTTTTAATGTATTTGCAACATTGATACTTTTCTTAAATGCGTTGATAAACACTCAACACTTGAAAACGTGTAAGAATAAAAAGGTAAAGTTCCCCGTGCATGTAGCACCGTGGCATCAGGGACATTTAGGGGATGTGGTGGTAGGGCCCCACACATTCTCGATCACGGCCATTTTTGGAGGTGATGTGAGCAGCACTATGTTCCGGCCGCCTTTACCCCCAGGTACACATTGATTTGAGGCTTGGTGAGCCCCAGAGGAGCTTTTTATCGCCCTTATCATTTGGGGTCCTTGTCCTTTATCGAACTTGGTCTTTGACGACGCTGTCCTTTGGCGACATTTTCTTCTGGTGACTAGTGACTTATGAACTAGTGATTCTCTTTCGAAAAGACTGCTGGAGTAGCTCCTTCCAGCCTGTCAGTTATCATACCGAGGTATGAGAAGAGCGTGGAAAGGTGTGTCGCTCATGAACTGTGGCTTCGACAAGACAATAGCCTACATATTGCGATTTGAAAATAGAGATTCTCAATGCACGCCACCGATTGTGAAGGGTCAACGAAGTTAGTAATAAGGTGTGTTTCATACAGGTGATACACTCGTAGGTTGAATTGTATCTTCTGCAAATATGCTATATAAAGAAACAAATTGCCGGAGTACTATGTGAGGTGAGTGTACAGAGCGTCAACTCACCACCTTCCACCGTACTCCTCGTTACGATGTGACATAGAAGTACCACTGTTTATGAAAACTCTTCTGGTGCGTTAAAGACAACTAATGTATGTCCCTTAATGAAAACTGCAAACTCGTGCAAGATTTTTTTTAATCTTTGTAAAATTGAAAATAATGAATATTCGTCGTTTTGCATAGTAACTTTCAATCACATGTAATTTACATTTATTGCAAATGTATACCTTTTCAAGCAGTATAAAATAAAAGTACAGATACTAGATCAACAATTGCACGAAAAAGAAACAGATTGCAATATTTAAAAAGCAATGAAGAACCTTGACAATAAATACACTTACGGCAGTAAATTCGACACGTAACTTATTTTCAAATACTGTTCAGTTTCAATGGTGATTCAGTAATAAAAATAACATACATTTTCTCAGCTCAGAAAACTTACCTTTCCAGCTATTTTGGCTTCCTGGCCATTCACGTGTGCTAGGTAGCAATACAAATTGAGACCTATCATGCTGTCTTTAAGAGCTTTAATTTCCAAAAGTTGGCGGCGCCACTTAACGGCTCATTTGATTCCATTCCCCAACATTGAATGTATCCAAGTTTTAAGTACCTGGCTATTGTGAATGTTTCAATGATGTTGCACATGGATCAAGGAATGGAACTGGCAAATATTAATACAACAATTTAATCACAGTAGTGGAAAATTTGAATGTACTCTAAAAATGCAGTCAATTTCGATTTGAGATTTGTGCAGAATTCGTCAATTATTAAAGGATTAGCTGTTTGTAGAGATGTCGTCGCCTCAATCGCGACGTTCAGTTCGAGCTCTTTTGCGGATCGTCTGATTAACCCCAGCGTATTAACATGCCCAATCTGGTATTAGCAACAACATAGCCTTAATTGCATTATCATTTGTTGTTAATGAACATATGGTGTGCACTGCTGGCGTTTTACACTCGATACAAACAAAACATTAATCACTTGCTATAGTTGGCCGTACCAATTGGTGAGAAGTGAACACAAAACAGATAAATGTTTAAATAAAAATGATTTTCACACCAGATTCTTTTAGTGTTTCTGTATCGTTATCATATTCATGACATTTTGTTCAATTATTTCTAGCAGATACAGCTGCAATTTGTGTGAAAATATGTAAGTTATTAATCAAATTACGCTTTTTGGTGCAACACTGATTTAAAAAAAACAGGAAAAGGGAATGAGCTCACTGATTTATTTTGTGTCTTAATTCGTTTCTCTGTGACTAATCGCGAAGATGAGAATGAATGATATGATGAAATTGATGGAAGGGACACTCACAAAGAATACCCAGGACCGGGATTCGAACCAGGGACCCCTGTCAATGTATTACGTCACCATCTGTTGATGTCTGGCTTTTCAGGCCAGAGTAGCTGCACGATAACGTGTCACCCCAAACAATCTTGGTCGTGGAACGAAAATTGAACCCGATACAGTTCAGACAAGTTGAAAGCCTCGGATCGAACAATATATTTATGATTTCGACTCTCATACACACTACTGACTTCGATTTTATTCATTACAGTAATACTGGCGAGAAGATTTATCGAGTATTTGCTACATTGCACAGGCAACACTGCTGCCACGCCGTTGTACCGAGCCGATAAGTGGAGAGAAAGCCAAGAAGCAACCCACGGTGACCTTGACTAGAGAAAAAACGCCAGTCCAGAACATTTTCAGACAAACCACGAGCATCGTGGATCCTCAAACAATCCCTCGCTCGTTGTATTAACTTGTGTCCGTCAGAATGCGTCTCTCTCTTATTGGGCACACTGCAAGGTCTTCAATTATTCAAACCTTATACGGCGACTGATGAAGTGCTGCTTGCATGCTGAGAGAGCCTGTCCGCGACCAATTAGAAGGCAGCATATGTACTCCAACCACACATATAGATGCCCCCGCTGCATCTGAATTCACAAGCCTCTGGAGAAGATACTAAAATCGCAGTTTATGCACAGAATAACACACAGTTTGATGAAAACAGATTCCAATCCTAATGTAGGATCAAAGCATTGAAATATGATTAACACAGGAATAAAAATCCGCAACTACTTCATTCCCAGGCCACAATATCACGATGTTACGTACCTCCACCTCACAATATATTTTATCCCTGGCGAAAGAAAGCAATTTTTAGGGATATTTTTATCCCTCCCTCAAAGAAAATTGAAAGAGCATAATATGCCATTTCTTAATTACGTAACAAACACAAATAAGACATCTTTCGTGTCCAGGTAAGATTTTCTCCGACTTTGTTCCCGCATAAAGTAGCTCTGGGGTTCACCCAGCCTCAAATAAATTGGTACATGAGCGGATAATGGCGGCGGTCGGAGCGTCGTGCTTGTCACATTACCTACAAAAATGGCGTCCACTTTATGCACAGTAAGGCTAATCAGTACTGGACCTACAGTTTAAATCCAACCACTGTGCAATGTTTCTCCACCAGGTATCGAACCTGGGATCCCTCGATAACAAGTCGACAGCGTTACCACTAAGCTATCGCGGAAGCCTCAAAAAATGGCCGAGATCGAGAATGTGCGCGGCCCTACCTACACATCATCCCTCATTGTCTTCCGATAAATATCACCGCACGTGTTGCTGTCCCTAGGAACTTGTCACTACAAAGAGGCATTGTTTTGGCTAGTGACGGTGCAATACTATGCCACGAATAAGGTTAATGACCTATGCAAAACAATGCCTCTGTGCAGTGACAAGTTCCTACGGATAGCAACACTGAGTACAGACTGTACGTGCGGTGATATTTATTGGGGAACAATGAAATCATCAGAAGGGTTCGCTGGCCCTAACGAAGTCCTTCCTCCTAATGACGTGGCTATTCAGATCATTATGATCTGGGCTTCCAGCAACTAGGAGTCTTAATTGGAGAAAGATTCCAGATGCTACTGGAGCCGAGATGCTGGACTCATCCAGCCCTGGTTTAATCAAGATTATATAATTTCAGGTGCACGAATCTGGGGAAGATCCGGTCTCGATTTAATCATTCCTCTTGTCTTAATGAAGATCGGTACTTGCTTACTTTTTATATACAGGGCGGTTCAGCGAGAATTCACCTGACACGATCCACCGTTGCCATCCTCAATATCTTGGAACGAAGCTTCGGTATAGTGATCGCTGTGCCAGTTTTCAACCAAGACCATCGCGTGCCTACTTCGACTGCCATAAAACAAAATGCTTTCGCGACAGTTGCGGTAATGGATCAATCGATCTAACCGTTGGGGGGAGGGGGGTTGCTTCCCCCCTCCAATTTGAAGGTTGACGGACGGCCACAAATTTTCATTAACAAATATATTGGTGCAGAAGATTAATTTGAAATTGTCTGTGTCCGAAATGAAACTTGCCAAACTTGGCAACACTTGCTAAATTAATTCAATGTTAGGCTATTGGCCAGAAGAAACTAAAGGATTGCATTACATCCAGTCAACAAGCGTAGACATAATCGTACTAATACTGTCTATGATTATGCCATAATTATTAATTAATATTAAATTTCAAGAATACATACGTATTAATCTCTATATATATAAAAATGGATGTGTGTGTATATGTTCAGCAATAACTCTCGAATGCATGGAGCGATTTCAACCAAACTTGGTACGCTTATCACTTGCAACCTGGAAAGAAATGCTGTTGGGGTAAGACACCCCTGGCACCCCTAGGGGTGGGGTGGGAAGGGGTGACATGTAAAAATAATCGAGAACCACCAATATTAAATTTCGCACAAACAGACATCCATGACTCTCTGCAATCCGCACAACGATAGTGTGTCTCGTGTTGTCTAACATTCAGGCTGTGTTGCGAAAACGACCTATATTAGTGTCGAATCTATAGTTTTCGGAGTCGCTAAGCTAAGGTAATCACCTAGTTAACGTATAAAGTTTAAAAAATCAGAAAGCTGCTTACGAGTTCTGATCGGGGCATCGAATTTTAAACAACGAATTTGCCGAGCCGTGGGCTTAAAGAAGGATGATTACCACTGGCGTAGACGCACTTTAGTGCTTCGAAGTTAGTTTTTATGCTGTGCTATTAAAAACGTTTGTACGTCCTGTGATTTTACCTTTACACATACAACCAGTTTCCTTTAACTGACGATGCCATCGCAGAATGCTTTCATGACCTGGCGGTGCAGTTGCAAACTGTCTCCGGGTTGTACGGTAACAACGGAAAAACACTTCTCATATTCCAAAACACAGAATGCTTTGTGCTGCCATCTGTCGGCAAGCGCCAAGATTACAAATATGAGAAATTAAACTTTCAAATGTGTTCTTTCGTTTCATGATTACCACACATATATTATATTAATATTTTTTTTTGAAATATATCACTTTAAAACCCGATGAATTATTTATAATTACCCTCTAGTTCTCGAGATGATAATATCTTGTCAATAAACAAGCATAATGTTGTACGTAATAGAACTCAAATGTTATTACTCTAAAGGAGAGCATGTTAACAATAATTTATATTGATTGTACTAGCATAATGCGTGACTATCGAAGATATTGTTTTTTTGCCACACAACCTGACTGACAGAATTCTGCATTACTACGATATTGTAGCAGCAGAGAGTTCGTTCCACGAATACCGCATGAAGAGCGACATCTATATTCTTCCATTCGGAACCGAAAGAAGAAAAGCACTTTCATATAGATTATTCTCAGAATATCAGATTCCGAAAGCGCATTTCGAATACGGTGTTGGGCTAAAGATCCTGCTCGCATCGCATCAGTATTCATTATCTTGCTTTGTCATTTCAACACTAAATATTCCATCACACTTTGAGTCTATTTCATCAGAGCTAGAAAGAATTTTCTACGCACGAGACGAAAACAGAATCCTGCTCCCTCTTGCGTCACATTCATCAAAATTATTATTTTCCTTGATTACTATCTTTCCTTCTTTAATATTCTCTCGCACACAGAAGCTAGTCTACGCCACAAGCCATCCGTAGCGCCATCTTGTACAGTCACGGGGAAATCTAGGTTGTAACGATCAGGCGAGGCGTAAGATTAATTCAGAGGGTGCCCCGGGGGATCACGTCTTGAAATTAAAAAGTCCGCCCAGAAAATTTCAATAACCTGGCGTAACATACGGACCAAGTGATAGAAAAACACAAAATAATTGAGGCGAAAGTCCCTTTTTCTCAGGAGCCAGCCCTTTTTTTGAGGAGGGAGGGGCAAATGCAGTCTGAGAAAGCCACGAATATAACCAAGATAAAGCTACACATTTTGAAATATGATTAAAAACATTTAATTTATTAATTAATACAAGATTGGATTCAAAGTAATTAATTCTTGCTCCGGAGCGGCCATCCCAAAGAAGGCTCTACAGGTAATAACTTGAATAACTATGCAATACAGTGGCGGCGATTAGGGGGCAGTTACCCCCTCCACGTCTTGCTCCCGCACTCTGCTAAACCTTATCTATCAAGGAAAAATAAACTGTCTTTGACCCCCTAGTTCTAGAATCCAATTGCCGCCACTGATACAATACATTGTAATATATGGCGGACTCTACCACATCGCCGCAGATTTTAAAATTTGGCTAGCAACAGTGAAAAAAAAATATAATCGCACGTTTATTATTTTGATTTGATACACGTGATCCAGAATATACAGAAACATTGTTTATCGAGAATATTTATTTCCACCGAACTTACTGGAAGGCAGACATTAGATTGAGATCACAGGGCTTTGAAAGGCAGTACCAAAGATTAATGCACACTAGTAGAGTGAGATTACTTTCGTAACGTTTCTGGCTATTCGGTATTTGGAACTTGGGAGCGAGTCACTATCCCGAAACCCTCCAACGAACAAGCAAGCCACTGACGTCATCTCCGACTCCACACCTATCGCTAACGCTATTGGTGACGCTCCACAATGTTGGTAGGCTCGCTAGCTGGAGTCGCGCGGTCTGCCGGAGATGTTTCGAAAATAATCTGATTATACTTACAGCAGGGGTTCCCACACTTTATCGTCTCACGGCGCACTTAAGAGTTTCAAATTTTTTCCGCGGCGCCCAAGTCAGAATGTAGGCCTATCCAACACTTGCAACGCTCAGTGTGGTTAGGTTGCTTGCCATAAGATAAAAAATGAACACATATTTTAAGTTCAGAATCATTTTATGTGTAAAAGGTACTAAATGAGGACATATGTGGATTGATGCGATGGTAAGATTGTAAAGCAAGTATCATTTCAGTGAAAACAGTGTAACATTTTCGCGGCGCACAAATTGGAAACCACTGACTTACAATAATATGCATAAAATATGAATCTGGAACTTTTCATCAACTGGAATAATCATAATTTTTGGTTATTTAATAAATTTTATATTCTTTATATTTTTTAAATTAATTTGTTGGCCGGGACAGTTGCTTTTATACAAATCAAATCAATACATATGAATTTACATATTATTAATCTCCTATAAATTATAATAACGTTTTAATTTAAATATCTACATAATTATTGCTAAGACAATATATTCATAGATACATGCCTGCCGTACTCTCTGGAAAATTTAAACTTTCTTTTTTTGCCAATAGATGTCGGTGTTTTACGTAACCTAAAATTTCTTTGAAGATGCGGAAACTGACAGACAATTTACCCCTTAATGTTCCATCGTTACTTGAGTTCCTCCTATCTCAGTAATTTCGAGTTTTCTTTTTATCATGCACAGAAGCTGTACTCCTAATAAGTTGCAGGAAATCAAGATAACACGAACGATATTTAAGATAAATGTTACTTTAATAGAACATCAGTTTACCCGTTTAATAATTTTGTCAATTCTTAAATTTTCTTTGTACTTTTTACTCATTTCACTTTTTGACACCAGGTGTCAGGTTTGTGCAAAGAAACAGTGCTCAACGAAGTAGACAATAAGCGGAGTTCAAGTCCAAAAGATTCAACAAATGCCTGTCTGCCGCTTTCATCGTTCATGTGATGGTACCACGTGACTATACACCACACTGTGCACCTCTCCAGAACGTAGTGCAATCTGTACAGACACCAAGTATACAAAATCAACGAAGAAGAAGAGTCTAGACGCGCGAATGCAGAGTCAAATAGTACAGCATACTAGACGGGGCTATTGACGTCCTATTTTCGTGACGTCCGAAGAGCGTAAACTTCTAATAAATTGATTTGGCTTATTTTACTTCACTCTTCTGCCATTTTCGGCTAATCGCGACGATGAGGATGGGTGATGATTAGGGCTCGGAAGTTGAGGACCTATAAATTGCCAAAAAAAAAAGACCTAAAAATATAAAAGAAGGATCTAAAAACTGAAAAAAGGACGTATAAAAGTGATCCAAATTAATTAAAACTTCAGTTTTAATTACATATTTAATGAATAAAATAAAAAAATAAAAAAATCTGGTGGTATGGAACACACAATGCGAAAAAACTATATGAAAGAAATGCATCTTCTTTCAGTCCAAAAATGTTTTTCTCTCGTTTCAGGGATGGTTCAAATGTATTTCTTTTTTTTTTTCTTTACAACAGAAAGGATGTTTAAGAGGCGATGAACTGATGATGATTCGAATTGAGAATGGGCAGTAAAAACGTAGTCGAAAGAAAGTGAAGTTGCAAAAAAAAAGCCGTTAAGACCTAAAAAAAGGACCAATAAGCCAAAAAACGCCGAAAAAGGCAAAAAAAGGACCAATAAAACCCACCTTTTTCTGGCGTACAAAGACCCAAAATGAACATATATTATGTTTAGCCTCGTCTTTGGACACTAGGGAAAGAGAAGGATATTTCCTCAACTTACGAGCCCCAGTGATGATATAACGAAATTGATGAAGGCATGCTCACAAAGAACACCCATTTCCAGGCCGCGATTCGAACTCGGGACTCGGCATCATAGCGTGCTAACAACTCCGCCACGGAACGGGGGCTATTATAAAATCGCTAGCGTAAATAAATGAAATAATTATGAAACGCTAAATAGCCATAAACACAATAAAATATACAAAAAATCTTATTGAAGCCAAAACCATATTCCTTTTCTTATTGTTTGATTGCTTATAAGTAGCTTTTCAGCAATCGCGCTAATCGCGATGATGAGGATATGATGTGATAAGATATAACTGCTGAAAGGCCAAACGTAGGATCGTACGAGCCCCACAGAGATTTAACTGGATGCGAGTCCAGACGCCTGAGCCTCGTTAGTCTGCAAGATTACACTTCACAGAGAGCTTGACAGTAGAATTACCTCAGAAAGGGCCACCCTTGCAATACAATACACCGCTGAAGGCGCAAACAAAGCCAAGACGACGATCTCTTCAGCGAAGTGGTTAGCACGGCGCGCTACAACGCCATGGGTTCGAATCCCGGACCGGGCCGATTTATTCATATTAGACATTCTCATGTTCGCAATTAGCCAAAAGTGGCAGAAAAACTACGCTAAATAACAGAAATAAAATCAGAAAGGGTCGGTCAATCCTCACACACAAAGCCAAAAATCACGTGAAAAATCTAACAGTGTTAATTCCCAAAGTAGCTAAATCGTAAAATTGCCATCAGCAACGAAGCAGACAACATACGCCTCAGTGGCGGAGTGGTTAGCAACGTCAGGGGTCAGAGTTCGAATCCCTGCGTCGACATTCCTATGTAGTAGTGTCCCTTTATCAATTTCATGATGCCGTCACTCATCCTCATCGCGGCGATTGGCCAAAGGTGGCAGGAAAGAGACGCCAAATAACGATAATAAATGAAACACGTGATTTCTAACGGCATTCATCCCAACGTAACGAAAACTTAGAATAAGCGACAAAGTCACGAGGAGATAAAACCAAGTTCGCTGTAACACATCCCTGTCAGTGGAAAAAAACAAAATTCATTCATATTATACACGGTGTTTATAAACAAAGGAAAAATTGTCCACATTCTCGTGGGTGCACGAGAACTATGAGCATCGCATCACTCTTCATCGTCGCGATTGACTCAAGAAGCAGAAAGGCGACGTAAATTGATTGGTTGATTGAATTGTTGTTTTAAGTACACTTTATGCACAGTAAGGCTAATCGGGACTGGACCTACAGTTTAAAGGGAATCCGGTTGTTACATGTTCAGGAACCCATACATTCTAGTGGGTCCCGGAACAGGACCGAAACTTTTTTTCTCGCACAATTTAAATTCGGTCCAAGTTGACTATTGTTTCATTTCAATACGGAACTTAGACCCTATTTAAACAGATCCGGAGTAAAGATTCGTGGACGGTATTTAAATTGTTTTTGAAAAAAAAAAAAAAAAAAAAGTTCCTGGACCGAATTGAAATACTTTACAGATAAAAAGGTTCTTTACGGTCCAGAACCCATTTACGTTTGTAGATTTTCTCCTGGACAGGAATTGAATTTATTTAAATTTCCTGACCTTAAAGGTATTTACTGCGTTACGAAACAGGAACCCTTTTATTGAAGTTTGAGTATGCTTTATGCACAGTAAGGCTAATCGGGACTGGACCTACAGTCTAAAGTGGGATCAGAACCACTACATGCCTCCAACGGATATCGAACCCGGGACCCCTTCATTACAAGGCGACGACGTTACCACTACGCAATCGGGAAGGACCGGGACCCGTTATTACAACGTGGCGTTGTGAAGCCTGTCCCCCTTCCCTTATTTGTCAACACAACTACACACACACACGAGCGATAAAAACGTTAAAACACGCTACTTACCCCATTCGTCCGGAGGTTCGATCCCAAGCACTGCGACGCACAAACACCGCACTAGAACAGCTGCACCACGTGAGGCCCAGCACCGGACTGATGTTGCCTGCACGCTGGATACGGGGCCGGCTGCTTCAGCCAATCGGCGCGTCGCAGCGAGTGACGTCACTGGCGAGGTGAGAGAGAAGCAGGTTGCCTGTGCCGTGCGCTAGATTGAATGAAGACAACACGATTTCGCAATTTTTTCGCTTCCTCCGCTATTACCTATTGCACTGTCCTGCGTGTCTCTCTCTAAGCGTACTGTGCTTTTATTTGTAACAGTATTCGTCCACGACGAGCACAGACTGAGTTTTTAAGACGTTATTTCATTTTAAACTGAACAATTTCAGTCCGATCAGACGGGTAGCGCTCCTTTAAACAGGAAGATAGTGGCGCCACAGGAAAGGGCACCCTCTCAAAGGGGGGGGGGGGGCAGAGTAAGATTTCATATTGTTATTATTATTATTATTATTTCACATTTTAAATGTATTTGTGATACTTATATTCATGTCCAGATGTTATTAAAATAATGAAATCAAGGAGACTTAGGTGGGCTGGCCATATGGCACGAATGGGAGAGAAAAGAAGAGTTTACGGGATTCTTGTTGGTTAACCTGATGGTAAGAGACCTGTAGGAAGGCCAAGACGAAGATTGAGGGATAACGTTCAGATGGAATTTAAGGAAATCGGTAGGAATGGATAAGATTGGATTGATCTTGGCCAGGATAGGGATATATATATATATATATATTGAAATTGAGTGAAAATATCTTGGCGCTGTTGACAAATTCCGACTTGAGTCCACTATTTAAGTAGAAACTGGATACGCCTTGCTTCCTTCCCATAAGCATCTATCACTTTGGTACTTTTTCACAATGCAAAGACACCAAAAAGAGACCACTTAATCTGCTCTCCATCATGGCACTTATGATCCAGCTTTTTACGCGTCAAAGTGTACTGCATAAAAACAGGAAAACTACGGCGCGTGAATTATGGAACTCGGATGCCGACTTGTGAAATGATTTCCGACTTTTCGGGATCCCGAACAGACGAGACATTAAAAGTGTCTAATATTTCTTGAAAGTAACTGTTTTTTTTTATTCCAGAAGTGCAAAAAGAAAAACTTATGGGAAAGGGAACAGTGTAGATTTCAAGATTTTCACCGAGACGGAAAATTTCGAGTTTCCCGTTCCCAAACTGGTCCGGAAGTGAAACTTTTCAGTCCCTCACACCCTTAGCTAGTTACGGCAGTCAATATGATTCTAACGCCAGTAGCGAAAATATTCTTTCCTTATTTTGAGATATTAGACTTGCCTGTTATTCACAACAAAACGCCTGAAGTCGAATATCTTGGTATCAGACCGTTCCAAGTCAGTGACGCGCGATGTTTCAGATCCGTCAATGTGAAACAGATGGCTGGAATTCCAGGGCCTTATCTGCTGGAGCCTTCTGGAACACTTCCAGAATGAAGCGACATTTCCAGCCTTCGCTTTACTTCACAATTAGGGCAGTGTTTCGAAAATTACTTTCAAGTAAGGCGCTTAGAGTTTTCTTAAAAACAGAGATGTTGAGAACGAGTGAATGGAGAGAGGAGAGCGAACAAGGCAAGATAGAGGAAAGGAGAGAGGATAAAGAATAGAATAAGAGAGAAAATGAAATATTTTTTTTAAGCTTGTTTCCAACATCGTACAATTTCTTTTCCTTAATATTCATATCATTAAAACAATCAATGCCAAATTTTTACTTCACCAATGCGAAGAGGTTTTGATGTGATGAACCCTACCTTTATGTACAGTCATGGAAAAAAGTTCTTCCCCATAAGGCTTTAATAGGAGCAAGTAATGCAGGAGGGTAGGCAACACATATTGCACCCTTCGATGATCGGGTGATTTTGCCTGTCTTAACACCGAGAAATGTGTTCCACGCGAAGGTCAACATGACAGGAAAGCAAAGAGGGTCACGTGACTATTGGTTACGTGGAGTGTTGTGCT
Source organism: Lepisma saccharinum (assembly GCF_977018435.1). Classification (NCBI taxonomy): domain Eukaryota; kingdom Metazoa; phylum Arthropoda; class Insecta; order Zygentoma; family Lepismatidae; genus Lepisma; species Lepisma saccharinum. The sequence goes on along the minus strand of NC_139241.1, from coordinate 85,122,749 downwards.
TCTCCACGTCCCCAGTTCTTGATCCACATTGCAGAAAAAGTAGAGCTGCATGCAATATATGAAAATTGGTTGTTTTCAACTACACGCTTAATTATGATTTTCCCAATTGTAAATCTATCAGACGTGTCTCTCGGGACAATCTTTTACTTTGAATTCCTGTTCGTCATAGGCGTAACTTGACGGGAGCAGAAAGGGCATTTGTAACCCTCCCCCCCAATCAGGTTTCTTAAAGCTGCTAAAACAGGAATTAAATACTATGATTTGACGCGTCCAAAAAAGTATTTTATTGAAAGATTGTTCCCAAATACGTAGATAGCAATTTAATACTTTGAAAGTGTCTCAGATTTGTTTATTATGTCACATCTTAGTGTGGCACAGGTCTACTACAAAAGTGGAATTTCGTAACAGAAATATGAACTCACTCCTTTTATTTCGTAGCCGATTTCATCTTGAAACTGAAATTAAGAATATTAGTTAACAATGTCATTGGTAAACAATAAAAAAATGTATTAGACCCAATTCTTTAATACCTTATCATAATCTTTATCGCAAGTTTAAATTTTGTTGTAAGTCCACTTTATGCAAAAAAAAAAAAAAGGTAAAGTTCTCACCTGTGCTTAGCGCTACGCCATGAAGGCGTATAGGGGGTGTGGGGGTAACGCCCCACACTTTCTTGATTCGTTCGTGAGTGGGTTTAATGTGATCAGCATCACGCCCCTGACCGCCTTTACACCCAGGGTTTCCCCCAGGTACCCATGTCATTCGACGCTGGGTGGGCGCTGGGGCCGCTTCCAACGTTAGAAAAGTTCCCGGGCTTGAACCGGCCGGGAATCGAACCCGGGACCTATAGCATGGTAGTCAGACGCGTTACCGACTGAGTCACCGGCACAGATAGACTAATCTGAACTGCATACAGTTTAAAGTGGGATCCGAACCATTATGTGCGATCACCTGGTATCGTACCCGACACCCCTTGATTACATGGCCTTACCACTACGCCATCAGTGAGGCGCACACAATCTTTGTATTTCGACCTTTTTAAACCTATATGTATCATATAAGAGGTTGTTTAACGTTGCTATGCCTCTATGGATTATATTTAGCCAGTATTCGAGCACATAGCATCAGGTTTCATAGAATATAAGCTTCTCTTCCATGTTTATGGTTTCCTGTCTGCAGTAGAAAAACTGGCAGGTTCCCGTAGCTTTTCTTTCAATAGTCTTCCAATGGTTGCATATCATATCACTCAAATTTGATTCATTCGTTTCGAACACAATCCCCGATGGCGGAGTGGGATCGTGGGCGCCTTGTAATTAAGGGATCCCGGGTTCGATACTCGGTGGAGGAACATAGTGGTTCGGATCCCCCTTTAAACTGTAGGTCCATTCACGATTAGCCTAACAGGACATAAAGTGGACTTAAGACACCAAATCAAGCAACCAACCCAATCCCGTTATTGTCCAGATTATCGAATCCAGAACCTTCGTCGCGAATAACATAAGCAGGAAGACAACGTGAAATAACCAAACACAAACAGAACCTAAAACCTACATCGGATAGATTGGATTAAGTCGACGATACAGCACGGGTTCTGAAATGAAAAAGAATACGAAAGTTGAAGGACCTCTATACGCACCCACTTTTCCTCCACTCAATGGGGAAGATGTCCTTCTAGCTGAGAAGCCTTTACGTAGGAGTGCCCTGAGGGAACTTCAAGGCCACGACGATAAAGTGTTCTACGTGCAATGACGGGACCAAATCATACGTCAGATAGCTGTGTTCCTCCTTATTTCGTACGCCATTGATAACTGGAACACGTGACCTCGTCTTTGGTAGAGCAGAAGCCTGCTTGCTTGCCACCACCCTTTAGTTCAGTGACCTTCGCCCGAAGTCAGCAAGAGTGAATGACTCACCAGATACTTGTTGTCTGTGAGGCTACACAAGAATAGATATTTCGTTAGTGGCTGTAAGTATTGTTTCATCTGCAGTTATATCAGTTAACATTTCAATAGTTTCCTAATGGTTACGTTAGTGATAAACATGTAAATTAGTTCTCGAGAGTGAACGTTTTATCTATTTGAACGGGAGATTTTTATACAGCCTGCATGTATTAGTTTTTCCTGAAACAAGAAGAAATTCGAAGACGCAAAATGAGTTCTATAAGAGTAGTTAACAAAAGGAAAAAAGAAGAAGAAAACGAAAATGTAAATGCTGAAATAAATTATGGTAGAGATCGAGTGAATAACATTTTGTCATGGGGCCTCCTCGATGGCGTAGTGATAACGTCGTCGCCTTGTAATCAGTGGATCCCGGGTTTGATACACGGTGGATGCACATAGTAGTTAGTATCCCACTTTAAACTAAAGGTCGAGTCCAGATTAGCATATCTGTGCACCAAACCAAAACTAAGAAAGAAATTGTCACAGTGTAAGAAAATTTCATGTTCAACCAGATACGAAACAAAAGGGAATAATATATTGCAGGTTGGAGTTCACATCTCTAGCATCTAACCAGCACAATTATGAATCGCAACATATCGTATCAGATCCATTTTTATTATACATGTATGATAATATAAGAGAAGTAGAGGAAAGAGAAAACCAAGCGAAACACGGACGCCTTCTCCAGAATTTCAAATCTCGTTACATAAGATTCTGGGTTGGAGTCCCGAACAGGCATGACTTTCTTGTTCTTGCCCTTTTATCTGCTTCATTTCATCATAATTCATCGTTATGGTTTACCTGCAGGGGAAGAATAATGACAATAATTGCCAATAATTGCCAATACAAAGCCAATGACAAACAGAGCAACTCGATTACGGAGGTGCCAAGAAGAAACGAGACTTGACAGTTTCTTCGTCTCGCGGTTTGTCGAATTGAAAATTGCTCTCCCGTTCTCGGTCTCGATTAGTTAAATATAGAAATCGAAAATGTATGTGAATGAATATACATGTACTTCATATATTACGGTTTTGTAGGAGATTTCGTGAGATATGAAATAAGTACTCTTCCATCGTATTTATTTTTATAATTTTTATTCCCTGTTCGATGATCGCGACGATGAGGACGAGTGACCATTACATGAAATTTATGACGAAATAGTCAAACACCCCCGACAAGGACGGTACTCAAACCCGGGAACTTTGGCGACGATATCGAATGTCAATCACTTAATGAGCTTGACCACCGAGCCTGCTAAATGTTGTTTCTGTCAGGTAATTCGTAATAACTGTCAATATCCCACATTCACTATCATTTGCTTCATAATTTATCTTATTGTTGTGATTAACCTGAATTCAAAGAATTAGTTGAAAGGCAAAAATGCATCATTGGATGTCTCTGATGTTACTTCGTGCCGAATAATATGACGTGATATTATGATATGAATTTATTAATCATATAATATGCCTATTCATTCCATTGATTGATCCCAATTGAGCACACAAAATATGGTATAATGTCCACTCCATGGAGGAGTGGTTAGCACAGCGCGCTACGATTCCATGGGTCCCTGGTTAGAATCTCGACTTGGGCGTGGGTGTCCTTGGTAAGTGTCCCTTCATCAATTTCATCATAGCATCACTCATCTTCATCGTCGCTATTTGCCAAAAGTGAAAGAATAGCAAATCTAAATAACAAACATCCAATCAAATCGAACATCTCTACCGATTTAATTCTATACGGTACCGAATTCCCACTTTATTACTGCATCTTAAGTCATTTTACAGCATCTCAATTGTTTTCCGATTCGAAAACATTTGGAATGTTGTTTTGTGCAGTTGATTGTGCATTGTTTCGTTGTTTGGATTGTTTAATTAACGTCGCATTAATTAGTTTTAGACCAATCGTGACGGGGGAAGCAAGAGCACAAAGGAAGCGAAAAAGACAAGGAAGAGACCACGGCTTTCTTTAAAGATAGCATCCCGTGAATACAACTCAAGTGACTGCAGAATATTATGAATAACATTTATTTCGCTTTTTCCTTTTATTTCTGTTTCAGTTATTTTACTTCGCTTTTCTTCTACCACTCGCGTTACTCGTGTCGGTGAGGAAGAATTATAAACTCGTGAAATGGACGATGGTACAAAAAAATATATGCCTCTCCCACGGTTCGAAACTGTCAGTACAAAATATTGTCTTATTTTTAAAATTTACGGGCAAATATGGTTTGTCACGTAGCAATTTTCGCTTATCTCTTTCTCAAGGGGTTCCATTGCCTCTCTGATTTCGTAGTGGTAACGTCTTCGCCATGTAATGAAAGGCTTCCGAATTCAATACCAAATAGAGAGGCATTTGGTTCGAATCCCATTTTAATCTGTAGGTCCAGTGCATGAACTGGACGTAAACAATTAACGTGTGGCATGTGGTCTGTGATGAGAACCATCATTTCAGCGAACCTTCTTGACAATGATTCTAATATCACTTGAAAGAATAGTATTTCCTTACGAGTAGCTCTTGTCAAGAAACCAGTTCCTGAAATTTTCTTCTGGAGGCATCGTAGCACGGCTGGGGCACGAGTCATGTGACTCATGCTATCAAAGCTCAATCCTTCCCGAGAACTCAGAATCACCAGGCAAACTTAAGCGAATATTTTGTTATTTGGTTTGCATAAACAACAGGCTTTAAGACGTTACGAAATTCTACGTCCCGTGGCCCAGGTATTTTTTTCTAAGACTGTACCACCCTTGTCGTTTCTCAATTCTCCCGGAATAACCACCCTGAATCTTCATCCTCGGAACGCTGACTTGTCAGCAAAGGAAAACCACAATATTTCAGAGTCTGTGATCGTCTTCTGCAACATTTGAGACCAGAAACTTCGTAGGAGGTAAAAATAAAAGTAATTCATTCGAAAATGAACAGAAAAGAAAGAATTACATCGGGTCGGAAGATTTAAATCGCTTTCATTGCAAAGAGGTAGAACATTCCCTAAAAAGAACTTTTGCCTCCGTAAGCCTTTCTGCGAATGAGGGGCTAACGAAGTTGAAAAGAGGAGGGAAGGACTATTTCTCTCTCTCTCTCTCCTTAAAGAGAACTTATTTGTTACTCAAACAGTTCCTTCCCCATTAGGAACAGGGGCGGACGTCGCATGGGGCACGCGCTTTACAAGGAGAAGCACAAATGAAAGAAGAGTTAGTTACTCTTTCGAAAATCAAAGTTACTTATGAGAAAGGGCATTTGCGTTTATTTAGAATTACAGTAAGTTACCTATACTCTGTCCAGGGTATCTTTGAAGGAAGCAAACGAAAACAATTCTCTGCGCAAGTAACGACGCGAGACGGCTCCACCAATGAAAACATGAGAGGGAGCGGGGGGGAGCGACTAAAGTTACGTGTGCTGCTTCGCTCTTCCCACTCGAGCCCCCCTCTTCTCTGCCGCTATGCACTGCCTTTCTCCAGAGAAAGCCGGGACAGAGTATAGAGTAGTGAACTGAATTCAAAAGCATACTTTGCCGACCTGCGTGGAGGAGTGGTTAGCACGCGTTCGAATCTCAGTCCAGGCATGAGTTCCTTCATCTGTTTCATATCCAACCTGTTACGGGGTGACGTGTGGTCAGCACGACGAAACCCCAGTCGTTGTAGGTTTCCGTGACCGGATTACGCTACTCATTCGTAACTTGCCAATTTCCTCGCGAAGGTGGATGGCCGCAGGTCCCATGCACAGGCCGAAATCTCAGGAGAGAAGTTGCTACGGTTCAACCGGGATTACTCGAACCTGCGCGCGTCCCGTAGCTGGGTACAATTGGAGGCCTAGTCCCAGACATTCACGCTCTCGGGCATTATGGAGGTGATGTGGTCAGCGACACGCTCCGGCTTGCTTTACCTACACGCTTCAGCAGGTATCCACTAATTTCAAACTGAGTGAACTCTAGTACCGTTTTATGTATAGAAGACACATCCAGGGAATCGAACCCGGGTCTCCTAGGTGGCAGCCAGATGCTCAACTCACTAGACCACCGATATTCCTCTACTGAACACCTTAATGTGTAAATTGTCCACAGCTGAACACTATCAACATGAGGATGTGCATTGCATATCTCAAGTACATGATCAAATTCACTAGTACTAGAATTGCATAGGAACACGAGACGATTGCCATTGAATACCACGATAATTGACCGTACATTGTTGCTGAATGCGAATCAATAGCCTTCTCTTGTAGCAATGGTTAGAGTAATTGCCATTTAATCAAGGGTCATTCGGTTCGACTCCACTACACAACACATGTAGTTAGTAGTTCGTGACGTAACGTCGCTTTCAATGATAAAGGGAAGAGGCCATAGCAGCTACAGCCGTATCAGGTTGTAGGCTTCCCGATGGCGCAGTGGTAGCGTCGTTGCCTTGTACTCAAGGGGTCCCGGGTTCGATACCCGGTGGAGGCACTTTAAACTGTAGGTCCAGCCCCGATTAGCCTTACCGTGCATAAAGTGGACTTAAAACAACAAATCAATCAATGTATCATGTTCTCTCTTGGCTACCACCCATTATCTCAATTCACAACTGCCGATCTTCGTGCTGGAGTGGTTAGCACAGCGCGCTTCGACTCCAAGGGTACCGGATTCGAATCCTAGCCATGGGTGTTCTTTGCGAGTGTTCCTCTATAAACATCATCGTATCATCACTCATCCTCAACGTCGTGATTAGCCAAAAGTGACAGAAGAGCGACAGAGTATTCTAATTCAATCAATCAATTCACAGGAATCCAATTCTTTATGACACACCCAGCGTCATGGAGTCATTTGACTTTGTTTTTTAAAGTCCACTTTATGCACATAAGGTTGACTGGATCTGCAGTTTAAAGTGGGATCCGAACTACTCTGCAATGTGCCTCCACCGGGTATGGAATACTGGATCCCTTGATTACAAGGCAACGACGCTACCACTGCGCCATCGGGGAGGCCCTCAAAACCGTAGACCCGTGCCAAATGCACCATATTTAGGATTTCTACACACACACATACATACATACATACAAGTGCCGAATTCCGTCGCGCAGTGATTAGCGCTCCACGGCGCCAGGGGTTCCGGGTTCGAATCCCGGCCTGGGCATGAGTGTACTTGACGAGTATCTCGCGAGTGTCCCTTCTTCAGTTTCATCAATCCTGATCGCTCATCCTCATCGTGGGAGATTAGCCAAAACTTGCAGAAAAGAGATTCTAAATAACAAAAATTAAATCAATACATGCAGAAAAGGTTCCACTGGTTGGTGGAAAAGGAAACATAAAGACGAGACAGAAACACTGCAGGAGAGGTCAGATTTTTAGGGGAAAACGGAAAGAAAAAGGCTCGAAAAAGGTTCGTTCCTCCGGCCCTCGAGTACACCGTCCGCCACTGGGCATGCAGTAATAATTTCGAATAACTCGGAACGTAGAAATGCGGGACCTTAATGCTTCACAAGCACTTGGAAACCTGGACACCAGCTATCTGGATACTGAAGCACTGACGCGTCCAGTGCCAAGGCCAGCGTAATTCTGTGGTCTGAATGCCGGCAAACGTGCCTCCACCGCCCGGCACGCTGGCTGCCGCTCCGCGGACAACTCGAGCGTAATAATTAGAGATCGGATTTTAGAGGGAAGGCCTTTTTTATTTTTCAACCCGAATCATGGAATAAATAACAACAGTGTTGATAATTATCTTCGACCAACAAGATTACATGGTTTTGAATTCCCTTCTTTTCCCCTTTTCAGTCCACATTCCATTATTTCCCTTCCTTGGTTCCTTTATTGACAAGATATCAAATATTTTGGTAACAGTTTCATGCATCGGAGCCACATTTCTTCATTTTACAGAAGAAACTACTTACGGAAATGAGTTTCTCTAAGCTTTCCAACGTTCGTCGAGGTATTTTCTTTCATCGTGGAATATAATTGACCGGGAAATCATATGTTTTTCAAGAGAAATATCCCACCGACGCACAATTGCCATGCTTCCCGTACGTGAACTGCATGCTCCGCACGTTCGATGACGTAGCCCACTGTCAGTGTTTCAAACTCCTTTTTTTTTTTTTTTTTTACTATGCTTGCCTATCCCAACCTAACCTTATGTAAATGGTTCGTGGGGCTATCCGTCAGCTACCCGTGCATAACGTATAATTTCCACGAGTGACGAACACGATAGTAGGTATTTTTCGGTGAAGAAGGTTGGAACACTGCATACCCACATCATGAGTCAAGATGTGCCTGCCATATTGTGAGTTACGGTAGCGAAGAAAGGAATAAAAAAAAATCACTCTGTATGTGAAAAATTGTGTTTGTTTTCGTGTAAAAAGCATAATGGCACCTTGAACTATGTTCCGCAATACACAATTGGTAAGTACGAACCATGCGAAACGCACAATATCCGATTTTAATGTGTCTCCGATATAACTAACTGTCAACAATATTTTGTACGACTGTTTTCTCCCTGAACAAAACATTCAACAATTGTCTATTTGAGTTTAGAGGAAAGAAAAAACAAGCGCCACCTACCTTCCCTTCCGTGTTCGGAGTACATTGCAGCGATTGTTGAAACAATGCGATCTGTGCTTAAGCAGGAACAAATGCATTGTAAGCAGCACACCTGTTGGGTTGAAAGTGTATTTATCTGCTAGATTTAGACTTTTATTCGGAAGTTTTCTAGAATAATTTTAACTTAACTGTGTGACAGGGATGACAGTATTGAGTGTCAGTGTAATGGTGAAGGCAGGTGCAAGTGGCAGCAAGTTATGGAATACGGTAAGCTGTTTCAGGGAAGATATCATTGAAATGGAAGGTAAGATTATTCACTGTACTTTACCTTAAAAGAAAAATAATTTAAAATGACTATAGTTTATTTTTGCACTCCACTAAAAATACTATTTTAAATGAAAGCACAATATATACCATTCATATATAAAAAGAGATACATTAATACGAATTTTAATGTATCTCTTTTTTATATATGAATGGTATATATTGCGCATTCATTTAAAATAGTATTTTTAGGAGAATGCAAAAAACTATAGTCCTATCCCCCATTATTTTGGGAATAATCTTCCCATTTTTGTCCTTTTTAGAGGAAGAATTCTCTCGCTAAAATCCGGTCATAATTTTCACGCAATTGGTTGATTTCTAGAAATTGTCTGGTTTCTCAACTATAACCGTTGAACTATGGAACGGTTAAGATAACAGAACATTCGAATTAGGATTCAAAAGATCATCGTCATTGACTGACGAAAAAATCAATGCTCTACCGCATCAGAAGTCTCGAGCAGAAATCCACATCGAAGCACCGGAACGTTAACTCAAGATTACGCGGCGCGTTTCTGGGGGACAAAGGGGGCTACATCCATTTCCAATGCTCCTAATTCACGGCGCAGGCAGAGGCGTAGGGGAGTTGGAGGTATTCTGTAAATAAAGCAGTTATCATCCACACGAGGAAACGGTTGAAAGGAACGGACCGAAATCTGGCTGGAATCCTGCCCCCACAGACAAGCTCCATAAACTCCTCAAACAGCCATTATGCTCTCGAAATCGACGTCGAATGCGTCCAGAAATTTCGCTCCAGTGACGTCACTTTGAGATACGTTTCTGTTTTCTTTCCTGGATCTCAGGAAGGATTGGAAAAGGGGGCGGGGGAGCGTGCGAGTTTCTTTCGGGGGGGGGGGGAGAAGGGAAGAAATACGAGGCAGAAGTGTGAGTTCTGTTCGCGAGGCTTCTTCATTCGCATGTGGACTGCATAAAGTACCCGGCGTCTTAAGTGACGAGAGGAGGCAGTGTTGCCACGTGGAGGGAAATTTCCCTTTTTGACGGAAAAAATCCCTTTCGCATGCAAATTTCCCTCTGCCGGAAATTCAATCCAGCAGGGAAATTTGAAGACATCAGGCTCAATATTAGTACAGATTATACAGGGTGATCGAGAAGTCAGTACCCCTAGATTATATTACACTGTACAGGACAGGGTTGTTCAAGTTGCATGAACCTATACGTTCCAATTGGTCCAGAACCAATTTACGCTTGCTGATTTCCTCTCCGGGACCCGAATTCAATTTATTTAGAATTTCTGGACCTTTAACAAGCCTGGTACAGGGTGTCTGAAAAGTCACGCAACCAAGACTTTGAACGTAGGCAACTTTTGTACAAAAATCGATACAGGAGTATTTCCCTTGTCTATGTAGAGAAGTTAAACAATAAAATCAGTACGGGGGAAACGTTACTAAGGTACAAATAAGTTTTCGTACCAAGGAAAAAGAAAAATGGATAAAAGACAGCTGTGGAGTTGCTTGCAAAAAATTTCGATTGCTATCTATGGTCTGTGTGGGTATTTATCGAACTGGTAAGAACAATTTACAAATGTCATGCTTTAGAGACGATTTCATGGGGTTAATTATGGAATATTCACTAAAAGTGTATTAGTTCTGGATATATATATGACACCAGAGGAGTCTCGTGAACGCGTACGGTGCATGCTGCGCATGCGTCAATTGTGGGAAAAAAGGACAGCTTGCTCTGCGACGACATTAATGAGCATTTCTACATTCTAATTTCTTCATATAGGAGAAGTATTTATTTTACACGAAAGCTCTGAACTAAGCTTATATTATATTTCTTGGATCTGAAGTGGAAGAAACTAATATTTTTTTTCTCCACAATTGACGCATGCGTCACTTCAGATCCAAGAAATGTAATAGAAGCTTAGTTCAGCGCTCTCGTGTAAAATAAATACTTCTCCTATATGAAGAAATTAGAATGTAGAAATGCTCATGAATGTCGTCGCAGAGCAAGCTGTCCATTTTCCCACAGCATGCATCGCATGCGTTCACGAGACGCCTCTGTATGACACATTTATTTATTATATCATATTTGTTTGTATTACAACACACTTGCGAACTTTACATTGCGCTACAGTACATCGTTTTCCCCGTGCATTATAACGAAATCATCCCCAAGCAACCGAAAAAGGCAAATTTCAACACGGTTGCAACAGGATACATGCAAGGAGGGGTACAGGGACTTCTAAGACACCCTGTTCTATGTTAGTGTCTCGTTCACTATTTATATTTGGTTTGTTTATTTTACATCGCGTTTCTACTACTTCGGTTAATATCTAACAGCGCGATACGACGCTTAACATCCTGGATTGTAGTCATGACCTGTGCACGAGTGTTCTTTGTGAGGGACCGCTCAATTTCACCACCGTCCGATTAGCCAAAGTGGCACAAAAGTGACGAAATGTAACTTAAATCATTCAATCAATTCGATTTGAACCTGAGACCAGTGGCGTACCCAAGGGGGGGGAGCTGGCGGGGATCATATCCCTTACTATGAACCAGCCAGTAATTCTAAAATTAAAAAGATGACAAAATCAGGACTGGATATCTAGCCTGGGACATCTAGCTAATTTAAGATGGGTGAACGAAAATAATACTGCACAGTATGCTAAGGCGCCAGGTGTCCAGGTTCGAATCCCAGCTTGGGCATGGATGTTGTTGAAGAGTCTCTCTTCAACAAAATTATCATATCACTCATCTTCATCGTCGCGATTAGCCAAAAGTGGCATAAAAGCGACATTCTAACTGCCACGTGCATCAATACACAGCGCCTTCGATTGAATTGTTGTTTTAAGCCCACATTATGCACAGAAAGGCTAATCGGGACTGACCTACAGTTTAAAGTGGGATCCGAACCACTATGTGCCTCCACCGGGTATCGAACCTAGGCCTCCTGATTACAAGGCGACGTTAACACTACGCTATCGGGGAGGCCACACAGTCTTTGAAAACGAATGTGTGTATGAAACTACTTTGTTACTGGAGGGTGTGTATAATTGCTACACTTAAGACCTAGGAAAGACACATTTTTTTAAAAAAAAATTGTATTATACAGGTTTTGTACATAATAATCATACGCCCCAAGAAAATGCAATATTTGGCCTGGCGGTAATGTATAAAATACGTATTTAAATGTATTAAAATTTAGAAAATAATACAACAACAATTATTATCATCATCATTATTAATATATCATTTCTGTAGATGGAGGGAAAAATTGAACAGAAGAAAGGGAAATTTTACCCTCAGAATATGGCAACACTGCGAGAAGGTCTTACGGAGCCTGGATGTGGGTTGAGGGAAACATTTTAGTAAATCTTTGGGAAGGAGGTCGTCATCTGACTTCCATTAGAGCTATTCTAGATGGATCTAAGAGGACGGCGCTGTCGTCACGGGATTTCTAAACCGTGCTGTTTTGTCACTCGGAATCTGCGATGCTCTTTTAACGTTTCCTGCGAATCGTCCGCTCTGTTTGCGAGGCGCGTTTGCTTTTTTCAATTATGTGTAGCATGAGAACAGCACAAATTGTGCCTTCATTGACGCCATGCTTTCGTGACGTCAGAGGAAAGAAACTTCCTAAGAATGATTCTTATGAGACGGGTCCCGTTTATACGAGAAAGCTTAAATTTCTTATTATTGTACATAAATTGTACATTATTTTTCATGTATATCTCTAGCTTATTATTTATTGTGCTGTATGTTCTATTTTCGTGTAATTCTGTGTACATTTGTGCATTGAGAAATGTTTTGTGTGGATTTTTGATAGAAACCTATGTAGATGTCTCTTTCGTTTGTAGGATCTTAGCAAGTGATTCATATGTGTTTAATCTGTGATCTTGAAAAAAGTATAAAACCAAGGATTAACGCATGAGAAATGCAGTGCTACTTAAAAATTATGATGAATTATCTGCAAAACAGAAAGTTCATAGTAACTGTGCAAGGGCAGAAATCTACTTCCAGATCTATTGAAGCAGGGGTGCCTCAAGGCTCTGTCCTTTCCCCTACGTTATACTCATTATATACGGCAGATATTCCATATCCGAAAGAAGGATTACTAGCAACATATGCAGATGATACTGCATTGTTAGTACATGCAAAATTACTGTCCACTTGCGAAAAACGAATTAACAAATATGTGCCAGAATTAATAAAATGGACTCAGAAATGGAAAATAAAAATAAATCCAACAAAAAGCAACACCATAGTTTTTGCATCGAGTGGAGCTAGGGAGAAAATCAAACTTCAAATATTCAAGGCGCCAGTCCCTACGGTCAATAAGATAAAGTAGCTAGGAATAAGCCTTGATACAAGACTGACTTTTGGCCCACGTCTAGATGAGGTGGCAAGAAGGGCAAAACAAAGAACAGGATACCTCATGCCTCTACTAAGATCACCAGCGTTGTCAATTGAAACAAGACTCCATCTGTATCAAATGATGATTAGACCTATATTATTATATGCCGGCCCTACATGGTTACAGGCCGCTAAAACAGATTTACAGAAATTGCAATATGTACAAAACAGAGCACTCAGATACAATGGTCATTACCCGTTAGCGACACGTATACAACAACTCCACGAAGACATGGACCAGCTCAGGATTGGAGATTTACTATAAATTGCCCGGGATAACCTGTGGAGGCGGATTACGATGCATCCAAACCCATTAGTGCAAGCTATAGGTAAAATAAAACCCAGAGTAGAGAGGGTTTCACTTCCCCGTCCATGACTGTTTATATAAACCAGATAAATGAAATGAAAATCAAGTTAATGTAATGATTGTGATTGTTCATATACGTATATGTAGTAGTGAGTAGATTTTGGGGATTTTCTGGGAACATTGTAAATTGTACTAACGCGACAGTTGCGTTAGTTTTTGTAAAATATTGATGTAAAGAAAAGTAATTATTGTAACAGTATTGTAAATTATTGTCGATTCCAGTTAATGTTAAATAAACAATATGCTGGGATACACAAATCCTGACGTCAAATAAAAAAAAAATAAAAAATGTGAAATGAACATTCGCCGCAGATGTCGATAGAATTCAAACACAAAAGAACTGTTGGGCATACATCTTGGTGTGACAGTTCGGAGCGCAAGCTAGGCCTATGCGACCATAGACCACCGATAGCCACGAATAGAGGTTGTGTTGTAGTTGAACCAAGACACCGAAAAGGTGAAATCCTTACATTCGTTTGATGTGTATACGCATGTATATTCTTTGTGCTGTGGAATATTGTTGTTGCTTAACACTAGCCCTGTACCTGAGAGGAGTCTGTGTACTTCAGCGAGTCTCATCGTTCACCGCTGAGCGTTATTCAGTTATTATTATTATTAAATATACTAATACAACCACTGAATACCTCTCTTACAAAACGTATCAAGAGAGAGGGAAAATAATACATACCCACTGTATCGGTAACATGAGGAGCAAGGCTGCGCGTAACGGTAGAGACGGGGAGAAAGCGAGTGGACGAAGCAAAGCAGTGCACGCTGCTGAAAACGGCTGGTAGCTTCAGTCGGAAGTTATCGTACTCTATGTAAATAACAAAATTCATCAATCTGAAAATTATTATTATTTTTAATTGCATTCAGGTTTAAATGTTTGTGAATGCATGTAGTAATTTACTTATTCCACAACAAGAAATATTAGCACCTGTAGCCTACATGCTTTACAGACCAATCAAAACAGGCTTCGCTTCAGTTTTAAAGCGTCAGTGATTCTGATTGGCTGATTTAGTTTATTTTACTTCGCTTTCGGCCACTTTTTGCCAGGACGTCGTTAGGGGAGGGGGCAGGTGGGCCCTGGCCCCACCAGTTGCAACTATGCCCTCCAAACAAAATTCTGATCAAATAAAAATATCATAAATTAATACTTATATACCTTTCCGGTAAATTTGTATTAGGGCTAGACCATTGCGCGGGGAAGAAATTTGCTATTTTGAAGAAAATCGTCAAGAGCAAATGTAGGACAACAGAATTTCCACCCTTTCGTTACTTACCGGTTCATAACAAAAATCATACAATCTGCCTGCCTTGCCCCAAGTTCCTAGAAACCAGAGATTCGAACCTTTGCTGTCGAGTGTTTTTTTTTTCATCCTCCGATGGTGCCGCCAGGAGGCCAGTGAAGCGCTAGGAAGCGGGGCGTCACGCAGCGTGATTGGTATCTCTCCTGCCACTACCACCACCACTGCCAACGCCAACGCTTCAGTTGAAGCTGAACGACGGGCGCGTAGAGATGTCTGCTACAATCGACTCTCCCTCCAAGTGCAAGGTGCGTAGTGTGATACGATTTCTACAGGCAGAGGGGCACAATGCAGAGGGAATTCACCGTCGAATGAGCTGTGTGCCGGAGAGGCATGCTGCTGTCTTCGGGCACTGCCTTGCTTCATGATAATGCCCTACCGCATGTTGCTGCATCAACCCAAGACCTTCTTCAACGAATCCACTGGGAAGTGTTTGATCACCCTCCCTACAACCCAGACCTGGCGCCGTGACTTCTCACCTTTTCCAGGCGATGAAGAAGTGATTGGGAGGGCGGTGCTTCCACACCGGCAGCTTCGGTAGACCTGGCTCAACAGACAGGCGGCACTTTTCTTTGCAGAGGGTATCGGCATGATAAATGTCTGAATCTTCTTGGGGATTACGTTGAGAAGTAGATTATCGGAGGTTGAAAAAAAAATAGCCCTCGTAAATTACTCTTCTCTTACCGATGGAATCAAAGTCTCCGCCGAACGGTCAACAGTAGGGGGTCGAGAGAGACATGGAGTTCTCTGATAATGTTCTGAAATTCAAAATTTCTCTCAAGATTTTGTGGGTGCGGTCAAAGTGTATTTGTTTGTGTGTGGGAAGAGTTGTAAAGTGTTGTAGTGCATTTCCAGTTTTAATAGATAAATTCCTACATTGTATGATAATTTTTACATGTGTGTAATTAATTTCTGGGCATACGAACCCGGGACCCCTGGCGTCGTAGCACGCTGTGATAATCACTCCTCCACGTAGGTCGGCTTAATAGAATATTTTCTACTTCGTTGCGTTTCAATTCTTCAGGCGCGTAAGAGACTGCACGAAAGGAACAGTCGATTCACTCAAGAGACACAGGCTCATGCCCGAACTGATATATTCACTCTACAACACGGTCTTCTTGCCGTACAAAATGGCGACTCAATCCGTTCTTGTTCAACGGAGTCAGGAACCCCATAGCTCTTACACAAAGGACCATCGTTTTATCAGCGCAGACGCCATCTCGTTGAAGAAGCTAACTTCATTCCGAACCTTTCCCGCTGGGAGGAATTCTTCCAAATATTGCATCAAAAATCCATCTTGTTTCGGGCCCTTTCTGTTCGCAAACAAGATGGATGGAATGGAACAGGTAAAGAACGAACCATAAACAACAGGGTGAAAGCAGTGAAAGCGATGGAAAAGCGTGATAGAAAGTGGATGAAAGGGGATTCGAAAAGTGATGCATGTTGATGATATTTGGGGCCTTGTGCCGTGGCGCGGAGCTGTCGACATCTGGTGGCAGGTGCGAAATGTAGAACGCATCCTGGGACTCGGCTCTAATACTACAGCTCCTTGAGCCAAATTTGGTTACATTATTAACGTTTAATAAATTAAATGTTCTATTCTTCACAATCAATGGCGTGCACATCCTTGTATTATCGTTATTTAAAGACGCATTTCTGTAGTTTGTGACTAGTGGCTACCACGAGGATAAGTGACGTTTAGGTGAAAGTGATGAACACCCACGCACAGGCCGGGATTCGAAGCCGGAAACTTTCATGGCGGGATTGAAAAATCGATCGCTTAACATTTTTTTATGTGAATTTATTATAGGCTACCGCTACTCCTTTTTGTAGTCTTTCTATTTTTCATCTTTCTTTTTTTTCTACTTAGTTTTCATCATGAACAACACAAACATCCGGGTATTACACTAAAAAATATACCGGGTGGTCCAAAAGTCCCGGAACGGTCACATATCGTGAGAAATACACATCGAATCGGAAAACGAAAAAATACGTGTTTAATAAGTGAAAGAAAGCTATTCAATGATATCACACTTGATTCCCCACCCCCGCCCCCTGGGGGTGGGGCGGGGGCAACTGTGAAATTTTAAATTTAAAAAAAAAAACATTTTGTACGACATGTCCAACGAGCTATCAACCTTCCTCCTAGCTCAATTAGAAACGGAGATATGACGATTTTAAATTTTCAAAAATAATAATAATAATAAAATAAAATAAAATAAAAAAGTGAAAATTTCATAAAACCCAAAAAATTTTCAAAGGGACGCTCTGCCCCTAATTGAGCTAGAATGAAAGCGATTGCACATTTGGAATCTGCACGTCTAGCCCCTTCCATACTTTTTTCTCTTTTTTTTTGAAAATTTAAAATCGTCATATCTCCGTTCGTAATCGTATCATTGAATAGCTTTCTTTCACTTATTAAACACGTATTTTTTCGTTTTCCGATTCGATGTGTATTTCTCACGATATGTGACCGTTCCCGGACTTTTGGACCACCCGGTATTTGTTGCACACTTTCTAGAAACTACTATTGATCACTTTTAGTAAAAGTAAAAAGTGTACAGTTTCAAAGAGTTCACTAAAAGTGTTCTCAATTCAAATGCGTTCCAAAAGTGTCAATTTATTGATTGAGTTGATGTTTTAAGTCCACTTTATGCACAGTCTAAGGCTAATCGCGACTGGGCCTACAGTTTAAACTGCAATCCGAACCACTATGTGTCTCCATCGGGAATCGAACCCAGGAACCCCTTGATACCAAGGCGACGACACTACCACTGCGCCATCGTGGAGGCCCAAAAAATGCAAAGGGCGCCCACAGGATTCTTCTCAAGGGGGCAGTTGTAGAAACTTATTATTATAATTATTATTATTATTACCACTCCTACTACTTATGTTTGTTTTAAAATTACATACATTTGTAATTTCCATGTGCTGTGTATTTATATAGAATTTGCAGAGTCGGATATGCAACATATTAGTTCATGTAGGACAGAAAGCTGTTTTCTATAGTTAGATAATAAGTGTAAAATAAACTGCAAGCTTAAATGTAATCCTACTTAAAAATAATAATAATACTAATAATAATAGTTGCTGTAACGTATTTCCCTTTAGTCACAGAAAACATTTCTTCGATATAAAATATCTCTACAATTTCACCATTCGAAATTCATTAACTGTTTCCAGAAATCTCAAGAGGGCAACTAGCCCCCTGGCCCCTCCCTGCTGGCGCCTTTGAAAAGTGTACAAAAGCGTTCGCAATAAACTACTTTTGATCACTTTTAGGACACTTTCCGTTTGTGAAGCACTTTTCGAATACTTGCAAGACACTTTTATGGCACATGAAAACACCTTTTGCTCATGATGAGACATTGAAATCAATATCTTTCTCAGTCTAACAAACTAAATCCGATTTGACCTTTCTTACTGGTCATCCCACATTTTCAGAAATGTAATCAGAATAATAATCCAGGAAGCCACAGCTTTCAGCTTAAATTAGAAGATAAAGTTAAAAAGAAATCTAGTTTACTTTAGAGAAATTTTCATACCGCCGTTATGAATATGTGGCGCCCAACATGGGGCCGAAACACACAATCATCTATACCAGGTGCCTGCAGTCTCGTTTCACTCCTTGCTTTCGTTTTGAAGCCAGTGGGCGGAGCTTAAGTTTGTCGTCGTAAGATGGCTGCATCTACTTCAACCAATGACTTCACAGACAGAAGAACATCGCATCGGCTGCTGCAAGCGCACGCGGGCTGGAAGGAGCATAGAAGTAGGCTCCAATTACAGACGCAAACTCGAGGTTTACTTTACACTTAAATACTACAAAACAAACTACGAGTTGCGTTATTTGCATATGGAATATTACTCCTTTAGGTTTCCTGTCGCTGTTACTACAGCCGTGTGTTGAGCAGGCACCATTGCTTTCTAAATATTATTCAAAAGTACACAAAATTACATGCTTTCTTACGGCGTCTTCGAATGTTTTGGTCCGACTTCTCCGGTTCTGTCACGTGACCCGGCGTCAGAAACAGCGCGCAGGGCTTACTCCTCCCTTTCTTACCTCCATGATCTATCCGGACATCCAGGGATTCCATCTGGGGTTTGTATGTTTGAGTTCGTTTTCTAAGTCCACTTGATGCACAGAACGACTAATCGGAATTGGACCGACAGTTAGATTCGAATATGTATGCGCATCCACAGGGTATCGAACCTGGAACCTCTTGAATACACGGCCGCGTGGAGCTTCTGACTTAGCACGTAACGCTTTCGTTGGCCGGTTGGGCGTCGCCTAACGAAGGAAACAAAAGTGACACGAGATCGAAAATTGTCTGATCCTTTACAGACTTCTCCGTCTACGAGGTGACACAGGGAAAGAGGTGGGGGTGAAGAGAAGTTTATCGGCGCAGAAAGTTTCAAGATTGTTTCTTAACGTCCTGGCGGCACGTAACTTGCCCTCTAGGCGTCAAAACAAGAGATGAGTTCCTGAAAGGGCGCACCCCCTACCCCCCGAGCAAGCAGTACAAAGATAACGATTTTGAGAAAAAATGAAATTATATATACGAATCTTGGAGAAGGGTATTTCTGGCCCCCAAAGCATGTGACCATGATGAGAATAACCCCCGGCAGAACTCTCCAACTAAAATAGACAGTCACTTGTTTTCTCCTCTCGCATTTCCTTGTGCCACACGTCTAACTTCCCTCTTTGTTTCGTTGCCAAGAAGTTTAACAACGTTAAATATTACGTTCCTGTTTTCATTGTACGGTTTCCTGCTACCTGGTGATACAGACACTTGGCACTGGGCTTGGTGACGACGTTACTTTGGCAACGCAGGGGCAGCATTACATGCAAGCAGCTTATTGCATCGTCCACGCTCCCTCCGCAAGCTTTACGGTTGAAACGACGTCTATGCACGTCTACTAGTTTGAATTATCGCACGGAAAGTCTTACTTTTGAATTTTCTTCTTTGACTTTTTCTCTTATTACTTGCTTACCTAAACTTACATATAAGAATATGACACAGATCTATTAAGACAACAATAAACAAAAAGTTTAACAATTAAAACTAATATAGAAATACATTGAGAATTCACTGCGGGTGATTATAAACAATGCTTACGAGTTAAAAATTTAGAATAGAGTATTTTCGTTTAACGTGAACTTCTAAACCAAACTATTATTCAAAATAACAGTTTCGACAATTTGAGAATTTTGAAATATATATTGAAATGTTGATATTATCTTCTTAAGATACTATGTGCTGCCATCTCTCGAGAGTATAAGAAAGTAGTGATTCAGTTCTTCAGTTCTTCCTCCTAATACTCTCACTTAGAAATTTAGTCTAGGTAAATCTTATTACCGTTACAACATTTTGATATATTAAAAATAAAGTCTTCTCAAGGCGACGAAAGTTCTCATCAACTTCGGCGGGTTTCCTATGTAAATGGACTCCTCTCACTTCGTTCTCCAGCAAATTATTAAGACTCTCGCCTTTTATTCGTTAGCCTAATTGTGTTCCACGTACGTCGTCGCAGAATAAATTGGTCACACATTGGAAACGAATAAATTACGTGTAGTAGTTTTGAACCTGCTGACCGAAATCATGTTCATATTAGTCTGAACCACAGAGAAGGATGGGAAGGGGAAGTTATAACTTTTGTGCCACGGAAGATGGAATTCTTCTAATAGAGCCGGCCCCCGCGGAGGAGTGGCTAGCACATCGCGCTAAGACGCCAGGGGTCCCGGGTTCGAATCCCGGCATGGGCATGGATGTTTGCGAGTGTCCATTCATCAATTTCATCACTCATCCCCATCCTCGCAAATTAGCGAAAAGGTGACACAAAAAGCGAAGTAAATTAAAGCAAATCAATCTTGTAATAGAGTGATTTTCGGTGGGTTCGGACAAACACTATATACGCCAGAGGCGTCTCGTGAACGCATGCGATGCATGCTGCGCATGCGTCAATTGTGGGAAAAAGGACAGCTTGCTCTGCGACGACATTAATGAGCATGTCTACATTCTAATTTCTTCATGTAGGAGAGGTATTTATTTTACATGAGAGCGCTCAACTAAGCTTATATTACATTTCTTGGACTAAGTGAAAGAAAGTAATAATTATTTTCCCACAATTGACGCATGCGTCACTTCAGATCCAAGAAATGTAATATCAGTTTAGTTCAGTGCTCTCGTGTAAGATAAATACTTCTCCTATATGAAGAAATTAGAATGTAGAAATGCTCATTAATGTCGTCGCAGAGCAAGCTGTCCTTTTCCCCACAATTGACGCATGCGTTCACGAGACACCTCTGATATACATCCCTGTATTAGTACCCATAAATACAATAAAACAGCGAGATGGAATGAGTTTTTTCTTTCTCAGACTGAACATTCATAAAAGATTTTGTCTTAATCAGAGGCTCTGCGCACGCCTATGCTGAAAATGGAATGTAAATAATTATTTACCTGGTAGGTATCTAGAGCAATTAAAAGAGGCAAAAAGTAAGGGTCGACTCCCCCCTTCATTATCGCCGCCACTGGGTATCATTGTACAGCACATGACAATAGATGCGCAGTGTTATAATGACACGGTGCTAATAAGATGGAAATGCGAATGATACAAGTGTGCGGAAACGTTTTGAAGCACCAGTAAAAACGTTCGCTTAAGGAACATCCCGCTATCCAGTGACGTGTTATCATGCAAGGAGTCATAGGTCGCACTCCGTATGTGGTTGCATGAAAAATCTCTTTGCAATCGCCTCTCGTGGTTCTACGTCTGCGTGTAGCGATTCTGCACATGCTATGATTGACGACAGGTGGCGCCCGCTGATAAGCACACGTTTTCTATTAGTTGCAGCAAGGGAGGTTTGCTTTCAGAAATCTTGTGCTGTAAATATCTGGCAAGTTTTCTAGTTGAAATGTTTTATAACTTACATAATGTTTGATTTAGTGTGACGCACTCGGATTTCATCAGTGTAAACATCTCTGCAGGAGTATTTACAAGAAGTTTTAATAAATAAGTGGTACTGAATTTCCAGGCAAAGGTAATGCTGAAGTCTTGTATAAAAGTCTGAGTAGTGGACGTTATGCGCGATGCCTGCTGGAAATAAAATTATAATTCATTAAACATTTCTACAAAATATATTTTACATAAGGTGGGTCCGTTTCATTAGTAGTTAGTAAGAAAAAATATTATGGTAATCATGACTACGGTAGAAATTCACTAATGAGTGTTACTTTGTTCCCCTTTTACAATGTATCTCCAAAATAGGGTTGAATAGGACGAAAAGTACTTTTTTTTGTGTTTTTTTTTAAAAAAGTTAAATATTTCTATTGGGAACTCATCGGAATTTTCAATTCATGTGAAGAATCGGTAAATGAAAAAGCATTTCACACTAGAAATGCATTTGCATACTCGATTTCATGTGTTCAGTTCACTGGCGTACGCAAGATTTTATTTCGGGGGGTGTTGGAACTGTAAAGGTGGACATTACATTGCTGAGTTATCAGAATGCTCAATAAAATATTTCATAATTACAATCTATAACCTTCGTTTAAAAATTTGTTCAAAGACATAAATTGTAATCGGAAGTTATTTTAAGAGGTTTTCACTTTGGTTTTTCCACAGTTCTTTGCTGCTTTCATTTGAAGATTTTAATTTTTTCAAAATTTCTGGATGGACTGTTGCCCCCTCAGTCCCTACCCTACGCTGCGTACGCCATTGGGTCAGTTGTTTGCAATTTTTTCAATCTGAATAGCGTAACAATGGCACATAAATCTCGTATCCGTTCCGTGGATAACTTCACCTTCTACCATCGTTACGTCATCACAAGAAAACATTTGATTCGACCTCAATACTTCGGATAATCTTCTGGTTACCCGTGTAATGCAACTGTTCAAAACACCATTGTTCTATATATTCCATTGACAAGACAGAACAACAATTTCATATTGTTACCGATGTGTAAAATATTTTTATGAATTTGTTAAAGGTTTTTATGTATCCAGGAATCAAATTTCGCATTCATCAAGTGACAAATGAATATCGAAAAGTTATCCATCCGTGAAATCGCGTCATCCGTGCCGGAGGGCATGCTGGGACATCTAATCCAATGAAACACCAGGTGGCGCTCGGAACACGGAATGGGATTAAAGTCTGGACAGGTTTCTAACAATGCGATTATGAGTAACAATTCATGTGCAACAATGACAGGTGCCCCCACGTGTGTTGCTTGATGGAATATATTGAATAACTGATTCAGTTTGATATTCAACACGGTTTGATTTCATTGCCGTAGCCAGTGGAGGGTTGGTTGGTGGTAGTTCTAAACCCCTCTGGACTCGCTGACCGAAAAATGAACGTTAAATTCGTGAAAAGATGTTAAAATAAGACAGCAAATGCCAGAGAAGTAAGCTAAAAAAGGACTTTATCAAATTCTTGGACACGCTGCTGTCAATACTGATCCTGTGACCGTGTGTTTATCGAATTATGTAGTACATTATCGATACGTTTTACCCTTCATTTGATATTAAACTTATGCTGACTGCGTCAGCAATTAAGGCCTATTACAAAACTCTGTTCAAGGTCATGTCTTCTAGCCCTCACCGTGTGGACTGGGTCGGGTGCGTGGCACATCCAACTGCTAACACGTCGTGAAGATAGATTGATAACAGCCCTAAACCTGGCCTCCTAACCTAACAGCGTAGGCATTATTAGAACTGTAATTGTGAAAATAATGCATGTAAGTTCGTTAGAAGAGTTACTTTTGCACTATCAGCATGTATGACCGACTTTTGCCAAGTGTTAGCACCTGGATGTGACCCGCGTCAATCCCGACCAATTCTCTCCTCCTTTCTCTCTCTCCTAACACAGTAGCCTGGCTGCAGTGTTGCCAGTAGCATAGTAGTGATTCCCACTAGATCCATGTGTTCGGATTCTGCCTAAGTTGTAAAATCAAATGACCAAATTTATATTACACTGAAATTTGCAATAATTAATTCTAAATGTATAGCTGTAGAATTTCATGTGGCCACAATATCGACATCCTTTTTTTTAAAAGCACGTAACCCCGTCCCCACCAACAATGCAGACAAATGAAAATAAAAGAGTCAAATCTTCAAATTTTCCAGGAATTCCTAAATTTTTCATAAAAATCTCCCTTTTTACCTAAAATTGGATCTGAACTTCACTTCACCAAGGAAACTTTCCTTCATGTAGCAACACTGCCTCTACCAAGCACGGCACAAAAACAGGAAGGAACAATCAGTTCTCTCCGTCAACGTTGTTTCCAGAGGTGGAACTGTCTTCCGCTCCATTTGCAAAAAATCGTGGGGGAAACCCGATCGTCAAAAGGGTACGATGGATTACGACCAGTGGCGTACATAAACCAATCTTCAAGTTCTCTAAACAATTTACTTTAATTCTGGTTTATAAGCTTGTTTTAATACTTGGCATAATATAATGAGCAATTACACATAATTGAAACTAAATGTAAAAAAAGTTGCTTTATCTTCATGTACATGTAGAATTCGTCATTGCGAATATGGATACTAACTGTCGTCATATTTATCAAGCGAAACTTTCCTAATGAATGTTCTCTTGTTTTAATCAAATTTTCAACATGTGTAATTCGAGACTAGAAGTTTGCAAACGTGAGAGTTTGAATGACGAAAACATGTTGAGCTGTCACGAAATGCTTGGGCACCGCAGCGGATTTTTTAAAATAAAAGTAGTCGTGCAGGGGGAAATAGAAAAAGGAGAACTTTTCCCACAATTTGCATGTTTCGCGAGAACGTCTCTGACAAGGAGGGCAGGATAAACACAAGCTGTCAGCGTGTACAAGGCGGGAATCACAGAATACCGCTTCTAATAACAGGTTATCTGTTCGTCTCGTCACTTTTTAGCTTTGGCGTAGTCTTCTGTCGGTTGGAAATTGAGTTTCCTCCTTGGACGGGAGTCAATTTTAAGAAAAGGGTTTCTTTTTTTATTAACTCTATGTGCTGCTGTGTGCTAAAACAGCCTTTTCCGTAGCAGAAACAACTCTTCAACGGTGGAGGCGCATTACACAGTCATTCCGATCCCACTTAAGCTGTAGTTCAATTCAGTGTGCGAACTGAGTTTCTTGATTTGGGAGGGGGGGGAGGTATGCCCGCTTAGTGGCGTATTTGTAATCTCATTTCAAGTGTTAGGTGTTTTCGATATACAAATTTGCAGCTGTTGCTAGTGCAGATTGGGGGGGGGGGCAGTTGCCCATTCACTTCTTGCCACTTTTGACATTGCACTATGCTAAACCTTATCTACCAACGGCAAGTAAACTGTCTCCCCATTTTTGGAACCAAATCGCCGCCACTGTACCTCAGAACAGTGGTTCTTATATAGGACATTTTCACATAATTTATAAACACTTAGTATATTTACATTCGAAGAAAACGCATACACAAAAAAAATATTGAGCTTGCAACATTGAGAAAACTGCCGAAATTTCTATAGCCCTTTAAATTGAATGACGGCGTGCGGCGAAAAATGCAATCTAACTCCTAATTATTAGGGAGACAAATTTATGGTAAATAAAAACTGAGGAGAGCGGTAAATAAAATGTTAGATCAGCGGTATATACAAGCGGTGGAAAAAAAAATTGGCACACACTTTTTCATCATGAGAGGAAACAACATACAAAAGAGCTATAAATTGATAAACTACTTCATTTTTATATACTGTAGGATACACAAGTACTTAGTTGTCCAACCAAAAATAAAACATCAACACAAAATCACTTCATTTCTAAATTGCATATCTCAAGTGATTTATTCATTGTATGTATTTAAAGGATATCCTTGCTGTCCAACAAACAAAATAATCACTACTGCACATACACAAACACATGTTGAAAATCACATGATGATAAACAAAATTCATTCATGACTGAACATAAATGACACCATTGTTTCCCTTGATGTGCGGGAACAAACTAATCTCATCGCTGCTACAGCTAGCAAGTTCAATGAAACTGAAAGTTGAGTAGACATTCGGGGGAAGAAAGGAATGCAGCTTGACAGGGAGCGAAGTTTTCGAACTGAGATTATGTGTATGGGAAATTCAAATTTGCAGGGTCTTCCTGATGTGATCGAAGATAAAACGTTCTTCAGCTGCTACTGGTAGGAAACTTTAGGCAAACGTATCGTTACAAATCGACAGTTTGCACACTAAACCTCGATTGCCGGGTTTTGCGTGTTTTCTACTTAATTTGATTATATTTCACGGTTATTTCGCGAAAAGGCGTTCATTTCGTGCAAAATGCACACATTTCGCATTACTTCGCGAATAAAACTCACGGATATTTCATCATTGGGGGTGTAGTTACGTGCAGAATGTTCAAAATTGCATCTTTTTTCACATTTCGCGATTTCGCGCATCGCGAAAATTCAATGTCCCTACTAATTATTATTTTTTTATGATTATTTGGACCGTTTTTTTGTCCATTATAATATGCATATAAAACATACATAACTGCTTTACATTACAAATATCAGCCTTTCCCATTTACAATTGTATGTTACACTTTCTTAAAAATGTTAACAGAGACAGACTATAACCCATCCGAACATCCGGATTGACAACAAAACTTGTCAAATTTATTGGAAGCTGAACCTTTAAATTATATAAAGTTTTGTACAATGTAATTCTTTCCCTATTATATTTTGGACGTTCCAGTATTATATGTAGCCAGAGGCGTCTCGTCAACGCAAGTGGTAGATGCTGCTCATGCGTCAATTGTGGGACAAAGGACAGCTTGCTCTGCGACGACATGCATGAGCATTTCTACATCTAATTTCTTCATATAGGAGAAGTATTTATTTTACACGAGAGCGCTCAACTAAGCTTATATTACATATCTTGGATCTGAAGTGACGCATGCGTCAATTGTGGGGAAAAAAATATTAGTTTCTTTCACTTCAGATCCAAGAAATGTAATATAAGCTTAGTTGAGCGCTTTCGTGTAAAATAAATACTTTTCCTATATGAAAAAATTAGATGTAGAAATGCTCATTAATGTCGTCGCAGAGCAAGCTGTCCTTTTTCCCACAATTGACGCATGCGTTCACGAGACGCCTCTGTATGCAGCACATCTGCAATTTCACAACCGTATTCACACATTACCTTCTCTATCTGAAAGCCTGATGGCTTGCTCTGGTCACGTGACTAAACGTCAGCAACTGGAGGCGAGATAGCCGCCATGTTTGATTTGCTTCTTGGGAATCAATGTTGGACCTCTTTAGTGAATGTGGACTTGTAATGAAAATTTATGAACTGTATTCGAGTTTACATGACGTGTAAATATGCTTAAATGTACAAAAGGTATGGTGTATAAGTGTTGTGTGCTCAATTGCAGGGACAATTATGATGAAAAAGGTAAGAGTAACGTTCACATTTCTTCAAGATGTTGAGGAAATGAGAAATGTGTAGGGCAATTCCATGTGATTCCTACGAAAAAATGCAAGTTAAGTAACAAAGGTTTCATACTCATAAATAAATAACAGAAATAGTTCATGATGTAAAGATTTCATGTGTCCGGAATAGTCATCTAATGCGAGTATACTTCTAGATTTGTCAATTTTAATCTCTTGTCAACAAGTTTTTTAGAAATATCAAATAATTTATCTAAATCTGAATTACAACGTTAAGATGCGTTGTTGCTTATGATTGCAAAATAATTTGTTTCTAGATTTAGTCAACGTTAAAATATTACGGTCATGTCTACCAAAGCAGTTGTTAGTGTAACTGTTATGCAAGCATTCGATAAAATATTCATATAATTTACACAAATTTTCAGTTTCAAAGTATGCTTAATGAATGAAAGCTGCTATACAACTTGGCCAAATTGATACATGTGTACACTTGCATTCCTATTTTACTCCGCTTTTATGATTCTTTAGTCTAATCGAAGGCTAATGGAAGATACGAATATGTTATGAATTCAAATACAAGGGTACGATGTGTAACAAGAACTTTGATGAAATATTCGTGTGTAAAATTATCCAAGAATATATTACTTATGTTTCAAACACAAATGTTTCACACAAAAAGCATTTTATTACCTAGCTATGTTAATATGAACTACAAGTGTAACACATTTTATAAAATTGTTTCATGTGAACTGTTATTCTATTTTTTGTCTTTGTGAAGCTTCGATGTTCGTAAATTTGATTATTAAATCAGTGTTAATGTTTCATAATTCACTAACATTCTTCACGATTTTTTTAACAGAGTGTAAACACAGTGTAAGGAAATATTCCGAATGTTTATTTACCAAATGAACGCTAAGATCGAAATATTAACCTTTTATTTTCAATAAAAATGTTGAAACTCTGTCACACATCCTACTAACGCACAATGAAAAGATTTAATTTGCTTATTATATTTCGTTCAATAAAGTCAAAAGGGTCGAAATTACAATGTGACAAGTGATTTAGGTTTAGTCTTTATTCTTTATTCACATAAATGTAACATTGCCCTTGTACCAATTTCTTTCACATTTGATGAGAGGTTATAGAAATTAAGTTTTTGTATTGAGATTGTATAGCTACACAGAATATCTGCATTATCTGGTTGATTAATTTTGGGTAAAGTTAAAGAAAATTTAATTGATTAGGTATCTTGGCAAGTTTATGGTCGACCTAACATGCGGGATTTTGATTTAATTCATTGATTTTTACATACAAAAGTTCATACAGAAGCTGTAACGAGTTTTACTGTTGCTGACAAATATTCCGGATAATATTTTTCAATGAAATACAATGTTTAATTTTTTCCGCCAGGAAGTTTCTAACGGTTTTCAACTCTTTCTTTGTGCTATGGTAGGAATTTTTGTTATGGCCATAGTGACTTCCTGAATGAAAATTTTAGTGTAAATATTCAATATTCTACTATTTTCGTCGGAAGGGTAAATGTCAAAATTTAACATCATAAAAGAAATAAATATACCTTAATTCTCTTCAATAAAAATACGACAATGGGTTTACACGACCATTAAGACGATCGCCTACAGATGGTGACGTGACTAAGCGCTGCGGCCTGAACCTCGAGATGGTCTTGATTCACATCTCTTATTGTCCGTTACTCCAATTCTTAGTAAATGTTGCCTAGTACATAAATGACTCGATCGCAGTCCGTTAATTAATACAATTACAATACAAGCTAACGAAATCAAATCTATTTGCCATAGCGGTATGTTTTCGTAGTTAACTTAACAATGCACAGAATAGCGACGATGACAATGTAAACAGTAAACAATGGGCTATTTAAAAGCAGAACTTCAGATGCGAAGTAGGGTGCAACTTTATTAAACGCGTTAATTAACTTTTTCCACGAATGCTATTTCAGTTGTGTTCGTTCCACAGTTAAATGTATATGCGGTCAATTCCATTTTCTTTCCTGGCAGGGGTTATATATATAACTAGATAGTTAGTTACTAGGCTTAGCTTGTATTACAGCTGAGAAGGAAACGAGTTATTTTTCTGCACTTTCAACAGCTGCAACATATGAGAATGTAACGTTTTGCACTGGGAAATAATCACACATCGTTCAATTGTGACGAAAACTTATGAACAGTTTTATCAACATTGACCTAAGGATCACAAACTCACAGGCACATTATTTGCTTGTTCTTCTTCTTGGCTAACACCGCCTTTAAGCGATTTCTAGCCAAAGGTGCTGAATACTGATTTGACAATTTTACACTATTTGCTACAATGAAAGTTCCATAACAGGAAATCATAATATTAACTTCTTCTTGTCTTTGTAGAGCACAGCTGTTCATTATTAGCGATTGGAAGACACTGAAAGCAGTTTTAATCTGTAACATTTACATTGTTAGGTTTATGCAAGATACGGTTTTTAGCACCTAATTGCGCTCGAAAAAGGTAGATTCCAGGCCATAAAAAAGCCAAAATGGAAATATTATTTCGTACAACATACAATTACACACAGTCCTTTGCTTATTTACGAGGCATTCAACCATCCCCCAAGATTGGTTGGAAAGTAATGAGACAACTTGTACCGCGTTGTACAAAAACAAGTAGAACGATCTTTTTTATCACGTTTTGAACTAAAGATACGATGCAGCATGCCGATTTCGTGGGATACATTTTAATTTATGACCTAGCAACATTGTTTAGACGTCTTACCATCTTGTTATTAGTGGAACGTTTAATTTACACTTCAAAGCTGTTTTGAAACGTACTTAAAGGTTTATTATTTCAGGAAAGGAGATGAATTATTTGACTACAAGTTCCACACGCTGTTTGAACGCAGTTTAACCTTTAGTAACACGAAAACCATAACAAATATTCACACTTCTTTTTCCATATTTAAGCTTTTATCATACATTGAGAAATGTCCTTGCTTTTGTGCTGCACAATCTGGCCAAGATTTAGATCACGTGCGTGCTGGTGCGAGGCTCTCGAACACAGAAAATAAAGGCAACAAGCAGGCACGTAGTGAGGGAGGGTCGGAGGGACTGAAGCCCCCCTCCACGAAATCCTACAAATATCTAATTTAAATAGTGTATATCGGCAATTAATTTTTCTTCCTTAGTAGGATTAAACACCTTGCATAATAAGTTGTAACATACTGAGAAATTCATCTTCAGGGCTTCTACAATCAGTCTTTCGCCTTTAGATGGTGGCTGCTGATAGGGATGAGCCCCTCCCGAAATAAAATCCTGGCTACGGGCTACAATTCAACAAATTTACACTGCACTGTATAACTGCAATATGAAATAAATAACTCGTGCCCGTTTACTGTACGTTATAAATGGCAATAACGTGTTTTTGGCATACACGTTTTTAAAAAAAATAATGGTTTAGAGGTGGCTACACTGGGAAGGAGGGCGAATGCACAAGAGTATTCGGTGGGTGGCTAAAATTGTAGGTAAGTCGTGGAATTATTGTGAAAATATGATATCTTTGGGAACAAAATTAAAGCTGCCGCCTATGGTGCAAATAAATCTCAAGTATAATTACAAAGCCTTCCCACTAGCGACGAGTCAAAACACCCGACACCTTTCGTCCTAACCACGGATAATTCACACATAAATCAAGCCTTAACAAGGCGTAGTTAATGAGTAATAATTAACAAACCGACGTAATGACTGAGACGGATCGAAACGTTCGCTTACTAAAAGCAACAACGAGTCAAAGGCTTTGGACAAGTCTGGCCACTGACCTGGCGAAAACATTATGATGGGAGAAAAAAATAAGATCACGTTTCCCAAAGACACAGAGGGCGTTGCACATCACGAAGTTTCCCCTAACATACTTCACGCCTCCCATTGTTGCCAGTGCTCGAGGCCAGAAACACTTTTAGTGTTGCCAGATCCTCAGAATAATATACGTCAATTTGCCAACTGCCAATGGGCATTCGTGTTTATTATTGTCGTTTCCTTCCCAGTCAAGACAATGAATGTGCTCGTGATTATAACGTTGTGGCTCGGACGTGACAATGGCCTGTAGAAAGTATTCTGTGTGTGTTACTCTTGCTTAATATAGTATGCCATATATCAGTGTAGAGGTGAATAATTGTAACAAAAAATTTTCACAGTTCAGACTACAATGTGACTATAGTGTAAATCACCAACCCTGAGACCTTCTGTAAACAAACCGTCTCACCGATTCGATGTATCACTCCGTGTCAGTGGATTCATGACCGCCGAATACCGCAATAGAACTCACCATGTTGAAAGTGGAACTACTTCCTTGCTCTTCACATGATTATTTTTTTAAAAAATAACCAATGTTATAAAATATCATTATGTACACAAATCTCTAAGCTCATTGAAAGTTACAATGCATATTCCTACAAAATGTTCACACTTATCTTGCCTTGCCATGTCACCAAGTTATTTTACGAAGTGCACTATATTTGGCGGAACAAAAATCGTTATTAGGATGCTTGTCAAAGTTTCCAACCGCAATAAATTTACGAACTTTCTTTGTCTTGTTTTGATCATCATCATCAATATATTTATTGGACTTACAGCATTGCGTATGGCTGTTTATACCCATTATATATGTAATTCACATAAGATACAATTTACATAAAATCTACAAACAAATTTCAAATACACTCCTATGTATATCAAACCTTAGAAATATACATTACCATGTTATATCATTTTGTCTAAAAAATGCAAGTAAAATATATTCAATTCACATGCAAGAAAGAAGGCACATTTATGGGAAATGATTTCTGGTGCAAAGAGTTAACCATAAAGGTGAAGCAATAAGTACAAAAGAAAGAGCATTGGGTTTAAAGTGAGACGTCATTTGTGGCAGCGTATCCCATACTACAAACTGGCCGCTGTTTTACCTTACGTAATGATTGATTGATTGATTGATTAGTTTATTTTACTTCGCGTTTTGTGCCTCTTGGCTAATTTGCGAAGATGGGGATGAGTGATGAAATGATGAAATTGATGAATGGACATTCACAAACAACCAAGCCCGACCGGGATTCGAACCCGGGACCCTTGGCGTCCCAGCGCGATGTGCTAACCACTCGGCCACAGGGTCGGGCCACCTTACGTAATGAATCCTGTAACAACGTTGGATTTTCGTGTAGATTATTTTACTTCTATGAGTTTGCAATGCTTTCTGCATGCACGTGGTTTTGTTTACAGAAGGTCTCAGGGTTGGTGATTTGAACTTTAGGCCTGGTGTTA
Source organism: Lepisma saccharinum (assembly GCF_977018435.1). Classification (NCBI taxonomy): domain Eukaryota; kingdom Metazoa; phylum Arthropoda; class Insecta; order Zygentoma; family Lepismatidae; genus Lepisma; species Lepisma saccharinum. The sequence goes on along the minus strand of NC_139241.1, from coordinate 85,090,226 downwards.
TGAAGAAAATGAAAGATTAGGTGAATCAAATAAAAACAACAACAACCGAGTATGTATTGTGCATTTTTCAAGAAAATTTGCCTGTTTTCCAAAACAGTAGGGATGAAACGACAACGTTTCTTGAAAACATTATGTTATACAGGGTGTGCCAAAATAGTGTTTATACTCATTGAATGTTAATAACAGAGAAACGATTCAATGTAACTTGACTGGACTTTTTGTATTTGATGCTGCAATATCTGCATTGAGTGTGTGTGTGTGAGCTTGTGTAGGCTTTCTGTTGTTTTTAGTTCCATCACAGCTCAACAGGCGGTAGGCATTTGTGTACCGAAAGTGGCCGAAGTGAGGAAGGCCCGACCCTGTGGCCGAGCGGTTAGCACATCGCGCTGCGACGCCAAGGGTCCCGGGTTCGAATCCTGGTCGGGCTTGGTTGTTTGTGAATGTCCATTCATCAATTTCATCCTTTCATCACTCATCCTCATCTTCGCAAATTAGCCAAGAGGCACAAAACGCGAAGTAAAATAAACTAAATCAATCAATCAATCGAAGTGAGGAAGTTTTCTTTCGAGCAATGTAAGAAGTGTGAAATAACCACCCAGATCTCCCAATTTAGCACCGTCAGATTTCTACCTCTGGGAAATTGAAGAATGATGTGTACCCCCACAAAGACATGGCTTTCAAGAAACTCTATCGTTACAGAAGCTACTTTCTGTATAGCTATTCGAACGCCACTTTACTTCAAAGAAAGGTCCGAAAGATCAGGTTTCCTCTGAGAACACATGTCAAGTTCACCTGGAGGCCAGTAGATCCTCCCCCAAAACCTTTCCCACCAATAGCGTCCGTTTTAGGAACTGACAGCTCTTGTCAAGTCCACGTGGAGTAAATGAGATGTTGCCAATTCAGTTTCTTCAGAGATTTCTTAACGAGAGGTTGCGGTCATCCTTGCTAGGTTGTGTTATTGTGTTGTGCTATTTTGTTTTTGTGCAATGTGGAGACCTTGGGAGTGTAACGTCCCAGTGAATGAATGGATGTGAAAACACGGGAGTAGTGTAATTGGATTGTTTCAAAGTCATACTTAGTAGGTATTGTTTTTTTTTATCAATTGAATATTATTTTTTGACATATTTTGACAATTTTTTGTCGATGTTTTAGTGTTTGACGATTTTTCAGTGCAATTTTCACCGCTCCTCATTTTTTTCCCACTCATACTTGGTAGGTATGCATTTGTAGCTTTTTTTTTTATCAATTGAAAATCAGTTTTTGACATATTTTGACAAATTTTTGTCGATGTTTTAGCGTTTAGCGATGTTTTTGTAAAATTTCCTATTTTTTTTTCCCACTCGTACTTGGTACGAATGCCACGATCTTACGTGATATAACTTAACCTATTTTTTTTTTTTTTGTGCTAAACTACACGAGAGCCTCTACGTGCTTTGGCCTATTTTAGAGTAGAACCATAAAGACAGAGCTGCAACCGAAAGTGAGGCTCGAAGTGAGGCTTGGTGAGGCTGGACTTAATAGTTTGCTCTTGTAAGACATAAGCCTTATTTTCTTGCAGTGTTGCCAACATTTTACTCGAAATAAAATCACCAAGGTTTTTTTCTTGGTCTAACCTATGTTATTGAACTGCGTCGTCACATCCAAACCTGCATGACTTCCGAACACTATTGGTTTTATTTATATTTTTTCTTACGTATAGGTGTATATGATGAATCCCCAAACAGATTTTTCCTAAGTCTTACTGTTTCCAAGATAACCCCACTTCCGGTTGCAATTTTGGATTTCTGAACATAGGTTCTATTCATATTTTTTCTCACGTATAGGTGTACCTGATGAATCTGCAAACAGATTTTTCCTAAGTCTTACAGTTTCCAAGATAACCCCACTTCCGGTCGCTATTTTGGATTTCCGAACATAGGTTCTATTCATATTTTACTTACATATAGGCGTACGTGACGAATCTGCAAACAGATTTTTTCTAAGTCTTACCGTTTCCAAGATAACCCCACTTCCGGTCGCCATTTTGGATTTCCAAGCATAGGTTTTATTCATATTTTACTTACATATAGGCGTACATGACGAATCCGCAAACAGATTTTTCCTAAGTCTCACTGTTTCCAAGATAACTAGTAGTCCAATTAAGCCGGTTCACCAACCTCTTGTGAGGAGCTGAAGTGAGGAGCTCGCCAAACCTCAAAAACTCACTTTCTCTCTACGTTCCGCGCCTCATTTATTGCGCTGACGATGTTTCACAGCGTAGAAAACAGTACCAAAACATCAAAAACTTATTTTGATTATTTGGAGCTCACCAAAACCTCAAAAACTTATTTTTATTAATTGAGGTTCACCAAACCTCAAAAACTCTCATTTTCTCTCCATGTTCAGCGCCTTTATTTGTTGCGCTGACACAACGTGATGAGTAAATAATACAGTCTCTCATCCTTGAAGGATGAATGCATCTTATCGTAATTTTCCAAGTCTTGGTCAAATGTTTGTATATCGTGACCTTTGTAAACCTCTCTCTCGGGAACGATGTGCCACACACACACGCGCGTGCATGCCTATATTGTGACGCAAACAAACAAACAAATAATATTTTTTTTAAGATTCCTGGCCCCTAACCCCACTTCCGGTCGCTATTTTGGATTTCCGAGCATAGGTTCTATTCATATTTTACTTACATATAGGCGTACGTGATGAATCAGCAAACAGATTTGTCCTAAGTCTTACTGTTTCCAAGATAACCCCACTTCCGGTCGCTATTTTGGATTTCCGAACATAGGTTCTATTCATATTTTTTCTCACATATAGGTGTACGTGATGAATCACCAAACAGGTTCTTCCTAAGTTTTACTGTTTCCAAGATAATCCTACTTCTGGTTGCTATTTTGGATTTCCGAGCATAGGTTCTATTCATATTTTTTCTCACATGTAGGCGTACGTGATGAATCCGCAAACAGATTTTTCCTAAGTCATGAATTGGAGGGTTCTATGGCAACCTATATTAATTCTCGTAAGAGAACAGAAAACACAAAAAAAAAAACAAAAAAAAGAATACTGTGGTCACTACAACAAATAGTCTAACAAACCAAAAAAATCATCATCCTAACTAGAACCATGTAACTAACATTGTGATGACTCATATTAAGTACCTCTTAATTGTATTACTTATAAGGGTATACTTATAAGCATATATACTCTATAAAAGTATATGAAACAGGTGGTTTCAATACGGTCCGCGCTTTTATTATATAAGACGGCATACACTGCAGATCAGTCAGTCTCGTGAGAGCAGCCGAAGAGTACGGACGTTCTGTTGCAGTGCTTCTTGGTTTTTGTAAAAATAATAGGTATTTAACTTTTTTTGAAGCCACATACCATCTATTATTTCAAGTTCAAAGGTGTTTTTACGTGGTTTTTCATAGTAATTTCGACCAGATTGAATTTTGACGTGATCGTGCATTTTCTATTTCACCTCAAGAAATTCTATATAAATAACATACCTGAAAATTGTATCGCTATATACTAGACTTTTTGATTTCTGTGATTTTCGAAAAAGCAATGGCATCCACCACCAGTTTCAATTGTAAAAATGATAAAACTGAATGTGTTACTTGTGGGAAGCTAATCTCAAGGAACAATTTATCGGTACACAGGGCAAGATGTGGCGAAACAGGTTCGAGAATTAATCGTTCGCTACCTTCTAAGCCTTGTGCTCGATGCGGAAAGATGATTAGTATTGCAAATTTAAGTAAACACCTCAAAATTTGCAAACCATCGACCGGACAAGCATCGAAAAGAAAAATCGATAATGCAGATACGGAAGCTTCTACTTCCAAGCAAATTAAATTATCCAATGAAGGCAAACCAATTAGATCTGCATTCAACGACCAACTCCAGGATTTTTCAATTAAGTCAGAACCAGGCCGTGACATCCTTAGTTTCTTGGACGAAACGAAAACACCTGTACTAAATATTTTGAAAGATAAACTTGAAAACAACTCTATAAAAGTATATGTTGTTCTGTTTTCCGAATACGAGAAAGTCGATGGCACAACGAGTATTTTTTATCATTGTACAAAAAATCAGACTCTTCATTTTGCTGATGTTGAAAATTTGGACAACTTCTATTATAAAGTTTCCAACGAGCTGGTTAAGAAACACGACGATTTCGAGGCTAACGGGTCGGGATGGTCTTTGTGTGGAAGTCCTCACACGTTAACTGTTTACGTGAATCGATTCTCGCCTCTTCGAGCTTCCAGCTACGTTCCTCTTCCACCGAACATTCAACACAAGAGGGCTGTGTTAAATATACAGAACAGCGATAACAAGTGTTTTCTCTGGTGTGTGTTGGCTGCACTGCATCCTGTTTATTGCAAAAATAATCCAGAACGGATTTATCATTACAAGCAATACGAGTCCGAATTTGTAAGTGTAATGTCTGACATCGAATACCCGGTGACATTGTCGGATATAACAAAGTTCGAAAATCGTACAGGAAAACGCATCGCTATTAATGTGTATTCCTTCACGTCAGATAAATATCTCGTGCACCCTGTCAGGATAAGCGATATCGACGATGACGATGCTTGTGTAATAAATCTCCTTCTTATTTCCAACGAGGATGATCATCACTACACGCTAATTCGTTCTCTATCACGTTTGGTCAGAAGTCAAACTACCAAGTATGCAAACAACATCGAAGTTTGCCCGAGATGCCTAACCACGTTCGACGATCGTGACCGACGTGATCATCAAAATCTTCATAGTCGTCAAATTGCTCTGGAGAAACTTGCCGAACATAAAATTTATTGCGGTGACAACAGACCGGCTAGAATGTTGATGCCCGAAACGAACGAAGTCGAAGAATTCAAAATGCACAAGGCATTGTTGGAACATCCCGTAATCATCGTCGCAGATTTCGAGGCGTTCCTCAAACCACTCTCCTACTGCGAACCGGATCCTGAAATTTCCTCCACAACGCCGTACCAGCTTCATCAACCTAATAGTTTCGGCTATGTTGTTGTGCGACGTGATAAAATAAATGAAGCATATATATACCGCGGGCCAAATGTAATCGAACACTTCCTGGAAAAAATGGTGGAGGAGGTTGAGGTAATTGGTAGCGTACTGCTTACATCAAAACCGATGGCACCTTTAACTGAAAATGAACTTCAAAATTACAATTCCACTGAGGTGTGTCCGGTATGTGATCAAAGTTTTACTGATGAGAACAAAAAAATATTCCACCACGATCATTTCAGCGGAAACTACATAGGTGGAATTTGCAACACGTGCAATCTTAAAATCCAGAAACCTAAATTCATCCCCATATTCTTTCACAACGGAAGCGGATATGATTTTCACCACCTGGTGAGACATCTTGGCTACGATCCGAAACGTATAGGTGTCTTGGCCGAGAATGAAGAACGCTACATTAGTCTCAGCAAGCAAGTGTCGATTCCGGGAACGAAAAATACAATCGAGATGCGCTTCCTGGATTCGTATAGATTTCTCTCTGTAAGTCTGGATGCTTTAGCGAACAAACTCACCGACGATCAATTTAAAATAACTGGAGCTAGTTTTCCCAACGTAGACATACAACTCGTTAGACGTAAAGGGATTTATCCTTACGAATACGTTAGTGATAATTCTAAATTTAACGACGATGCTCTTCCACTTCCAAGAGAATTTTACAGCAGACTCAGAGAGAAAGGAATCACGGACGAAGAATACCAACACGCGCAACTCATGTGGGAGAAATTAGGATGTAGGACACTCGGAGACTACCACGATGCCTACTTAAAATTAGACGTGACGATACTCGCGGATGTTTTTCAAGCGTTCAGGAAAACGGCAAGGAATATTTATAAATTAGATCCAGCGTATTTCTACAGTCTACCGGGATTAGCGTGGTCGGCAATGTTATTCCAGACAAAGGTCAAGCTGGAACTGATATCGGACGTTGACATGTTGCTATTTATCGAAAGAGGGATACGAGGTGGAATGGTGCAATGCGTACAGAGACATGCAAAAGCTAATAACGTACACATGAAAGAAGATTACGATTCAAATCGAGCATCGAATTACATCTTCTACGCTGACGTTAATAATCTCTACGGACATGCCATGGTTCAAAAACTTCCTTACGGGGGATTCGAATGGTTAGATCCCACTTCGATAGATATTATTTATTTCGACGATAGCGAGTGTGGTTTCTTCGCAGAGGTAGATCTCCAATTCTCCGACCACCTGCACGACACGTTTTCGGATTTGCCTCCGACTCCCGAAATCAAATGTCCACCCGACTCGGTTCAAGACAAGCTTTTGTTAACATTGGACCCTAAACAGAGATACGTCGTCCACTACAAGAATCTCCGGTTTTTGATTGGGAAGGGTGTTCAGATAGTAAATGTTAGAAGAATACTAAAGTTTAAACATTCCACGTGGTTAAGACCTTACATAGAAACTAACACACAACATAGAACAGCTGCCACTTCCGATTTAGACAAGGACTTCTTTAAATTAATGAACAATGCGGTGTACGGAAAGACCATGGAGAATGTTAGAAAGCACGTAGACGTGAAATTAATTTCCGATAAGAATAAATGTCGGAAGTGGATAGCCGATCCTAGATTCAAGTCGAGAAAAATTTACAACGAGAATTTGGCACTTTTCAATCTAGATATAAAATTGATGAAATTCAGAAAACCAATTTACGTTGGCGCAACGGTTCTCGACTTGTCGAAACTTTACATGTTCGAATTTCATTACGACGTGATGAAACCCTTCTACAATGATAAAATATCACTTTTGTACACGGACACCGACAGCTTCATTTACAGCATACAAACACCTAACCTATACGAAGACATAAAAAATCCTTCCATGCTTGAGTATTTCGATACTTCTGCGTATCCTCAACCCAACAGATTTGGGATTCCATCTCGTAACAAAAAAGTCCTAGGTAAACTGAAAGATGAATGTAACGGTGATATTATTGTCGAGTTCGCGGGTTTGCGTTCGAAGATGTATGCCATGAGAACAGAGAGTAGCGTCACGAAGAAAGCAAAAGGTGTGGGCAAGAATACGGTGGAGAACAAACTCACCTTCCACGATTACATCGATTGCCTTTACTCACAATCGACGATACTAAGTATAGAACAAAGAATCCAAAGTGTAGACCACGTGATTACAACAAACGAAGTTAGGAAGGTAGCATTAGATCCGCACGACGATAAAAGATGTATTTTGTCTTGTGGAATCCACACGTTGCCTTGGGGACACTATCGTTTAGAAAATAGTAAAAATTGTAGGCAATGCAATTGAAAAAAAAATAAACTTAAATAACTATAACTAAAATAAAAAAAAACTTTGACCGTCTCAAATTATCACATACACAATAAAGAACTAGCAAGGACAATGAATCTCTTTGGTTTCCGAAAGCAAACAATGGAGACTGTACACCGCAAGGCAGATCATGAATTTCTACCTTCCATGTTATCTAAACTCAACGGCCTGTTGATCAATCAATTTTCAAAACGTTGCTCTTCTTGCTGGAACAGGGACGATTTCGGATTCGCGACGATCGACGTGACGAGGAAACCCAACGACGGAAAATACAGAAACAAAATCAACGACTTTCAAAACGTTGCAACGTTGTGAAACGTTTCTCACAACGTTGCAACGTTTTGAAAGTCGTTGATTTTGTTTCTGTATTTTCCGTCGTTGGGTTTCCTCGTCACGTCGATCGTCGCGAATCCGAAATCGTCCCTGTTCCAGCAAGAAGAGCAACGTTTTGAAAATTGATTGATCAACAGGCCGTTGAGTTTAGATAACATGGAAGGTAGAAATTCATGATCTGCCTTGCGGTGTACAGTCTCCATTGTTTGCTTTCGGAAACCAAAGAGATTCATTGTCCTTGCTAGTTCTTTATTGTGTATGTGATAATTTGAGACGGTCAAAGTTTTTTTTTTATTTTAGTTATAGTTATTTAAGTTTATTTTTTTTTCAATTGCATTGCCTACAATTTTTACTATTTTCTAAACGATAGTGTCCCCAAGGCAACGTGTGGATTCCACAAGACAAAATACATCTTTTATCGTCGTGCGGATCTAATGCTACCTTCCTAACTTCGTTTGTTGTAATCACGTGGTCTACACTTTGGATTCTTTGTTCTATACTTAGTATCGTCGATTGTGAGTAAAGGCAATCGATGTAATCGTGGAAGGTGAGTTTGTTCTCCACCGTATTCTTGCCCACACCTTTTGCTTTCTTCGTGACGCTACTCTCTGTTCTCATGGCATACATCTTCGAACGCAAACCCGCGAACTCGACAATAATATCACCGTTACATTCATCTTTCAGTTTACCTAGGACTTTTTTGTTACGAGATGGAATCCCAAATCTGTTGGGTTGAGGATACGCAGAAGTATCGAAATACTCAAGCATGGAAGGATTTTTTATGTCTTCGTATAGGTTAGGTGTTTGTATACTGTAAATGAAGCTGTCGGTGTCCGTGTACAAAAGTGATATTTTATCATTGTAGAAGGGTTTCATCACGTCGTAATGAAATTCGAACATGTAAAGTTTCGACAAGTCGAGAACCGTTGCGCCAACGTAAATTGGTTTTCTGAATTTCATCAATTTTATATCTAGATTGAAAAGTGCCAAATTCTCGTTGTAAATTTTTCTCGACTTGAATCTAGGATCGGCTATCCACTTCCGACATTTATTCTTATCGGAAATTAATTTCACGTCTACGTGCTTTCTAACATTCTCCATGGTCTTTCCGTACACCGCATTGTTCATTAATTTAAAGAAGTCCTTGTCTAAATCGGAAGTGGCAGCTGTTCTATGTTGTGTGTTAGTTTCTATGTAAGGTCTTAACCACGTGGAATGTTTAAACTTTAGTATTCTTCTAACATTTACTATCTGAACACCCTTCCCAATCAAAAACCGGAGATTCTTGTAGTGGACGACGTATCTCTGTTTAGGGTCCAATGTTAACAAAAGCTTGTCTTGAACCGAGTCGGGTGGACATTTGATTTCGGGAGTCGGAGGCAAATCCGAAAACGTGTCGTGCAGGTGGTCGGAGAATTGGAGATCTACCTCTGCGAAGAAACCACACTCGCTATCGTCGAAATAAATAATATCTATCGAAGTGGGATCTAACCATTCGAATCCCCCGTAAGGAAGTTTTTGAACCATGGCATGTCCGTAGAGATTATTAACGTCAGCGTAGAAGATGTAATTCGATGCTCGATTTGAATCGTAATCTTCTTTCATGTGTACGTTATTAGCTTTTGCATGTCTCTGTACGCATTGCACCATTCCACCTCGTATCCCTCTTTCGATAAATAGCAACATGTCAACGTCCGATATCAGTTCCAGCTTGACCTTTGTCTGGAATAACATTGCCGACCACGCTAATCCCGGTAGACTGTAGAAATACGCTGGATCTAATTTATAAATATTCCTTGCCGTTTTCCTGAACGCTTGAAAAACATCCGCGAGTATCGTCACGTCTAATTTTAAGTAGGCATCGTGGTAGTCTCCGAGTGTCCTACATCCTAATTTCTCCCACATGAGTTGCGCGTGTTGGTATTCTTCGTCCGTGATTCCTTTCTCTCTGAGTCTGCTGTAAAATTCTCTTGGAAGTGGAAGAGCATCGTCGTTAAATTTAGAATTATCACTAACGTATTCGTAAGGATAAATCCCTTTACGTCTAACGAGTTGTATGTCTACGTTGGGAAAACTAGCTCCAGTTATTTTAAATTGATCGTCGGTGAGTTTGTTCGCTAAAGCATCCAGACTTACAGAGAGAAATCTATACGAATCCAGGAAGCGCATCTCGATTGTATTTTTCGTTCCCGGAATCGACACTTGCTTGCTGAGACTAATGTAGCGTTCTTCATTCTCGGCCAAGACACCTATACGTTTCGGATCGTAGCCAAGATGTCTCACCAGGTGGTGAAAATCATATCCGCTTCCGTTGTGAAAGAATATGGGGATGAATTTAGGTTTCTGGATTTTAAGATTGCACGTGTTGCAAATTCCACCTATGTAGTTTCCGCTGAAATGATCGTGGTGGAATATTTTTTTGTTCTCATCAGTAAAACTTTGATCACATACCGGACACACCTCAGTGGAATTGTAATTTTGAAGTTCATTTTCAGTTAAAGGTGCCATCGGTTTTGATGTAAGCAGTACGCTACCAATTACCTCAACCTCCTCCACCATTTTTTCCAGGAAGTGTTCGATTACATTTGGCCCGCGGTATATATATGCTTCATTTATTTTATCACGTCGCACAACAACATAGCCGAAACTATTAGGTTGATGAAGCTGGTACGGCGTTGTGGAGGAAATTTCAGGATCCGGTTCGCAGTAGGAGAGTGGTTTGAGGAACGCCTCGAAATCTGCGACGATGATTACGGGATGTTCCAACAATGCCTTGTGCATTTTGAATTCTTCGACTTCGTTCGTTTCGGGCATCAACATTCTAGCCGGTCTGTTGTCACCGCAATAAATTTTATGTTCGGCAAGTTTCTCCAGAGCAATTTGACGACTATGAAGATTTTGATGATCACGTCGGTCACGATCGTCGAACGTGGTTAGGCATCTCGGGCAAACTTCGATGTTGTTTGCATACTTGGTAGTTTGACTTCTGACCAAACGTGATAGAGAACGAATTAGCGTGTAGTGATGATCATCCTCGTTGGAAATAAGAAGGAGATTTATTACACAAGCATCGTCATCGTCGATATCGCTTATCCTGACAGGGTGCACGAGATATTTATCTGACGTGAAGGAATACACATTAATAGCGATGCGTTTTCCTGTACGATTTTCGAACTTTGTTATATCCGACAATGTCACCGGGTATTCGATGTCAGACATTACACTTACAAATTCGGACTCGTATTGCTTGTAATGATAAATCCGTTCTGGATTATTTTTGCAATAAACAGGATGCAGTGCAGCCAACACACACCAGAGAAAACACTTGTTATCGCTGTTCTGTATATTTAACACAGCCCTCTTGTGTTGAATGTTCGGTGGAAGAGGAACGTAGCTGGAAGCTCGAAGAGGCGAGAATCGATTCACGTAAACAGTTAACGTGTGAGGACTTCCACACAGAGACCATCCCGACCCGTTAGCCTCGAAATCGTCGTGTTTCTTAACCAGCTCGTTGGAAACTTTATAATAGAAGTTGTCCAAATTTTCAACATCAGCAAAATGAAGAGTCTGATTTTTTGTACAATGATAAAAAATACTCGTTGTGCCATCGACTTTCTCGTATTCGGAAAACAGAACAACATATACTTTTATAGAGTTGTTTTCAAGTTTATCTTTCAAAATATTTAGTACAGGTGTTTTCGTTTCGTCCAAGAAACTAAGGATGTCACGGCCTGGTTCTGACTTAATTGAAAAATCCTGGAGTTGGTCGTTGAATGCAGATCTAATTGGTTTGCCTTCATTGGATAATTTAATTTGCTTGGAAGTAGAAGCTTCCGTATCTGCATTATCGATTTTTCTTTTCGATGCTTGTCCGGTCGATGGTTTGCAAATTTTGAGGTGTTTACTTAAATTTGCAATACTAATCATCTTTCCGCATCGAGCACAAGGCTTAGAAGGTAGCGAACAATTAATTCTCGAACCTGTTTCGCCACATCTTGCCCTGTGTACCGATAAATTGTTCCTTGAGATTAGCTTCCCACAAGTAACACATTCAGTTTTATCATTTTTACAATTGAAACTGGTGGTGGATGCCATTGCTTTTTCGAAAATCACAGAAATCAAAAAGTCTAGTATATAGCGATACAATTTTCAGGTATGTTATTTATATAGAATTTCTTGAGGTGAAATAGAAAATGCACGATCACGTCAAAATTCAATCTGGTCGAAATTACTATGAAAAACCACGTAAAAACACCTTTGAACTTGAAATAATAGATGGTATGTGGCTTCAAAAAAAGTTAAATACCTATTATTTTTACAAAAACCAAGAAGCACTGCAACAGAACGTCCGTACTCTTCGGCTGCTCTCACGAGACTGACTGATCTGCAGTGTATGCCGTCTTATATAATAAAAGCGCGGACCGTATTGAAACCACCTGTTTCATATACTTTTATAGAGTATATATGCTTATAAGTATACCCTTATAAGTAATACAATTAAGAGGTACTTAATATGAGTCATCACAATGTTAGTTACATGGTTCTAGTTAGGATGATGATTTTTTTGGTTTGTTAGACTATTTGTTGTAGTGACCACAGTATTCTTTTTTTTGTTTTTTTTTTGTGTTTTCTGTTCTCTTACGAGAATTAATATAGGTTGCCATAGAACCCTCCAATTCATGACTTAGGAAAAATCTGTTTGCGGATTCATCACGTACGCCTACATGTGAGAAAAAATATGAATAGAACCTATGCTCGGAAATCCAAAATAGCAACCAGAAGTAGGATTATCTTGGAAACAGTAAAACTTAGGAAGAACCTGTTTGGTGATTCATCACGTACACCTATATGTGAGAAAAAATATGAATAGAACCTATGTTCGGAAATCCAAAATAGCGACCGGAAGTGGGGTTATCTTGGAAACAGTAAGACTTAGGACAAATCTGTTTGCTGATTCATCACGTACGCCTATATGTAAGTAAAATATGAATAGAACCTATGCTCGGAAATCCAAAATAGCGACCGGAAGTGGGGTTAGGGGCCAGGAATCTTAAAAAAAATATTATTTGTTTGTTTGTTTGCGTCACAATATAGGCATGCACGCGCGTGTGTGTGTGGCACATCGTTCCCGAGAGAGAGGTTTACAAAGGTCACGATATACAAACATTTGACCAAGACTTGGAAAATTACGATAAGATGCATTCATCCTTCAAGGATGAGAGACTGTATTATTTACTCATCACGTTGTGTCAGCGCAACAAATAAAGGCGCTGAACATGGAGAGAAAATGAGAGTTTTTGAGGTTTGGTGAACCTCAATTAATAAAAATGAGTTTTTGAGGTTTTGGTGAGCTCCAAATAATCAAAATAAGTTTTTGATGTTTTGGTACTGTTTTCTACGCTGTGAAACATCGTCAGCGCAATAAATGAGGCGCGGAACGTAGAGAGAAAGTGAGTTTTTGAGGTTTGGCGAGCTCCTCACTTCAGCTCCTCACAAGAGGTTGGTGAACCGGCTTAATTGGACTACTAGTTATCTTGGAAACAGTGAGACTTAGGAAAAATCTGTTTGCGGATTCGTCATGTACGCCTATATGTAAGTAAAATATGAATAAAACCTATGCTTGGAAATCCAAAATGGCGACCGGAAGTGGGGTTATCTTGGAAACGGTAAGACTTAGAAAAAATCTGTTTGCAGATTCGTCACGTACGCCTATATGTAAGTAAAATATGAATAGAACCTATGTTCGGAAATCCAAAATGGCGACCGGAAGTGGGGTTATCTTGGAAACTGTAAGACTTAGGAAAAATCTGTTTGCAGATTCATCAGGTACACCTATACGTGAGAAAAAATATGAATAGAACCTATGTTCAGAAATCCAAAATGGCGACCGGAAGTGGGGTTATCTTGGAAACTGTAAGACTTAGGAAAAATCTGTTTGCAGATTCATCAGGTACACCTATACGTGAGAAAAAATATGAATAGAACCTATGTTCAGAAATCCAAAATAGCAACCGGAAGTGGCGTTATCTTGGAAACAGTAAGACTTAGGAAAAATCTGTTTGGGGATTCATCATATACACCTATACGTAAGAAAAAATATAAATAAAACCAATAGTGTTCGGAAGTCATGCAGGTTTGGATGTGACGACACAGTTCAATAACATAGGTTAGACCAAGAAAAAAACCTTGGTGATTTTATTTCGAGTAAAATGTTGGCAACACTGCAAGAAAATAAGGCTTATGTCTTACAAGAGCAAACTATTAAGTCCAGCCTCACCAAGCCTCACTTCGAGCCTCACTTTCGGTTGCAGCTCTGTCTTTATGGTTCTACTCTAAAATAGGCCAAAGCACGTAGAGGCTCTCGTGTAGTTTAGCACAAAAAAAAATAAATAGGTTAAGTTATATCACGTAAGATCGTGGCATTCGTACCAAGTACGAGTGGGAAAAAAAAAATAGGAAATTTTACAAAAACATCGCTAAACGCTAAAACATCGACAAAAATTTGTCAAAATATGTCAAAAACTGATTTTCAATTGATAAAAAAAAGCTACAAATGCATACCTTCCAAGTATGAGTGGGAAAAAAATGAGGAGCGGTGAAAATTGCACTGAAAAATCATCAAACGCTAAAACATCGACAAAAAATTGTCAAAATATGTCAAAAAATAATATTCAATTGATAAAAAAAACAATACCTACTAAGTATGACTTTGAAACAATCCAATTACACTACTCACGGGAGGTAAAAGTGACTAGAGCGCTTCACAGGGAAACAGGAGCTGGCTCGAAACCTGATACGCGTCCGGTCATCTTCCTCTCGAGTTGTCGAAGATGGCGTTCAAATCAGGACTTCAACTATGCTTAAGGCTAAAACCACTGAAGGAAAATATTAATTGTAAATGCACTGCACTTCATACACAATTTATTGTTTGAATATATACTTACAATTATTCCCACAAGATGGCATCACAGTTACGAGAACTGCAACTCATAATTCTATTTCAATACTTGAGACTTTTTCAGCTTACCTGTCAAGAAAATAAACAAAATTAGTTCTGAGGATATGAAATATTTTAAAATATTGACATAGTAGATTATGTCTTATATTTGCAGAGAAAATGCTTAAAAGCTTCTGGTAAAATTGCTGAAACTGATGCTTATAGCTTATATGGCATTCTGTGCCTACGCGAACTAAAGAATGATTGTCATTTTAGGATTTGTATGACCTAAATATCAGCAAAATATGCAAAATAAAATATGCCCTTGCAACTGAAGTGTTTCAAACTTCAATATGAATATCAGTCGAAATCACTTTCTCACTATAATGAAAAATGTACTGTTTCAATTTTAATAGAGGGTTTTGCTTTGGCGTTTCGTCTGCAATACACACTCGACACAATACACATGCTTCCGACTTCAACAAGATTCAATAAACAGATGAACACAATGAAAGATTTTGCTGCATTCCAAAAGGAATCTGCTTGTGGCAAAACAATTGAAACTTTTGGGGTAAAGTTCATTTTGTGTACTGCATTGCATTAGCGGAGGAAGGTAGTTCTCATAATTTAGCAGAAAATAGGCAGTGATCTACACGTCGAAGAACTTCAACAATAAGCGAATATTTGCGTTATTTTGGGCAAAAGTCAATTTTCTGATTTCATTCCATTAGAAAGGGTTTTTCACCATTTTTCAGGAAATGAACTGAGATGTATAATTATGAAAAAAAATTCAATGACTTGAGTGAGCATTGGCGCAAGAACGAGTTCACTTCGAAAATCGCTGTACATTCCTTGAATTTGCGAAAATATGCCGAAAAATCTAACAAAATATGCTCTATCACGTAAAAATGGCCAAATATGCCCCTAAAAAGCACCTTAATTTAATTAGTTTCCTCACAATATGAATTTATGTATATTTATGGAACACAACTCTTTTACCAAAATGGTCATGAAAATCCTTTCCCTATTGATGACGCAGACCGATTCCTATATTTGCTACACCTGGTGGGCACACAGGAAGATATGCTGTGTATGAATTTCGTCAGTTCTGTTATGGGATAAATAGGCTATGCCCTTGGAGAATTATGATAATTCTGGCAACGACTTGTTTAGTTGTGTAAAGAAAGTGTGTGCATGACGTGAATTTGAAAAGAACCAAGTTTGGTGAATTTTATGATTCGATAAAGCAGTTACGTGAAAATGAGGTCAAATTTATAAAGAATTTCGAAGGAATGCGATCATCTTTAATAACCACAAGCTTGAATACTTTTTCATTTCTTCAATTAACTGTTCGAGAAACGTCGATTATTGGAGCGTTGAATTTCAGTAAACTAACATTGTAGCTACTACCGAAGAAAAAGTACAGATGGCTGAGTCTGCTGCGCATGATTGTTGCGTTGCCAGAAGTAGTTTGTTTAAAGTTTCTGTGATAATAATTTATGGTCATAATAATAATAATATGACACGTTTTTTTCCCATGGCACAAATATTTATTGTTCTTCACAATTGCAGAAATATTTGTTAGTTTTAATCTCTGTAATTTAGTTTAGTATGTGATTCTTGTGTTATTTAATATTTAGACCTATCGATGATAATATCACAGCATAGTGACTGACCTGTATGTATGTATCCTGCAAGACCTATATTGCCATGGGAATTATGAGGGGTGGAATTAGCGATTTTTCATGGTGGTATCGTTTGGATTCTGTGTGAATAGCGTGTTGAATTGTTTGTTTTTTAGTTTGAGATCTAATTAATTGAAGTTTGATTTGAGAATAATAGTTCTAGAGTTACAAGATTAAATCTCTCTATACATTTTACATTTGATATGTGAACGAGAAAAGCGAAATAAAAACGCTTGTGATTTCCCAAGATGGCTCACGATGTGAAGATTAATGAGGAAAATTTAATGCAAGCAATCCAGAGTGATATGAATGTGATTGTACCTGAACAGTTAGCGGAAATGGAAGTTAGTGATAAGACTTCTTTCAAAAGAGGTCGATCTAATGAAGAATGCACGGAACCTGAAGTGGAGAAAAACCCAAAAAATCCGAAAGTAAGTGCAAGTACAAAGGTTGGTGTTGCTAAATATAGAAATGAGGCATATGATATGTCTTTATATTATGAGGGACATCAAGGCCCATATATCGTGTTGGTGGACTGTACATTACCTGGATCACAGAGCTTGAATACGGTAAAATTAGGTTATAATTTGTGTAAGGAGAAGGTTGATGTTGAATTCGTTAAACAAAGTGGTTTGAAGCAGGCAAAATTGACATTTCGCACAGCATATGATGCAAATAAATTTGCTAAAAATGAATTCATCAAGGAAAAATACCATTTAGAAGCCAGAATTCCTAAAGGTCTATTAGTGAGAGAAGGATTAATATATGGTGTACCTACCGACATCCCAGTAGACGAGATAATCGAAGACATTAGAGCTGAAGTTCCAATAATAGATGTAATAAGGATGAAGAAAACCTTTTTCAATGAAGAGGGGGAAGTAAGGCAAGAACCTACTAAACTGATTAGTGTAACATTTCAATCTCAACAGTTACCAAAAGAAGTGAAGTTGTGGAGACAAATATTTGAAGTGAAGCCAAAAGTAAGATCTGTGATTTTATGCAAGAAATGTTTCCGTTTCTCACACACACAAACACAGTGTAAATCCTCTCCCGTGTGTTATAGATGCGGTCAAGCGGAACATGGAATCTGCAATGCCAGTCCAAAATGTATTAATTGCAAAGGAAACCACTTATCTACCGATAAGTCATGTGTAAGATGGGAGCAAGAGAGAGAAATACAAAGGCTGATTGCTTATAACAACATCTCCTATCAAGATGCAAGGAAACAAGTACTTTTTGGAATTGATCCACGAAATGAACAGCGAACATATGCGACCTCTGCTAAAGACTTTCCTAAATTGCTAGAGATAAGAAAGGAATCAATAAACAAGGAAAGCCCTTGTACATCAGAAAGTCCTACTACGATCAGATTAAATTCTGTTACAGATTGGGAAAATAGAAGAAATGACACATATCTGAGTAACCTCTGTTGGAAGAAAGTGCCACCAGAATCTGACCGGTCTTATGAAAGCTTTAAAAAACAACACGGGGAAAATTTTAGACTGCATTCTGCTTCACAATTGAGGAAAACAATTAAACCTGTTTTGATAAAGGACAAAAATAAACACAAGGATCCACAAATTGCGTCAACATCATCAGCAGTGGCTAATACAAGTGAACCTGTGAGCACGACGTGTTCCTCTAAGGAACAGGATAGAAAATCTGATTCGATTGGACGCCGGACAACAGCAGAGAGTCCTTCTCAGAAAGAATCGCTAGTAAATCTGCTACATCTAATAGCTGAACTTACCACAACAATTTCAGTGAGTGATGATTTATTATATATTAGGAAAATAATCTTAAAATGTAATGAAATTTCTGTACAAATTTTAAAACTAATTCAAGACTTACAAGATTTCGGGGACACCCCTTAATTTAAAACAACAATGTGTTACCATCAAAGAAAATTTTTGCCATTAATAATACAATGGAATTTAAGATCCTTCTCTGCAAGGAAACTTCAATTAATTAAATTAATAGATGAGTGTCACCCGTTAATTATTTGCGTTAGTGAGGTATGGGGTTTAAAATCAGAAAATATTCATATTGCTCACTATCATAGTATATTAAATGATTATAATGTGCGAAATAAGGGTGTGGGAATCTTTGTTCATGAAAGTGTACCATTTCAACAAATTCAGTTTAATTCAACACATGATTTATTTTCCAAATATAATGTAGAAGTGGTCGGTATACAAATTCAGTTAAACAACTTACTTTATAATATTATTAGCTTGTATATTCCATCTCATTATACTTCGCAACAAATACAGAGCTCTCATCTAAATTCTCTTATATCTGGCTTTCAACATCCCTTTATCATAACAGGAGAATTTAATTGTCATAATACATTGTGGGGTGATCATAGAATTGATACTTTGGGAAAGACAGTTGAAGATTGGATGGATTATAATAACTTGACAGTTATAAATTATGGATCTCCAACACATGTTCCACCAAATGGAAATAATATGTCCTCTATTGATCTAACTTTAATATCTGATAATCAGTGTTTTGATTTTGTGTGGGAAATAGACTTTGATTTACGAACTAGTGATCATTTTCCATGTTTCATCACGCTAACATTATCTCAAAAATTTCCAAAATTAATAAAACAAAAAACAATTCGTAAGTGGAGCGTAAAGAGGGCAGATTGGATGAAATATAATTCAGTTTTAGACTTAAAATTTTCAGCTAAAGAATATCAAAACCAATATCCTGTACAATATGAAAAATTTGTGGATATAATAACTCAAGTTATGGATTATGCCTGTCCCCGACTAAAACCGCAATATGATCGAAATTTTCCTAAAATAGATTGGTGGAATGAAGAATGTTTCCAAGCAAAAAGGAAGCGAATACAAGCATTGAAACAATTTGTAAGTGCTCCTTCACCTGCAACTTTGATAAATTTGAAACGAGCTACTGCAAAATCTAGAAAAGTATATATAAAGGCTAAGAGATTTTCATGGCAAAAATATTGCGAAGAAATAAACCCTAACACAAAATTAGACGTCATATGGCGCAAGTTCAGATCACTTAGAAAAGCACATGTAAGTCGGACTTTACCTTTGTCCACTGAATGGAAAAACCGATTTTATTAATAAAGTCATTCCTACACCCTTTACATCAGCCTGTGAACCTCCTAATATATTCTACACGTTCTCATCTATATCAAAATACTCAAAGGGGTTCACATCCTCTATCACTGTAAATGAAATTCATGAAATTCTTCAAGGGTCTAAAGATTCTGCTCCTGGCATTGATGGAATTACGTATTCTATGGTACGAAATCTTCCACAGAATGCACTAAGCATGTTATGTAAAATTTTCAATCAAATATTCCTATCGGGCAAAATTCCCGTTGCATGGACCTCTCAAATTATTATACCAATTCTAAAACCAGGGAAAAACCCTTCGTTGGGTCAGTCATATCGCCCAATAGCTCTAAGTTCCGTACTGGCAAAAAGTTTCGAGAAGCTTTTATTAAAAAGATTAGAGTGGTTTATGGAAGGTCAAAAGGTATTTTCTCCCAGACAAATGGGATTTCGTAAAGGTTATGGAACCCAGGATGCATTAGTAACATTATCTTCCCATATTTATAGCGTTATTAAAAGAAACCAATCAGTACTTTCAGCCTTTATTGATATTCAAAGTGCATATGACAACGTAGATATTACTGTTCTATTGAGACAACTACAATTACTAAAAGTGCCACATTGTATACTCATAATGACATGGAAATTGTTATCTAAAAGACAACTTTATTTTCATTTTGGTTCAGAAATGGTAGGTCCAATATATATTGGACAAGGACTACCACAGGGAAGTCCTCTTAGCCCATTATTATTTAATGTTTATTTATCAGATATTAAAACAATAATAGATTCCCCATTTCAGTTTCTACAATATGCTGATGATGTATGTATATATTTAGACTCAAACAATCACTTAAAAGATTTTTCAATGTTTGAATATAAATTAATAGAATTTAACGAATGGTTAAAGCAGAAAAATTATCAATATCGTTAGAAAAGTCCAAAATAGTAGTATTTAAGCATAAGGGTCTTCAAAATATTTTCAACATTATTCCTAGGAGATTACAAATTCCAATTGTTTCACAAGTAAAATATCTAGGTGTATACTTTGATGCTTCATTATCATGGCAGTATCAAATAAATATGATGAAAAATAGATCCGATAAAATATTTCATTTATTTAAAGCTATGGCGAATACCAAATGGGGAGCACATCCTACCAGCATGCTTATGTTTTATAAGAATTATTATCGAGCAGTATTAGATTATGGATTAATGGTCTTGTGTAATCTTCCAGTAACAAAACTTTCTCCACTAGAAGTCCAGCAACGAAAAATTCTAAAAAGATGTTTGGGATTAATGAACAGTACTCCTAATGTAGTGGTATATATGGAGTCAGTAGAATGTTCGGTTTCTGTGAGGATAAAGTTAATTGCAATAAAAATGTTATTTAAAATACAACATTCACCATGGCATCCATTCAATGATGTTTTATTAAATCTTTTAGAGCTGCATGATTCAGGAATAACCAATGATAAATCAGCTACCCTTTGGGTACAACTATTTAGTAAATATCACCATGAATGTAGTCAAGTACTTATAGCAAGAACATTGCCAGTGTACTCGTTAGAATTTCCCACACAACCAATTCAAAATATATATTTCCCGAAATATAATCATTCAGCTGAGTTTAGAGAATCTTGGGAAGACTTTTATCATATATATACAGATGGGTCTAAAACTGAAAGTGGAGTAGGAGCAGCTCTTTATGATACTGAAAGAAATATATCAAAAATGTTTAGGTTACCAGTAGAGGCATCCATATTTACAGCAGAAATATATGCGGTATATCAAGCTTTGATTTATATTGGTACAGTTCCTGAACAGAAATTTCTAATACTGGTTGATTCGCAAAGTGTTTTACAAGCAACACAATCTAATTAAAAAAATGTATTTAAAATTTCACCATATGTCATCAATTGTATTCGTGCAACTAATAGCTTAATTAGCAATGGAAAGGTAGTTCATTATGTGTGGGTAAAATCACACATTAATATTTACGGAAATGAACAAGCAGACAGATATGCAAAACAAGCTGCTCAGATGAATGAAACAATCCAGTTACCATTGCATTACACAGATCTTCTGCCGAGGGTTAAGAAGAAAATTTTTGAAGAATGGAATTTATGGTGTAATAATGCATTAGAAAGCGTTGGTGAAAGTTATCGTCCTTATGTTGATTACACTAGGAAAAAACCTTGGTTTTATAATTGTAAAGGTTCAAGAAATGCAATTGTTTTAATAAATAGACTAAGAAGTGGTCACGCGAGAACATATCATCATTTATTTAAAATACACATTTTAAAATCTCCGAATTGTGACTGTGGTGATTTAAGGGGTGATGCTCATCATATTATTTTGGAATGTCCAATTCACTCAGAGAGAAGAAAGACTTTATACAAAACATTGTCAAAAATTAATGTTCCATTCCCTATTAATATGACTTCAATGTTGTATGCTCCAGATATTAGAATTGGATATGTTATACTTGCTTTTTTGAGAAAAGCTGATATAAAATTATAATATATTTTTGTTACTGAATGAGTTAATGTAGTTATATAAAATTGTATTTAAGAGCGTTTATGAACTTTGTGTGTAAAATTTATATTAAAAATGTATCTTATGTACTTATAATGTATGCTGGGCATAAACAGCCACCTGTAAGCTGTAAGTCCAATAAATCTTAGTTGAGTTGAGTTGATGGGAATTATCAAGGTTATTAGAAGTATAGGTTGGGCCAATCCGTTGTTTACTCGTAATGACGAAACGACGGTAAGAGGTGAATTTATCCATGAAATGAATTCCAAATCTATGCGCTAGTGTTGCACTATGCAGATAGGAAACCATGCCAGAAACTGAACACACGAAATCGAGTACACTAATGAGCATTTCCACCCATTTACATTTTGTGGCTTCAGACAAATTGAAAATAAATATAGATAGGTATTTATTGTTATGCGGGACATAATATTTTTGATCGGAACGGGAATGAAAACTAACAATTTCCGATAAGTTCTAGACACTTGCAATGTAGAAAACGTCAAGAATTAATACCGTTTTAAAATGACCATTCGGTATTTCCCGACTGCTCGGGATCCAGAAATTTAGGGAAGTCATTTGCTGAAGTCGTGATAGGGACGGAATTTTTCTTTCCTATCCCGGTCCTGACTTTCCGAGATACCGCACACCACTTGTTATTATTATTTATTTTAGTTCAGCACAAGATACATCTTCCAAGTACGTTGAACATAATATATACGTTATGTACGTTTTTCAAAAGGATTCTTCGGTCACCGAGCTTTGGATTCGTGTGGAAACGCTAACGTGAATCGGGCCTCCCCCATGTCGCAGTGGTAGCGTCATTGCCTTGTAATCAAGGGGTCCCGGGTTCGATACCCGGTGGAGGCACAAGTGGTTCGGATTCCACTTTAAACTGTAGGTCCAGTCCCGATTAGCCTTACTGTGCATAAAGTGGACTTAAAACAGCAAACAAACAAACAAACAAAAGCTAACGTGAATCATGCTAATGCTAGAATCTGCAGTGCGCATTTCTGCCCAGAAGATTATGTACGTAATCTGAAAAGTCAACTTTTAGGTTTACATCGAAGAAAGATCCTTAACCCTTTCACCCCCAGGCACATCACGTATGATGTGTTGACAGAATGGTCATGCAGACCAAGCACATCACGTATGATGTGTTCGTAGTGTATGGTTTTCTTTGTAAACGTGGGTATCTGGTTTCAGGCAGGAAAAAGGGAAATTCTTTTTGGGAAGCTCTACCGTGAAGGTTCTATTGTTGCCTTCCGTAATAACCAGCAGGTGTGTGAAACATTGGCGCCCCTTATGACCATGGAAAGAAGCAAGGAGCGTTTGTTGTGCCTATTTGTTGAGAGTTGACGAAGAAGGACTGTTGATTTCTTTCATTCCGAAAATGAATTCTTTTAGTGATTCTAGTGATTCAGACTATATTCCGGAGAATTCTGGAGCCTCTACAAAATCTGACGTATCTTCGGAATCCATTTCGGAAGATGAAGAAGACACACCATTATCATATGATGGGTGGAAATTTTGCCAGATGAACCTGGTTCATGCTCTCTGGAACACTCTGCTAAGTATTATAAGGACAAGAAGAAGTAGAAAGTTTCCATTTGGACCTGCTGTACTACTATGTACTTGTTTTATGTATTATATTTATTATGTTATCTATATAACAATGTAAAATTTACAAAATTTGTAGCTACAAGTGAGTAAAGACACAATATGTAACACAATGTATTTCTTTTATGTGTTATATATATATATTTATTACATATTATTATTACATTATGTACTATTATATAACACAGTATATAAATGTAGAAAATAAATACCAAAAATCATATTATCGTTATCACTGAACATTTCAAAAAGTTCAAAAAACAACAGAAAATTAGAAAATGGACAAGAATAAGTAGGAAGTTTTAATGTGGACTTGCTGTACTACTCTGTACTTCGTTTATGTATTATATGTATTATGTTATGCATATCCATATAACAATGTAATATTTACAAAATGTGTAGCTTCGAGTGAATAACGACGCAATATATAATACAATACATATTATATATAATGTTTATTATGTATTGTTATTTCTTTATGTACTATTACATAACACAGTATATAAAAACAAAAACATATTTTGGCTATCACTGAACTTCCTAAAAAGTTCAAAGAAATACAATATTAATTGGAATGAAGATTCAGGCAATATTTGTCATGGAATATTAAATGATTTTATTATTGAAGATTTTACATTAGAACCTGGGATGTAGAGGGTTTTCACGTTTCTCTGTCTGGGGGTGAAAGGGTTAAGCAAGAAAAACTTCGACTCCTTATTATGAGCAGGAATGTAGGGAGTATAATCCTGGTAAATACTTCGCCTACCATTTCTTTACCATTGGTGTACAATTCTCTCTCGCTTTTTCCCTACATATTCACATAAAGCAATAAAAATACAAACTGCTAACTTTTCATTCCATTTTGGTTATTTATTAAACGGTACGTCTTTGTACTTATATTTGATAAATTTACTTTGCTCTTCCGGCCATTTAAGTCAATTGAGATTATGAAGAAGTGATAAAATAGATTAATGGTCAATCCCAGTTCCCCTTACTTACAAGAGCGACCACAAGAAAAAGAACCTTCCTCCTCTTCCGTTTAACTCGGACTATAAGAGAGCATGCTCCACTCTCCCCCTCCCCTCCACACTGGAGTACGGTGCACAGGAGTCGCGAGTCTGCGCAGGTTTCTTTGCTTGTGGTTCCACTATACATTGTGGTTGCTACTAGTTAGTTCATTGACCTAAGTTCTTGGAAACCTTGGTTCCATCATGGACGTCACATACGAATGATAAATCGCATTTTGGAGTCACTATTCATTTATTTATACATGACGTCACGTAACTGCAAGAAGAAGCACCAGTAAAGATAATCGCCACCAGAGTTCCAGTTACAAGCTAACTGTACATTGAAAAACAGAAATTTTCACTAACTTCCAGTACGTGCTAACATGAACCTTAACTGAACATTGAAAAAACGGCCCTAAACAAAAAAAAAACTCAAATAATGAATTCGACAATGTAAATCATTTGATGAAGTGAACTAATTCTGAGTGGACTAATCTCAAAGGACATAATCAGCTCAGATCCTATTACTTCTTCATGGTATGTGACGTAAAGTTCCCGCCCAACCGTTTGACGGCGTTAGTGGTTATCGCATCTCCTTTTCCATAGCCTGTAGTACACAACCTCATCTAGACATTGTTCTTGTTCTGGTGTTTAATATCTGCATACTGCAACACTGTCGTTTTGTCATTTCACGTGACTTCACATTGAAGTGATGCATTCACTTGGCCGGTCACACGTCATCGCACGCAAGAACTTCAACCGTTACCATGGTTTTGGGCCAGGGCTGGGAATTATGACTGTTTTTTGTCTTTAAAAGAGTGGTTAAGCTGAATTGTAAGACGCTGTTATTTCTTTGACTCAAATGGAATTATGCACAAAAGTATTTATCTTCAAAAGAAGTAAAATATACTTCTTTCTGTTGGTGAAAACTTGACTTTGCTTTTACTTGAATCAAGTGAATGCTGTGAGTTCTCATGAGAATTTCTTACTTTGTGTTTTCATTTAAATAATGTTCTTTGATTAAAAGAACGTGACAAATAATATATGCCTATAATAGTTTTGTTGTTTGTTTTATTCAATTTTATGTTTCTCATTACATTCCCTGAGGTGTTCTTAATGGAAAGAACTAGATTGTGTCAGCTAAATTCAAGACAACAAACGTGTAGCAAAAACGGCGGGAAAAAAACACAACAGCTGTTTCTATTCAAATCTTCCTCACCCGCAAGACACGTGGCTAGAAAACAAAGCCTGACACAGAATTGTAATTTCTGAAGGAAGTGTGTTGCATTTTCCACGTCGCGCATGCCGGTGCCACCCAGATTATAGGCCCAAGTGCCAAATTGCAGTAATACACAAAAAAACATCTCTCGCGTCACACACCTTTGCCTGAGGCCACAAACAACAAAAAAAGACAGTGCGGTGAATTGTGGAACAAATTGCATCTCGTCAGATGACAACAGCGGCGGAATATTCTGGCCTGGAGGCGACAGGGTGACTCAAAAGTACGTGTCATTTTTGTCTTCAATTGTTCTACTTGGGAGGTTAGGCCGTTGACAAAACTTGAATTGCAGAAATAATAATAATAATCATGGTTGCGATTGTTATTATACAATAAAGGCTATTATAAAATAATGAAAACGATTTATTCCAATGTATTATATCGTTGGAGAGTCTTTCGTACTGGGCCCACCAGATGGGGGAATATCCAACACAACTGATTACCAATTTTTTTTACATTTTATGTACTGGAATGCAAGTTATTCTGTTTTGTTATTAACTTTTACACCTCGTTCAGGAAAAGCTTTAAAAGGTAGTGAGAAATTTTAGTCATAATGTTTATATTGTTTGATCTCTCACACAAAACTGTAATTATTTCAATTTTGAAAACTGGAACCATGTATTCTTTGGGATAAATGGAAGAATAGGAACATAGAGAGTGGCCAAGATATACGTGATATAAAAATAACATTAAGTAAGTAAGTGCTGCATTTATGTTACAAGAATTTTTTCCGCACGTTGAGTGATGACGTGTTGTTATTTCTTACCGCTAGGGCGGCGCTCGAACGGGGTCACGTGATGTCGAGCAGCGATTGAGTGATCAGTGCTGCGTTGTCAGTAGTCGGTTTGAAGCGTATTGTGAAGTGCTGCAGAAGGCCTTTGTCAATCGAACAAAGAGTGTTCATGGTTGAAACGTACTTCGGATGTAAATCGTTTAAAACTGTAAATGAAAGGTTCACGATAAAATATCCAGAGACTGCTGCTCCTACGAAAAGTGTTGTGCAGAAATTGATCACGAAATTTAGAGCAACAGTTTCAGTCGCTAACGCCAAACGTAACCGTGTAAAGACAGTTTGTTCGCCGGACAATACTGAACGTGTTCACGAGGCTATGGTAAGGAGTCCACGGAAATCAACTAGACGTCTCTCCTCCCAACTAAACATCAAACGAACGTCATGCCAGAACATGTTGCAGCAGTTACATATGCCACCATACAAAGTAAGAGTGATGCAAGCATTAAAACCTACGGATTACGGACAACGACAACACTATTGCGAATGGTTACTCACGAATGTTGCTGATGGTTATCTGGATCCTCATCTTTACTTCCACTCAGACGAAGCATGGTTTCACCTTAGCGGGTACGTGAACTCTCAAAACACACGCTATTGGTCAACAGACAATCCCAGGGAACGCTTTGAGGTGCCTCTGCTTGATTTGAAAGTAGGCGTTTGGTGTGCTGTTTCGGGCCAACGGATTGTAGGCCCCATTTTCTTTCACAACACTGTGAACTTGCAAGTGTATGTAACGGAATTGTTGCAACCATTCATAGCGCAGCTAACGGATGAAGAACGAGAGTATGCGTTTTTCCAGCAAGATGGTTTTCAATGTCATACGTCCATGAAGCTTTCGGAGAAGAACGTACAGTTTCCGCAGGTTTATGGCCTCCCAGATCGCCCGATCTGTCGACCTGTGATTTTTATTTGTGGGGTAATTTGAAGGGTAAGGTCTACAGTAACAACCCGCATACAATTGAAGAGTTGAAAAACATTCGCAATGCGATTGCAGAAATCACACCAAATGAATTGGCAAAAGTTTCCAGAAACATGTTGAGACGTGCTCAGTTGTGTATCGAGGTTCATGGTGAACATTTTCAGCACCTCCTGTGAACTATTGACCTATTGAATGTTCAGTAGGGGAGACCGGGGCACATTGTCTCAAGGGGCACGTAGTCACAGTAGCAATTCTGAGAAAAGCCTAAACGTCAGCGAGCTGGTGCTGCTTTCTTCTTTACCTACTAGATATCACTTCCAACTGTACTCGTTTAGAGGTGCGCGGGAAACACGTGGCTGAGTCAGTTGAGCTTTGTCTGTTTTCAGTGCTTCAGTGTAAATTTTTTGAGTCCTGGAATTTTCCTACTGTGTGTTCGTGAAAGCGTGAGCGGTAACTATTGTCGTGTGTGTTATGTAGGTTAGAAATAGAGCTTCATAATGTGGTACTCTGACTGCGCTTAATCTTATTGTTTGGTAGAGATATTTTTAAAACGGGGAACTACGACGCGTGGGGCAAGTTGTCACAAATAAGACTGGGCATGTTGTCACTGTGACAATGTGCCCCACTGTGTGTTAGTCGTGATACAAGTGGCGTATTCCTCTTTTAATAAGTAGTTCTGTTGCTTCGCCGATGGTGAGAACATACAAGAGAAAGACTGAGAGCAATGCCCGGCCCATGGGAGACCTACTGGCTGCAACAAGCGCCGTGAAAAGAAACGACAACACCGTATCAAGACGTAAAGCTGCCAAACAATTTCAGTCCACTACAGAACATTGGCGAGATTTTGTGCACGTGTTACAGATAGTGAACTACAGTCCGGGCAATGCTCATTCACATTGGGTTAGTCAACATGTAACAGAGTATTTGCGGAACATGAGGAAGACTTACTAGTATCATGCCTAAAACATGCTTCAGACATATAGGAATATTTTTGCAATTTATTAACTCTAAAATCACAAGAAAGTTGAATGCCACTGGCAAATTTCGTGTGTTGAAAGTGTAGGCCCTATCTTTTGCAAATGTTCTTACTGAAACAGTTTTCTGTAACCTTTAAGTTTGTAGTTTTGATTCATTAGCTACTCTGTAAGCTATTTTTGTTGTTTTCATGAAAGTTCTGGTTTACCTACAAAGATTGATGTAACAATATATGTATCTTTTGGGATGAAGAAAATATACAGGCCCACCTACTTTATTTCCTGTTTAACTACCATAATTTACCTTTTAATTTAATTAGCTTTTAAGTCTCTTTTACATGCTAAGTATTTAGTGCTAGTAACATCGCCAGTCTTTTTCTAGGAGTTGCATTAATAATATATACCTATTTAATGAAACTGCCACTAAAACAGCATGTGACAACTTGCCCCAGATATTGTGACGACTTACCCAGCATATGGGGTAAATTGTCACAACTGTAGTGATCATAAAGAAGAGTTAATATGTTCAGTTCAGGATGAGTTACATTGTACAGAGGAACATATGTTGTGCACAAGATAACTAAGTAATTGCATGTAAAAAATTATAATTTTCGGCCTTACGTGGGAGCCACAAAAAAATAAAATGTGAAAATTGTGACAAAGTGCCCCGGTCTCCCCTACGTTGTTTTTCATAACAATACTTTCCTCTGTATTCTGTATATACAATAAATGAGTGAATTGTCTGTATGTTGTTTATAAGACATGGGGCCTCTTTTAGTTTGGCCACCCTGTATAATACGGGTAAGGAGACTACGGCTATATCTAAAGAATATTATATTACAGAATATTTGCATTACATAATATGCGAATTACAGTTAATGTGTAACATGATACCTACACATAACTGCCATTGATATTGATGCACTGATCCCAGCGCTTAGGAAGGGAGTGGATGGCTTCAGTGCAGAAACTCCTGGGTTGCTGACGGATCCAGTTTTCCACGGTGTTCTACCTTCCTTGTCACAGGTGAACCGTTGACCTTTCAGTGATTGTCTTAAGGGGTCAAAGATATGGGCGTCACATGGGGAAATATCGGGGCTGTACGGAGGATGTGTGAGGACTTCTCATTGAAGTGTTCTCAGCAGGTCGAGGGAATTCTTGGCCACACGTGGCCTAGCGTTGTCCTGGAGCAGCAACGTGCACCTGCTCTGGTCGTGGCAAGTCCTTTGTGCTTTCGCATCCCGCCTCATACTGCTGACACCAGCGGAATATGGTGCGACATGCGAGACACTACTGCTCTCCGTAAACGTCCTGCGATAAATTTGTGAAGCATGCTTGCCTTCTGAGCGAAGAAATTGGATTGCATCTCGGCGCTGATCTGGAGGAATCCATAATTCACCCGTCCGCGCAAAACAACTCTCGCCAACAGAGGAAACGGCAGGCAAAGCCGTTCACTACACCTGCAATCTGGGACAAATGCTGCACCATCTATCGGCAAACATATTTACCATCTTCGAGTAGATACAACGCCGCTACACCAAAGGTCTCCTTTTCATTTGGGCATACCTTTATATTACACTCACTCTTTTCGATCTGATGCAATTTTTTCTTTGATTATTCTCATTGATTGATTTTGTTTGTTGTACTTCGCCATTCTGCCACTTTTGGCTAACCGCGACGGTGAGGATGAGTGATGATACCATGAAATTGATGAAGTGACACTCACAGAGAACACCCATGCCTAGACTGAGATTCGAACCTGGGACCTTTGGTCATTATGTTCAAGTACCCCACAACCCCTATACGCCTACATGGCGTGGTGCTATGCACAGGGGAGCACTTTACTTTTTTTTTTACTAAGTACTACTCTCGTCAACCTCCGTGCCGGAATGGTTAGCACATCACCAGAGATCCCGAAGTGATCATGGGTGTCTTTTGTGAGCCTCACTTCATCAATTTCATCATATCATTTACTCATCCTCATCGCCGCGATTAGCCAAAAGTGGCAGAAAAGCGAAGTAAAATAAACCATCAACAAATGAAATTTATTTCATTGAATCAATCAATTAATTAAATTTTGTTGGATGCATCGGCACGAAAGGCCATTTTGTACCCTTCGGTGTAAAGGGGGAAGTATTCCATTATTTAAACCCTTACCTGAGGGTTAAAAAGGCCCTTGGAGAAAGGTTAAAAGTGACAACAAAAAATGGCATTCTTTCTGCTGTTCATAACTTGAAATGAACCCATTTGCAGGTGGGGGAGGAGGGAGCTCGGGTGGGTTGGACCCCACTTCCCAACGCCCATGTCAATGGTGGTGAGAAAAGAGAGATAGAGAGAGGTGGAATGTGAGGGGAGGGGGAGAGAGGAAAAGGGGGAGGGAGAGGAAGAGAGAGAAAGATTGATGGAGAGGAGGTGGGGGAGAGAGATAGGAGGGAGGGAGAAAGAGATGGGGTACCACTTCGATCTCGTGAAAACACCTACAACTCATTTATTTCATCCTTTTTAACATTCCTACTTACGTATTCTGCATTGCGGAACATTCTTTAGGGTAGAATTATGCTTTTTTCACGAAAATAATAGCGGATAGCCCCAAACACCATTCACGGATAGCCCCACAAACCATTCACGGCAAGGTTAGGTTAGGTTCTGTTAGGTTAGGCAAACATAGTTAAAAATTCATTTTTCTAGAAATAAATATGAATTCGCGCTAAAAGAGATTACACGATGGAAGAAAATACATTGACGAACTTCGATAATGCTATATAATCTTATTTCGGTAAGTAGTTTCTTGTGTAAAAATGAAGAAATCCGTTTTCACTAGATCGAAGTGTTACCAGATATGGATAAAGAGAGAAAAGATGGAGCGGGAGAGACAGAAAGAGAGAGGGAGGGGAGAGAAAGAGAGAGAGAGAGATGGATGGATGGAGAGGAGGAGGGGGCGAGAGATAGGAGGGAGGGAGATGGATAGAGAGGGAGAAGTGAGGGAAGAGAGAGATGGATAGAGAGAGGAGGAGAGATATGGAAAAGAGGAAGGGAGAGACAGACAGAAGTAGAAGGAAACAAAGCAACGGAGAAGATAAAGCTGTTGGTACAGAGGTACGTGAAGACCCACTCAATAGCAGAAACGCGCTCAGACAGATTAAACCTACCCCTCGAACGGAAACCCTCGATTACAGAGTCCTCCATCGGCCTCTGAAGCAATTAGTCTCCTCCCTTTGACTCTGAGGAATTAATTACGGGCAATCACGAGGCCTCCGAGATGGGTAATCAAAGGCAACAATGTTTCTCTGTTGCCGCTTCCCTCTCATTGTCTTCATTGGTTCCTGCTCAGAGGTTCATTCATTCGCTTAAAGCCAGACACTCGTTTGTCTAAGGATCCTCGATATGTAGGATCCAGAACAACCATGCGTGCATCAATCAGCTGATTGAGGTCTCGCTCTAGCCCCGTCCAGTTCGCTCCACTGTTTGCCTCTGTCTGCACTCGCGCTTCTATTGTTCGATGATTTGGTGTCAAGTACTGTACTTGATGACTGCACCATTTGCACTACGTTCTGGAGCGGTGTTGTGTGTGTGGAAAGGTCACATGGTGAGTGCTAACTAATCAAATGAACGTTTAAAGCAGCAGACAGGCATTTGTTGAATCTTCTGTACTTGAACACCGCTATCCGTCTACTTGGTTGAACGTCATTTCCTTGCACGAGCCTGACACCGGGATATCCCTGCACTACATCTAGTGTCAAAAAGTGCTGTTAACTAGACGGGAATGTCTGGAGCAGGAGAAAGAAAACAAGTTGCTGCGCAAGTAGTGACTCGACCAAGGAGGGTGAATGCATGGAGGAAAAACGCGGCTGCAGTCACCAGCCGTTTGCAGCAACGCGCACTGCTTTCTCGCCTTCTCTACCGTTATGCACGGCCTTACCCCACAGACTCCTGGGACTTGAAATCTCTGCTGGAATTTCTTTCCTAACAATAAAAAAGTTCTTTACATCTCTACAAAACTGAGTTGAGTTGTGTAAGCCCATAGTGTACAATAACTCATTGGTGACGTATTGAAGACGCAATATACATGTGACTAAGGTAGGGTATGCCATTGGCTAGGCTTCTGCGCTGGGTGAGCGAGGAGTTTGGCGTGGCAGATCCTTGCCGACTGGGGGAGACGTAGAACTAACTGGACACAGGCTGAGTACACTGTATATCCGTGTATTACCCTTTTTGGGCCTGCATGGCCTGGTGTAATTTGCCTAACGTTTATATATTTATTTCGACCTTTTGAAAATGCTAAAGAAATTTAATTTTTTAAGGGTAGATTGCTCCGGGTCATGTAGGCTATGGGAGTTTTGCGCGGGGTTGCAGTTGACTCGTATAGCCGTTACGTACTTACTTTTGACGATTTAACTGGACGGACTTTAACAATTCAGTTTGGAGATTATACATGGTTATTATTGTTGAATAAACTAAAACGTTGTTATTCGGCGTTTAGATGGGTTGATAATGAACCATGTGATATATACATGGAAAGTATAATCTGATTTGTTAATAAATGTTATAGTTGAATGAATATTAAGCTTTACAGTAAATACTTTAATTACCTACTGAATGATAATTAACTTCCACTGCGCCGATAATATAATCCACGTCTCACTTCTTTATTATTTATAAAGGGGAAATAAGAGACGTACAGGATTATAGTTGGTGTTTTAAGACCACTCTATGCACAATAAGGCTAATCGGGACTGGACCTATATTTTAAAGTGGGATCCGAACCACTTGTGGCTCAACCGGGTATCGAACCCGGGACCCCTTGATTACAAGGCGACGCCGCTACCACGGCGCCATCGGACAGGCCTCTACAAAGCTGAGAACGCCACCGAACTCACGAACGAAACTGGAGAGTCATTTGTTTTCTCCTTTCGCTGGTGCCCTAGTGCCCCCGTGTTGCCATGTGTGTAACTCTAGTCGCTTGCTTCGATTTCAACATGAGCCGAACTTCTTTGCGGAGTCGTTAGTACTGCGCGTTACGACGCCAGGGGACCTGGTTTCCAATCCCGGCCAGGATATTCCTTGCGAGTGACCGTTCATCACTTTCATTATATCATCACTCATCTTCATCTTCACGATTAGCCAAAGTGGCAGAAAAGCGAAGCAAACTCAGTCAAATCGAGAATGGTGACTGCAAGATATAGTCTAAACCTCTGATGGAATCAACTTTTCAATAAAAAGCTGGCAAACACATTCAAGGCCTATCGCAGTTACTTAAATGCGACAGCCGAAACTAATTCTTTGCAGCACCTAAACTTATTTGAAAACCAATATACAATTCCAGTAGCTGCTGATTAGATAAGAGCAAACAAATTTACTGAGAGGAATTCCAAAAGAAAAACCGGCTAATTTGTTCATTTTTCGAAAATGATGTTGCGTGTAAGCTTACAACGTCACAAATGAGCCCAGTGGCGCCATCTATAACTACGGGCAAAAACTAACCTTCAAGGGAAGCGACAGTCATTTGTGAGCCGTGGAGAATTGATAAGTGGGTCCCTCTGGGTGCCATGATCGTTTGTGTTGTCCGCTTATGAGTTATTATATTAGCTGCAGGATGAGTGAAAATTATCCTACAGAATGCCGTTAACATGCAATTATGCAGATACAAAAAAAAAAAAGCTGCCCGTCTTTTCAGCTCGCAACACTTTAGATTATGAGACTCAAACGTACTGGGAATAGAAAGTCAAAATAGTTGTCAAAAATAACAGCAAGCTAGGAACCATGACCCTCCTCCAAATCAGGATTTATTATTTATTTTACTTCGCTTTTCTGCCACTTTTGGCGAATCGCAAATGAATTATGACAAGATGAAATTTATGAGAGGACTATATGTACGAGCAGAATAATGACGTAAGATAGTACCAAGTCCAAATCCACAACGATCCAAGCGGGTGCATCTTGAACTTACTTTCTTTGACCTAAACAATTCGAGAAGGAATCGAGGCAAGCCCAGATACTTGGCGAACCGTTCAATTAAAATGAGAAAATGCGAGACTTGTCGTTCCTGTTTCCCTAGAATCATTGAAGATGTTCCTGTAATACAGTCAGATTTACAATCAACTACCTAACTCTAGCCTTCTTAAACCCGAAGGTTTATGGCTGCAACAACACAAGCCTTCCATCTATCCCTATATTGGCCAAGATCAATTTAACCTTTTCCATCCTTACCGATTTCCTTTAGACCCATCTCAACGTTATCCCTCCGTCTTCACCTTCCTACTGGTCTCTTACCATCAGGCTTCTCAATAACAATCCTGTAAACTCTTCTTTTCTGTCCCATTTGTGCCACATGGCCTGCCCACCTAAGTCTTCTTGATTTAATTATTCTAATAATATCTGGACAGGAATACAAATTGTGCAATTCTACATTATGTAACCTTCTCCACTCAACTGTCTCTTCGTCCAAATATTTTTCTTCGAACACTAATTCTACACGTAATACAATTGTATTCTAAAACTTGCACATTACCTAGTGTGGAGGGCAATAATTTTGATAACTACAACAAGGATTTCCATAGTCTAAAAGTTTCACCAAAATATACAACGTAAGAAATTCACTTTTCACTTAAAATCTGCATAAATGTGTACTAAAACACCCCGTGGCTTCTTTCGTAGAGAGAACTATTCATGTAAGGTAAAAAACGAAGTGAAAGACATTACATTTTTAGCATGTAGGTCTAGGTCTATATGTTCCTTCAAATGTTAGTTCCACATCTGATGTTTTCACAAACTTGCTGGTTCACATTATGAGCTTCGTGTTACAATGACTGCATTGTACAAATTTTTAAAAGTAAATGAGAAACTTATTGTTTTGTACCAACAAAAGCTTCTTTCTACTTGGAGTAACAAAAACAAATTTAATCTAGTTCGAAAATACACATTCAAATTATGCTGTATATGTTCGATAACGGTTAAAATGTATTCTGTAATGTAGAAACAATCTTATGTGTGTCCCAATAGAGCATCTTCATTTGTTTTTCTTAACATGGAAAATATCACAACGGCAGGGCTAAGAACTCAGACTGAAAGCACACGTCCGCATTTAACGGCAGAATCGCCCACACGCACGCGCATGCCCACGCAAGGACTAGAGAGACTGTGGCGTCATCTCCAATGACGTCACCATGCTTCTCATATACCAAGGTATGTCTGTAATACATTTCATAACATTATAACAAATAGTTTGATATTTATAAGCGAAAATCAGTGTCCGAGAGCGAGTGAAACACCCTCTATTATGTAAATGTCAGTAGTATGACAGAATTCTCCTTGCACATGTTATATTCTTGGCTTCCAGTCTCCTAAAATACGACACAAAAAGTCTTCTTCCAACGAACAGAAACACCCTTTTGTCTCGAATTCATCTCTTTCTTGCCCCGGAAGAAATTGTGACATCGTTCTAGTTTCGTACATGATGCTTTTCCTGTGTAGAATGGATCGAATGATTTTTTTCCTTCATTCTTTTCTTCCTCGCTCTAGCGACAAAGGGATTTCCTTGAGCGCCTGACACGTCACATATCCGTAGCACGTCATTTGGCGTCCACTTGGCTTCGCCGGGAAAGGCGCTTTAGCCAGTTTTCCCCCTGGCTGAAAGGCTTTCCGAGGGGAGAGAAAAGAACGGCTAAAAGTATCAATGCGGTTCCGTTTCTTAAGAGAATTTTTACCCTAAAGGGACACGCTTGAAAGTGAATTTACATGCAGGGTGGGAAATTCTGGTGGGGACAGTGGAGTAGGATTTCCCCCACCAAAAATTTCCGGGGGGAAGAGAGGTTTTGTTACAAGAACGACGATAAACAATTAGTTTGAACTTCAAATATACTTTACTAAGAAATAATCAGAAACACGTAGAACAAACGAAGCATAATGTATGCCTCTCTGTGTGTGTGAGTGTTCATACTTTCTCTCTTTCAACAAATCATTAACATATCTACGCCAATAACGAAATATGCACAATAAAAGTAAAACATTAATGCAAGACAAAAATATACATATGAAATTTAATTGAATTATGTTAGTAAAAAGCAAAAATTAAACGAATACTTAAACATAATGAAACAGTTGCAACTATTTTGAAATGTATTGACATTTTCAACCAGCACGTTTACTTCGTTAACGTCCAAGAACTGAAGAAAGCCGCCGCCACAAACGTGGGTGGGGATAAACAGCGGGCTAGTTGTTTTCCTCCAATCACACTCAACCATCAGCCAATGGGCGCAGCTGTCATTCTGCTCGTCTACTCCACGTGGAGTCTCGGTCGCATGACTGCGGATATGCTCTTGCCGTAGTTTGAAACTTCAATGTGGAGACCGTTGGAAGATGCTAGTCCGGGGAGGCACAAGGTGGCGTAGAGTAGATGTGGAAAGTAGATGTGTTGCAGCATTGTGCGTTGAATGTGATTGTTGCAGCTGGTGGGCGCGCTCCGTGGACTACAAAGCTAGCGCGTCGACTAACACAGTCCGTCCAGTAGGAAAGGTGACTGATTTTTTTGCCACGGAACCACCAGTGCCATCTATGGAAAAGTACATGTACTACGTAGCGACACATGTCGACTTTCTTCCGGCAAAGTTGCAAAGCACTAGCGTCAACGGTCGATGCATACGGATCTTGTGACTGATAGTTAAAGTGCGACAGAGACGTTTCAAATGATTCAAACTGTTTACGGTAGTGCGGCATTAAGTCGTAAGAATGTGTTTAAGTGGTATGCAAGATTTCGTGATGGTCCAGGGCCCAGGCTCTCCAAAACCGAAGAAAGTGCGCATGCAGAAGAGCCGAATCAAAACCCTGCTCACTGTTTTCTTCGATTCCAAAGGCATCATCCACAAGGAATTCACTCCAGACGGTCGCACTGTGAACGCTGGGTATTACGTGGGTATTTTGCATCGTCTTTTGGCCAGGATTCGTAGAGTTCGGCCTGAATATGGGGAACAGGCTCATCGTCTCTGTTGCACGACAATGCACCCGTGCGCAAGAGCAGGTTGGTACGCCAGTTTTGGCCAAAATAGGGATAGTGGAGCTCGATCACCCCCCATATTCTCCAGATTTAGCTCCATGCGACTTCCGGCTATTTCCAAAACTGGAATTGGCGTTGAAAGGAAGGCGTTTCGACACCATTCCAGACATCCGAAAGGGTTCGACCTCGATTTTGGAGGCAATTCCGAAACAGGAGTACCAAGACTGCTTCACAAAGTTCTACAACCGCTTCAGTGCATGTATTGACTCACACACAAGGTGTCTATTTTGATTAAACGTTATTGTAAACTACCCGTCCACAACGTCTTTCATTTCTCATTAGTCACCTTTCCCACTGGACGGACTGTGTATAAAGGAATTATATTTTAGAAAAGTTGAATGAAAAAGTAATGTTTTTGACTTTAAAACTCGTCAGTAGATGGCAGTACTGATCTGCCCCAAGCATTTACTTATATCTCAAAGTATCTTCTATCGTTTCATCTTCGAAAAGCAATTAATAAATTAGGGTATGAGTCTGCAGATCAGAAAATGGCGACATGTAGTGACAGTTTACAGTATCGTCTAAGAAACACGCTTATGTCTCAATATCTCAGTGTTGAAGTCCTGCTTAAAGTGATAGTCACCGAGGCTTCAACCATTAGCTTTGAATACCTACGATACCCTTTGCCCTTGCTAACATTTCAAAATCTGAAATTACTACAGGGTATGTACCAAAATAACAAATCCATTTTTTTTCATGACTTTTTTCTTTTCATTGGCTTTTTTATTTTTCTTAACCCCTAAGTAGTGGAAAGGTATTGTTTCTACGCAATCCTTGTAGGTGGACCTGGTATTTAACCTCAGTTGTGACATATTTTGATGATTTTTTATGGATTTTATTGCGTTCGACGATGTTCTAGCCCTATTTTTTGCTCAATCTCATTTTGGAGCCTCATCTTTGTAGGTATGCTATGATCTTACGTGATATAACTTAACCTATTCACTTTTTTACAGCCTTTTACGGGTTAAAATAACCTACAAAGTGTAGAACTGGTTGTTTCTACGCAACCCTTGTAGGTGGACCTGGTATTTAACCTCACTTGTGACATATTTTGATGATTTTGATGTTTTTTGTTGATTTTATACCATTTGACGATGTTCTAGTCCTATTTTTTGCTCAATCTTATTTTTGTAGGTGGTGGGCCCTCAACGTAAAAGCCTACGATGTATTTGGGTGTTTTTTTGTAGGTGGGGTGGGTCCTCAGCGTAAACGGCTACGATGTATTTTTTTATGATGTGTGAGCCCCCCCCTTTTCACGATGTATGTCAGATTCAATGTCCCCACTACTACTTTTGTAGGGTGGGAGGGGCTCGCAGTGTTGCCAAACTACTTCACAAAAATTTCACCACATGATATTTCACAGGCGAAGCTAACCTACAAATAGAAGTTGGCAACACAGACTAGTACCAAGAAATTTGCTTCACAACCCCCCCCCCCTTTTTTAAATTTTGCCATATGATATTTCACAGGCGAGGCTAATCTACAAATAGGAGTTGACAGCGATCTATGCTGTAATATTTTGTAGTCTTCTAAGATTATAGGTATGCAGTAAGGTGGAGAGTTGGTGAGTACGCTAACTGGCAATAGTGGTGGTGCAGTGTTGATGCTCTTGTTACCCCCCCTGTTTTTTTTTCTAGCATACTGATCTATTGCATGCTAACCAAAAACTCTTAAGCAATATTGGGAGACATTCTCGTTTTTTGTAATGCCACGGACGGAAATATGCATACCTCTGTCTTCCACATGTATGTAATGCGATTTGAGGGGAAGGGGGTCAATTAACCTTATGGCTGACAATATTTCTATAAAATAACAATTCCTATGAACTCTGTAAATTTCCGAGCATATATTGTATTCATATTTTTACTTATCTTCGAGTGTACATTACAAATTCGCAAACAGATTTTGGCTATCTCGTACCGTTTAAGAGATAAACCTACTTCCGGTCGCCATTTTTAATTTCCGAGCATAGGTTGTATTCACACTTTTACTTATCTTCGAGTGTACATTACAAATCTGCAAACAGATTTTGGCTAACTCGTACCGTTTAAGAGATAAACCTACTTCCTGTCGCCATTTTGAATTTCTGAGCATAGGTTGTATTCATACTTTTACTTATCTTCGAGTGTACATTACAAATTCGCAAACAGATTTTGGCTATCTCGTACCGTTTAAGAGATAAACCTACTTCCGGTCGCCATTTTGGATTTCCGAGCATAGGTTGTATTCACACTTTTACATACCTTCGAGTGTACATTACAAATCTGCAAAAAGATTTTGGCTAACTCGTACCGTTTAAGAGATAAACCTACTTCCGGTCGCCATTTTGGATTTCCGAGCATAGGTTGTATTCACACTTTTACTTATCTTCGAGTGTACATTACAAATCTGTAAACAGATTTTGGCTATCTCGTACCGTTTAAGAGATAAACCTACTTCCGGTCGCCATTTTTAATTTCTGAGCATAGGTTGTATTCATACTTTTACATATCTTCGAGTGTACATTACAAATCTGTAAACAGATTTTACCTGTTTCTCTCTGTTTTTGAGATATTCCAAAATATATATATATTTGATAAGCGACAACAACAGAGCCATCTCTGTGCAAATGTTGGAACTCGATGAATGCTTGAGGGGGACAAGTGGTTTTTTTTTTCAGTACGTCAACATTTTTAACTTTTTTTCCCAGTGAATAGGTTAGGTGACTTGCAACGACGAAGGCCTTCTAGCAATACGAACTTAGCTTATGCCGGCGTAATTCGCTAAAATATCTTTAATTTACATATTTCTCATACCGCCGTATCTTGTTCTATTAGACCTCTTCAAGAAAATCGCCAATTAGTGAAAACTAATTGAGCACAACAGCAAAAGAGGTGCTAATAGGGCAAGCATACAATGATATGGGGATATGTGAATTGTCGGTTTCTTCGATTCAGATAAATGGATCGAATTGAAACTGGGATATTTTGCATTTTTTTATATGATAGCTAAAATAACAGAGATTTTGATTGGCTAATAATTTATACGTGGTGTTTTCTGATTGGTTTAAGTAAGCAAGATTTCTATTGGCTCTATAAATCTATATAAGTCAGAGCACAGTGCTGATTTCTCACCTTTGCTGGATCGGCAGAGGAACCCACATCGCGGGGGATAGAACCTGAACGGGCTCCACCAAATTATAGGAGACTAGAAGCATATAATTTGGCGGAAAAACCCAAGTAAGGTCATAGAGTTTTTCATAGGGAATAGTTTTATCAGGTTGGTGATATCCCATTAAATTTTATATAAATAAAATTTTAAATTTTATATAAATGACATATCTGAAATTTCTATCGTTTGTTTGCTCATATTTTAAAGCATATAAAAAATGGAATCACCTACCTGTTTTACTCGCAAGAATGATAAGATCGAATGTGTAACTTGTGGGAAACTAATTTCAAAGAATAATTTATTGATACATAAGACAAGGTGTAACGGAGCAAATAGTTTGTTACCTTCTAAAGCCTGTGCTCAATGTGGAAAAAAAATTAGCATTCCAAATCTAAGTAGACATTTGAAAATTTACAAACCATCGACCAGAGAAGAAACATTGAAAAGAAAAATTGATTATTCTGAAGCTGAAGCTTCTGCTCCAAAACAAATTAAATTAAATAATAAATATAAACCAGTCAGGTCTGCATTTAATGGTCGACTTCAGGATTTATCATTTACGTCGGAAGCAGGACGTGACATTCCTAGTTTCTTGCGTGAAGCGAAAACTTTTGTACTGAATTCTCTGAAGAGTAATCTTGAAAATAATTCCATAAAAGTATACGTTGATTTATATTCCGAATATGAGAAAGTCGATGGTACAACAGAAGTTTTTTTATCATCGTACCAAAACCCAGGCTCTTTATTTGGCAGATGTTGAAAATTTGGACGAGTTTTACTCTAATCTGTCTATTGAGTTAATTATGAAACATGACACTTTCGAGGCTATGGAGTCGGGATGGTCTTTATGTGGTAGTCCTCATACATTAACCGTTTACGTGAACAAATTCATGCCTTTCTCTGCATCGAGTTACGTTCCTCTACCACCGACCATTCAAAGCAAGAAAGCAGTGTTAAATATTCAAAATAACGACTCAAAATGCTTTCTTTGGTGCATCTTGGCAGCTCTGTATCCTGTTTATTGGAAAAATCATCCAGAGCAAGTTTATCATTACAAGCAGTACGAGACAGAGTTTGAAAATGTAATGTCTAGCATTGAATACCCCGTGGCATTGTCAGACATATCAAAGTTTGAGTCGCGTGCACGAGATTCTGATGGAAAACGCATTACTATTAATGTATATTCTTATACGTCAGAAAAACATCTTGTGCATCCCATCAGGATAAATGATATCAACGATAATAATGCTCATATAATTAATCTTCTTTTAATTTCAAACAACAATATTCACCATTACTGCCTTATTCGTTCACTATCACGACTAATCAGAAGTCAAGCAACGAAGTATGCAAATCACATCGAGGTTTGTCCCAGGTGTTTGACCACGTTTAATGATCGAAGAAAATTCAATCACCAAATATATACCGCACGGCAAATTGCTATTGAAAAACGTGTCGAACATGAAATATATTGCGGTGACAACAAACCAGCTCGAATGTTGATGCCCAAAAAGAACGAAGTCGAAGAATTCAAAATGTACAAGGCTTTGTTTGAACATCCAGCCATTATCGTTGCAGATGTTGAATCATTTCTGAAGCCACTGTCCTCCTGCAAACCAAATCCAGATATTTCCTCCACAACGCCATACCAGCTTCATGAACCAAATAGTTTTGGTTACACTGTCATACGACAAGATGAAATAAGTAAACCATATGTATACCGTGGACCGAATGTTATCGAATACTTTTTTGAAAAGATGGAAGAGGAGGTTGAGAAAATTGGCAGCTTCTTGCAAATATCCAAACCGATGAATTCGTTGACACCAGAGGAACAAAAAATATTTGATGAAACTGTCGAGTGTCCAGTGTGCAATCAATACTTCACAAACGCGAATCGTAAAGTGTTTCACCATTCGCACACAGACGGTCGTTTCATCAGCGGAATCTGTAATGCTTGCAACCTCAAAATTCAAAGGCCCAAATTTGTCCCCATATTTTTTCATAATGGATCGAATTACGATTTTCATCACTTAATTCGGAATCTTGGATATGACACACAAAAAATATATATTCTTGCTCAAAATGAAGAACGATACATTTCTATAAGTAAGAAAGTAAAGATTTCGAGGACAAATGAAACCATAGAGATGAGGTTTCTTGACTCATTCAGATTTCTCTCTGCAAGTTTGGACGCTCTAGCAAGTAAACTTTGTGACGAAGGATCACTACATTGCCTACAATACTCACACAGATCTCGATGCACGTCACGATGCCGACAGGAAGTTGGAGCATGCAGCTTTCGGGAGACTCGTCAGCAGAGATGCCTCGCTAGGTGAACGGGTTGCTGCATTGGGTACGACCATCGCCATGAACACAAAACGAAAATTGGGGTGGGGGCTGTAAATAAATAACACCCTGTGAAAAAAGCAACTTGTATAACCGACCTATTAGGGGGCAAAGCCTTACCTTTTCACGATATATATAAATAACATACTATCACCATGAAACCCAAAGGTGTCGTTTACCAAATACCTTACGCAAACCTCAAGTCTCTCGGAGCTCTTGATGGATTGCTCACCAAAAAGCAGCGCGAAAAGAAACATTCCTCTCTGGCAAAAGGTCATGGAATGAAATTGCTGCTCAGCATTCCTCAGTTGAGGAGGTTACAAGGTTCGCGAAAGCAACAGCAGAAGACTGGAGGTTTCATATTCAGCATCCCGGCTATCTTGGCAGCATTGGGTGCTGTAGGCAGCTTGGCAGGAGGCAGTGCCGCCATTGCCAAGACCGTCATCGATGCAAAAAAGAACAAGGCCGAGTTAGAAGAGCAGAAACGCCACAACCTGGCTATGGAGAAGAAGGGGAAAGGTGTGACCAAAAAAAAGAAAGAACAACCTCGAAGCTTTGAAAAAGTTAAAAAAAAAAGAAGAGCCCTGTCCAACTTCGATATTGAATCTTTGATCGAATCGTTGTGGGTCAAGCACTTCAGGGGCGTTTTCATGTCTGATTCTCTACCTTCTGTTGTGAAGAAAAAAGAGTGTGGCGTGGTTAACCTAGACAGTTACGAAAATCCAGGTACACATTGGATATACTACCTCAAAGCCAACAACGACAAAGCATTTGTTTTCGATTCATTCGGAGGCACGCCACCTGCTGGGTTGGTAAAGTATCTCAGTGTTGTCAACCTCTACTACAATGACGAACGTATTCAGGGTTTCAGCGATGTGAACTGTGGCCATCTCTGCGTTTCCATGCTTGTCTTCCTCTCGCAATTAAATAACCCAACAATCGAGGATTTCCAAAAAGC
This sequence comes from Lepisma saccharinum, assembly GCF_977018435.1. Lineage (NCBI taxonomy): Eukaryota > Metazoa > Arthropoda > Insecta > Zygentoma > Lepismatidae > Lepisma > Lepisma saccharinum. Next base: position 85,046,190 of record NC_139241.1, on the reverse strand, counting down.
ATTGTGGCACCGGAAGCACTATGGGAGTATTCCATCTCACAAGCGAGACTTTGCTTCTGAAACTCGCATTGCATGACGATATCATCTATCCTAAATCTATTGCTCTTTGTGCATTCTACAGCATGTACCTGATACCTAACGTGACGATACACAACAATACCATTAAAATTGGCAGCGAGAAAATTAGCATCACCCCTGGCCAGTACAACTTGTCTACCTTGCAGGCTCAATTGCCAAGAAGTGTATTGCTGTCGCAAAATTCTGTAACTCAGAGGGTGGAACTGGTGTCTGCCACGGAAACCGTAGACCTGGGTACCATTGGAGAGCTTTTGGGATTCGAGAACAACACAAAGCTCGAACCTGGCATCAAGCACATCGGTGCTAACATTCCTAAATTTCTAGCCATCGAGACTCTGAATATACATTGCAATGTGGCAGAAGGTATGATCACTAAATCCTCGGACGGCATCCCAGGGAGTCACAAGCAAACAGGTATTATCGCTACGTTCAAACCAAACTCTGAGTTCATGGAGCCAATTATCTACACACCCTCCCCACCGATATACTTTCCTGTATCTCGTAATCGCATAGACAACATAGAATTGGCTATTACCAACGAGAAGGGAGAGGTGGTTGATTTTGCAGGAGCCACGACCACTGCCGTCGTGGAGATTAACATATAATAAATAACCATCATGGAGCAAATCGAAAGTTACGAGTTGCAGTCCTTTCCACCCAATCGTCGCACGTTTGCCAACCTCAACGAAGCAAATCGAGAGATAGAATACGACGTGGACGTCGGGGACGGATTCATTCACCCTCACAGAGCCGATTTGTATATCAAGTTTGATGTTGTGAAGAGAGACAACAGCGAAGCATTCCTTGCCAATGCAAATTTAAGACTCGTAGATAATTTTGTGCCGTACTTATTCTCGCATGTGGAAGTTGGAAAGCATGGCACCGTCATCGATAGGGTTGACTACCCCGGGATTACCTCTACAGCTGTGGGAACACTGAAACTCTCCAAGGCCGATGCAGCATACTACCAGGCAGGTGGATTCGAAGCAGGTACAAAAATCAAAACTCAAAGTCACACGGTACTGTTTCCCATGCGCCTGCTTCCAGGCTTCTTCTCCGACTACACAGAGATTATGTGGAAGGGTGGTTTGCGCGTCACTTTTCGCAGAAGCGCAAACGACAACAATGCGCTGATGCGTTACAGCACCGTGAGTGCAGACGGTTCAGCAATTCCCAACACACTACCCGATCCTGCCAAGTGCATCATCCAGTCCATGGAGCTGCGCATGCCCGTAGTGGAATACGAAACTAACTACGCTCTCAAGTACAAAGCAGACATTTTCAAGAATCCCCAAGTACCCATCCAATTTTACGGTTACCAGTGCGTGCAGAAACCTGCTTCCGGCAACCATTTTGAATTTGACGTGACTACACAGTTTAACAGTATTCGGTACGATATGCCAGAGTTTGTGGTCGTGTGGGGGAGGACAACAACCAAGAAAAAAATTCGAGCCAGTTCGACAATTGCAAGATCAAAAACATCTACCTCACAAATGGCAGGAAAGAGATATTCCCGCGTGAGAACTACAACCTGAACATTGCAAACAACGACTACCTGAAACTGTACGAGGCATACACAGCTTACAAGAGAGTGACCTCCGGCAATGTGGACGTGTACTACAACCCCAATGAGTTAATAGCTCGCAGACCCATGTTCGTCATTAACACATCGAAGAGAAAGCAGGTGGTTGTTAACGATCGCACCAACATCAAGATTGTCTGTGAGTTCCACGATGCTCTGCCTGCGAACACACTGTGCAGCGTCATCCTTATTGCAGAGAAAACTTTTGTGTATGATGTCAAGAATGAAAGAGTGACTGAACAGTTTTAAATACAAAAAAAATTGGATAATTCTATAAAAATTACACTGACCTTAGATCCAAAACATTCTTCACACATAAAAAAAAATCACTATCCTATAGAAATTTGTGGCAATACTGAGTAGTGCCAACTTCTATTTGTAGGTTAGCTTCGCCTGTGAAATATCATGTGGTGAAATTTTTGTGAAGTAGTTTGGCAACACTGCGAGCCCCTCCCACCCTCCAAAAGTAGTAGTGGGGGGCATTGAATCTGACATACATCGTGAAAAGGGGGGGCTCACACATCATAAAAAATACATCGTAGCCGTTTACGCTGAGGACCCATCCCACCTACAAAAAAACACCCAAATACATCGTAGGCTTTTACGTTGAGGGCCCACCACCTACAAAAATAAGATTGAGCAAAAAATAGGACTAGAACATCGTCAAATGGTATAAAATCAACAAAAAACATCAAAATCATCAAAATATGTCACAAGCGAGGTTAAATACCAGGTCCACCTACAAGGATTGCGTAGAAACAATGCCTTTCAACTACTCCCCTACTTAGGTATAGTTGGAAATTAAGAAAATGTATACTTTTTTCAATAAGAAACCCCTACCACGAGGACAGTTACGATGAAAACTGAAGCTGTACTTTAAGAAGATATTTAGACTTGCTTTTATTATGTAAAAATTAATGCTTCAGACTTCATCCTGGATGGGGAATGACCACATTACTTTAATATTTTTTACAAAATTTCACGCATACAAGAATGTAATTCTTAAGAAAGAGAGTGAACAAATCTTAACCACAACTCAATGCAATTTTTGATTTCAAAATATACAATTTCATCACACACCAGTACAGGTAGATATGAGAATGTAAATTCATTATAGCTACTGCAAAAAAAAAGAATGGCTACAAGCATAATTTCTTGACTTTCTTCACTGGCAGACATTTTGAACCACTTGGTAAAGGAATTAGTTTGGCACTTTATAAATATCTCATATATGTTGAAGTAACAAATTAATCCTTTATTCTATATGTGCATTTTATACCATCTCACTCACCGTAATACGTCTGTTTTCCCGTATCAACTCGTCAACTCTCGCAATGTTGTTCTCCGTGAGTGCAGAGACAGAGCGTCCTGGACGTGGCGAATCTTGAACACTTGTTACACCCTGTTTGAAGTTCTCTGCCCACTCGTACACTTGTGTTCGACTCAAACAGCTTTCACCATATTGCACTGCCATCCGACGGTAAATTTCGATTGGTTTCAACCTTTCAGCTAACAGATATCTAATGACACTTCGCTGCTCCAAGTTGTTTAACTGATTCCCAGCACCCCGTTCGCGAGGCAGGCGTGCCAGGCCCATCTGTTAATAGTTCTAGGACGCCACCACAAAAGAACAAAGAAACACCAAACATGGTCGTATTTTCGATTTTTTATACAACTTTTCCGGTTATATATTGAATGTACCTTGTATGTATGGACATAACAAATATGTTTGTCGTATATATATTGTAGCGTGACGTCGGGTATGGCTCGGGATCGAGTAACGCCGGGACGTAGCTCAGTTAAATAAGATATGTTTTTAGTTTTGATCTAGCTGAACCAGGGGCGGATCCACGAGGAGGGCGACAGGGGCGATCACCCCTCCCAACTGCTACGTTCTTCAATGCAGGATTATGCCTAATATTTTTGACGGCTCAAAGTTTCTGTCTTATATCAACAACTTTAATGTCGAGAATATTTTTCTAAGTTTGAAACATCCAACTTTATCCTCAGATTCGCCAATCGGAACTGGACCTAGAGTTTAAATTTGGATCCGAACAACCGGCGCAATGGGCCTCAAAAGGGGATCGAACGAGAGAACCCTTGAGAAAATAGCACTATCCCCCTGATTGCGCATCCAAACAAGTTTAAGAAATAAATATTTACGCTCTAGAAAAATACTTATGTTCAATAAATCAGTATAGACCTAATCTATTTTTTTCTCCATGCACACTTTTTTTTTCACACACAATAATAAACATTTATTCCAGCCATGGGCACCTATTTTTGTGAAACAATAATCTCTAGAACATAATAGCCAGCTTGGTTCCTTTTTAGAGTATGATATTTGTTTGTATAAAACTGTGCAATTGTAAGTTACAAAGGCTATTCGGGGAGCGTATTTACAAACCTTACAGTGGTGCAGAACCTGCAGCCATATTTGGCTCCTGATTGGCTGTCTTCCGGAAGTTAATGCATAGTTTCTTCAAAGTGACGCTAGATGGCAGGATTCAAATTGAAAGAGATTTCAGACATCCATCCTAACATGATGGGAAACTCCTTTAAACTCGTATTGACTTTTGAGCACATTTTTAAAACCATTACACAAAAATGGTATTATTTATCACATGTCAAGTTATGAAATTTCTCCTATACTGCGGTAGGTAATCACTTCACATACGTTACAAGCGCTTTCAGAAATATATTATTGTTTTTCGAAGGCATATTGATTTCTATAGACAAGAAAGGATTCAATCGTATTTTTAACTTTTTCCATATTTTTCCATACAAATATATATTTCTTATCATAATTTGATTACGAACTTCATTACTAGATAATCACAAGTCTATTTTTTCTGTAAACGACCAGGCAAGAACATGAACACTTCCGGTGCTCAGAGCCAATAAGAAAGCGTTACATACTTCTGGTTCTGCAGCACTCCAGGGTTTGTAAATACGCATTCGGGGAGATGAGATACCCGACTGAAATTCGCTCCCTCCTAACTGTAACTTCTGGATTCGCCACTGAGCTGAACCACCTCTACCCCGAGTGGTGCGGATGAAGGATTGTTGGGAGCCTAAGTCGTTGAACGCTACTCACTCCTTTGCTTGTTGTCCTGGCCCTCGGCGTCGGTGACGGTGACGGGTGCCCGCTGGGGAGATTGTTTGGCGGCGAAGAGACGGCAAGCTATTCGGCGGCTTGATTCGACGGAGCGCTGATTCTCCGGACTCGGGCTGGCTTCTGGTTCTGCTCGCTCGTTGCCGGCTCGTAATGTCGCAATCTCTTTACTGGCAGTTGTCGTAGAACCATCGATCGAGTTGCTGATAATGCGAGAGATCGATTAGATAATAAACCTTTTCTCGAGCAAGGCCTCAACTCCAGGAAGCTATCAACTCGCGGCAAGCCACGGCACCTAGCGACCTGTTGAGTGAGATGAGTCAAGGCAAAATGGATAATAAACCTTTTCCTGCTCCCACAAAAATAGGCAATAATTAGGCTGGAGAGTTCAATGAACTAACCAATCTCTAACTACGCACAGGCAATGATCAGGCTGGAAAGTTCATACGAACTAACGGATCACTGATTCATGATCTTCCAGTTTTTTTGAGAGATCGATTCATTATTTCCCGGGGTTTTTATACTGGGAAATATCGCCGTGAGGTGGTGGACTTTGCACCTCCAGCTATACACCTGGGGTATCCCTGGAGGCAGATGGAAATTTACACCGCTGGCGAGGGCCGTTGCTTTGCTGACTGTGCAGAGCCGACTGGAAAATTCTTGTTGCTCGGCTGTGCATCCGGTGGAATGTGGGGTCAATGAGCGTTCAACTTGCGAGCTTCAGAGCGATGTTTTAGGAAATTTGATATTTCTCCTTTCATGTTCCCAATTCCTTCATCAATATATATACATATATTTGTGAGTGTGTGTAAATTGAGATCTTAACCACCACCAGTCTTCACACAGTGAAAATTATAGTGTTACCAATCAAATCCGTTAAAATTTCACTACAAAGTGATGCATTCGGTGTCATTATTTTCGCACAAAAACCTTCATATGTACAATCATATAATCGATCATAATCATAAATAATCTAGAGGGTGATTCATAAGTTCCCTGACAATCCTCTTGTCACGGTATCCAGTGACATGTGAAACGCAGTTCGATATAAATTATTTTTATATTATTGATTCATTTTATGTTCGAATATAAAAGTGTGAGGTTTGATTTATTTTGTGGATAAATTTGTATCCGAGCCAGACGTCGGGAGTTGGGAGACGGGTTTTTCCTGAGTGACAGCCGAACTGTCATTGCGGCTTAGAACATGACATATTTGCACCAAAACGGGGCGTCACGGAGAAAAGGAAGGATTATTTTCGTCGGGACCGGGCTAGAAGTCACAGCGGGTGGGCGAACCCATTTTTCACGGATGACCAGGAAAATCAGCTGCAGCCCAAGCCTGAAAGGATCGAGGACGCGCCTGGTGACCGTGTTTCAAGACAATGGACAGAGGTCATTCCCATCTCCTCGGAAACCGAAGCCAAGCTACTTTAGCGTGCTTCTCAACGGACAAATTAGAAAGTGATATAAAATCAAGAGTACTACGAGTCCAGACACAGTTTTTACCCGGATTTCATAGAGAGAGCATCTCCGCGCTACACTCTCGCGCGACTATTGTTTTGTGTCCGTGGACTTTGTTTTCTTACGTACCGTGAGCGAATTGCAGATAGAGAGTTACCAGTGTGCGCCTTATTTTGGTGAAGTATTACGCGGTGATTTGTTTTTGCCAAGCGTGGACTACATAATAATGGGCGGCTAAAGGTATCTCCGTCGACTTCCCTGACGCCTGCAACGATGCATCGCCATCATCCAGCCAGCAAGCCAGCCAGCCAGCGCCAAAGACGACGCCAAAGCCAACCACTGCCCAAAGCCCGAAGGACGTGTCCAGTTCGACGTTCCAACCGAAGCCCGTTACCAGAGAGAGATGATTCCAGATCGACGTCGAATTGATGCCCGACACTAGAGAGATTCCGGACCGGCGCGTGACCACGTACACCCGACGCTAGTGACGAGAGGAACACCCGAAGTGCTAAGGAGGTGGAAGGACACCATAACGTCGCAATCATCCTTCGTCGCGATCGACCTCGGAGAACAATTTCGCCGCAAAGGAACCGTGTGCAAGTCCCGCGTCCAGGAGAGATGAATGACCACGCAATGTAGCGGAGTCCGGTAGAGTATTCTTCAGATGGTCTATTCCGTGTAAACGTTCATTGTTAGTATCAACACCGTACCGTTAACGCCGAAGTCTCACTTATTTGCAAAGTGACTCAGGAACCCCGAACCTAACTCCCGTGTCTGATAATTTTTTGATATTGTTATTAAAAAAATGGTCATTTTATGTTCAGATGTTCTAATTTAATTGTCTGCATTCAGGGTTAGAAGCTCCATTCCATAACTTTAATTGCCGTGTAAATTGTCAAAGTGTGCTCCATTTTTGTGTAACCGACCGCCCCGTCGCGCCATTTAATTTGTCAATAGTTGACTGATGAGTCCTTTTTAATTGAGGAAAGCGTATTTTATATTGCAAGGTCGTGCGCAAGTTGCATAGTGGTTATTAAGGTAATTTTTGCTCGCGCCGACGATTGATTTGTGTATTCCGGCAGCTGGAGCCGATTAAGTTTTGCATCACTATGTAATGGTGTAGTTGTTCTCATTGGACGAGAGAGGCTTATGTGTATTACCCCCGTCCGAGAAACTTGTTAAATGTCGTGCTTACGACTGGATGCATACGTTCATTCGAACGAAAGATTTAACCGCGCCGACCCAATTGTCTTAGATAACCGCTTTCCGAAGGCTGGCACATAAATTAATTTAAAAGAGCACAGGAGCTGGCAGACAAATACCCTAAATTCACATAAATGTTTAAAACTAAAAAGGAATGATATGTTAACGAGATCCATGATTTGTAACTATACTTCACATGTAAAAATACCTCAGATGTGTGAAAGAGAGAGAGAGAGAGAGAATGAGTGAGAGATTGAGAAGGCTATGTAAACAGTTGTCGATTGCAATATATTTTTTGTTGTTACAATATATATTCACTTTTTACCGTTCATCAGTGTTGTTATTTGATGTATTTCAGGTAACTGATATTATGCTATTAGTGTCTTATGATTGTTGGAATCTAAATATCCAAGGTAAACAAAGCAGTGTAACATTTCAAGGTATTTATCTCCGCCTCGCAATAGTACGACAATAAACGACCGTCTCAGTACCGAACTTAAAAACCTGGACCGTAAGAGTCACGACCGGTTTCCCGTAACCATAACGACGTTTGGCCCCGTGCCGGGGTATGAATGACACGTCATTTCGGGGACCGTAAGTGCACTCGTTACACTGTAATTCCGAAATGTGAGTTGCAATGGATAATCTGGGCATACAATCGTACTTGGGGCGGTGGCTACATGTCCGCCATCTTGGCTGTGGGTTAATGTTTGTATTTAATATTTTGTTATAATTATAGTAGTTAATAATTATAAATAATAAGTAGGTTATTATGAATATTATGAATGCAATAATTCAATTTAAGGGGTATATTTGTGGGATTAAAAAGTATCTTTATATAGATATAGGTGCGGGGTAGCGTGACGTAAGAAAATCCATGAAATTCCCCACAAAACTAAATCTGCAATGGACATTAGCCTAGATGCAAATTACAAATATGCTCTCTTCTGTTGGTAACCGAAGATGACGTTAACAGAGAGGAAACACATCGAAATCCTTCTCATATGTGGAGAACATAGCTTCCACGTTCCATTAATATGTATGCGGGAACAGGTAAGAACATTCCTGAGATAAACTAGTTCGAACTTTTAACCTCAAAAAAGTACATGCACTTTTTGATCGCACCTCGTACTTTGAATACCCAAAGCGTGCATATCAACTTAACCTTGTATAAGGCGTTTCATTGTTCTAATGGAAAGGGACATAGCATCCCTCGAAGTTAGGGAGATGCCGAAACAACGCCCGCTAGATGTCACCTCTGCAGGCATTAAAGTTAACAAAGCAACATCGCTAATGACGTAATGTAGCGAGCTCCTGTTACGACCTGCCTCGAGAGAGAGGGGGCCAATGGGGGGGGGGGGCAGAAGCTCGTTCGAAATTCTCGTGGGTGCTTTTGTCATTCATGTCTGCCTAGAATTGTTTGAGCCAAATCAATGTTTCCTGCGTAGCACTGAATGCAGAATGTTAGCACTTGCTCAGGCTGTAATACTCTACAGAGTGTTATGAAAACTTTGTACAAATTTTATGCGGTCAGCATGGGTGTCTGGAGGGGAGGATCGAACCGGTCCGTCCACCACCTCCCCCGCAGAAAATTGGCATCGTTCATTCCAAGTTACAAAAGGTCAGAAAACTTCATTTTTTCCTTAGTAACAGAAATAAAGTTCAGTTAGTTGGTAGTCGAACAGAATAACGAGGTAAATATGCGTTAATTGAAAAAATAAGTGTAAAATACAGGAATCAGTCTATATTTTCAAAATCTACCGTTTATACCAAAGAATAAATGGTTTCACAGTTTGCAAAATTCCAAAAAGTAAGTTTTGTATAAGACGTGACACAACATAAACACTATGATTAAAATTTATCCTAACTTTTAAAGGTTTCTCTTGAAAGAGGTGTGTAAAAGTTATTAATAAAATGAAATAACTATATATTTCAGTACACTAACAGTATGTAATGTAAAAAAATAATAAATAGTTGTGTTGCATATTCACGCATCCGGTTGATCGAGTAGAAAAATCTCCAAAAGTTTAAAATAATAATAGCTTTTATTCCGAATTTATTGTTATTATTTTCATTAGTTTATAATTATTTTATAATAAAAATCATAAGCGTAATAATAATAATTACTATTATTATTTCTACTATTCAAGTTTTATCAATTACCTTCCCCCTACAACCCCACAAGAATTTCTGGCAACGCCCATGGCTGCCAGAGAAAAAGGGCCGAAACAGATTAAACGCGAAAGCATCAAAAGCGACAGATATTACAAACATAACATTAGCCTATCCTTCCGCACCCTACGTACAAACTTGTGACGTCACGTACCAGTATTAAACAAGCATATGATCTTCCCTGAATCATTTCCACCTTGCGATTTATGCTTGCTGATTCGAAACGAAAATAAAGACAGCAACACTGCTGGGTTTTCACATTCAGCATTCCACCTCACCAAGAATAGATTATACTTTTGCCTTCTTTTCAGAAATTAGAAACCACAGACTACTAACTCAATCTGTAAAACACAGGGCAAATTTTTTAACTTCCACCACAACATACGCTGCAGGGAGGGGAGTGGTTCTGCATTAATCTCGCCCCAGGGAGATCAAAATAACAGATGACGATGCTCTAGCCAGGCGCGTAATGACGTAGGAGTGGCAAACTCAAGCGAAAAGACTTGCTCCATTCTTGCCCTTGCACTAATTCCGCTAATTTATCCTCAGACGTTTCCTTCCATTGTGCGCGCCCTCTGTGAGATGGAATCGGAGATTGCGCTGATGAATCAACGTCACGCGTTACCTCAACTGCCACAGATTGTCTGTTGTTGCTTCCGGAGAGGCGATGTGCCTGCCCTCTGGCGTCGGGAGTGAAGATTCGTCCTGGGTTTATTTGTATTGAAGGATGCGGCTGTTTCGAGGCTTCTGTAGGCCACGTACAGGTGAATCAATCACTGATAGCACATGGATATTGGTCATATAAGAAAAAACCTTGATCCTTCGGTGGTATTTTCTTTACTCTTCGGTGTCATTTTCCACAAAATTCGTCTTGTCATTTTAGCACAGTTTCTATCAAATGTATCTATAATTACACATTCATTGTGGTTTTAAACTAGTAAATTGAAGATCACGTGACCTGTAGCAGTTTCATATGTAAAAGTTAGGATAAATTTATTTCAAAACCTGCCGGTACCAAACGAATAGCCTCAAACCTTTAAAGGTGTGTAAAAGTTATTAATAAAATGAAATAACTATATATTTCAGTACACTAACAGTATGCAAAACGTTCCCACGGAAGGCGAAAAATTGTGGGAAACTTACATTAACATGTGGTTTCATGGAGCTGTCGGAATTATTTCATGCATATTTACCTCGTTATCCTGTTCGACTACCAACTAACTGAACTTTATTTCTGTTACTAAGGAAAAATTAGGTTCAATTGTATACGAGGGGAGGCTGATAATTATTGAGCTAGGAGGCTTACTTTTTGGAATTTTGTAAACTGTGAAACCATTTATTCTTTGGTATAAACGGTAGATAAGTGTAAAATACAGGAATCAGTCTATATTTCGGATAAAATATTTGTAAAATATGCGTTACTTGAGGAAATAGGGTAAATTTTATTTTTTAAGGCTAAAACACAAGAATGATGGATTTTCACGGCATTATTCGTTTTCTAAAAACCAAATTGCATGAAATTCACTATAGATCGACCACGAGGAAAAAAAAACCTTCCGTCAAAAGCGTTCGCGCATCTTCCCTGCAGTTATCGGTGCTCGGGGCAGTGTTGCCAGGTCAGACTTGAAAAATCGGGAAATTGTTCCTTGATGAAACCAGAAGGTCTGCTACAAAATCCGATGATGTAATAGTAGCGGATGAACAACGTTCTCTGGGGCGGAATAGGCGTGCGCACTGGGGGACAAGGGGACGTCCACAGATTTTTTCCAGCGTGGGGGAAACAATGTATTTTTATCAGGCGAGTAAACGAGGCATATTACCCCGTAATAATGTTGCCCTCTCAGAAAACACACCTTGAAATTATCATGTTCCTACATCCCTATTATAATAATGGATGTAAATTACTGTGACTGAAATCAACTCTTTCGTCTGAAATAATAGGTACTTTTATGTCAACATTCATCCAGAAGGGGAGGGGGGGTGGCGACCATCCTTGCACTTCCTTCTGGACGACCATGCCGCTATATAATTTTGTAGAAAATTAAGTATTTAAGTATAGAATAGTATATTAAGGATAGAAAATTAAGTATTTTCAAGCCGATGAAAGTTTCAAGCAACTACGGGGAAGGGGGTGCATTATTTCCTTTGTAATTGAACTATGCCGCTTCGTTCTCTAGCAAATTTCTTGTTATTATCACTCACATGCTTTATTCGTCAGTTATGCTGCCTCTATGTTGCTGCATTTAAAATATATGCTATATATAGACACACACACACACACACATACATGTATAAAATAATTTGCCCACGCTACGAAGTCAGTGTTTCTACCCAGTAAGGCAAGGACGTTTCACCGTGTTTGTGTCACTTCATCCAGTTCATCAGTTTTTCATTCATCCATATTGTCGTACTTACCCGTACAGGCACAAAAGCGACGTAAAATAACTAAAATAGAAATAGATTTTCGGGTAGGATAAAATACAACCATCTAAAAATAGTAATGTAGTAATAGTAATAAAATAATAATAATGTCCTAGCACAATTGAGTATCGTTTGGCATAATTTCACAGTTCAAACAGCACTTTTCATGGCTGAGTGGAGTTCCACTCAACCTCTCCCCTCCATGTTCAAGTAAGATGAGCAGGAAACGTGTTTTTGAGCAGGCCGTTGGAGGTTCCATAGCAATAGTTTATTAAGGAATACTCCCGAGAAATCAATAGGTCTGGCAACACTGACGTGAGCCGGGCTGCAGGCTCCTTCCCCCTGTCCTTCCCCCCAGCCGCCTGCGTGATGAGGTTCTGCGCAGGTTTCTTTCCTTGTGGTTCCACTATAGAAAGTTCACATTTTATGCTAAATTCGCGTTATTTGCCGACTGCAAATGGACGAAAAATTTAGGACATGTCACTGCACATACATAAGCATTTTTCCGTGTTTAAGAATTTGCGAAAGATCAAATTACAGAACATTAATCATTTCCAAGCAGGTATTACATCACATTTAAGAGAACATTTGGTTTTTATAAAATTTGGATGGTATACCAACAGTGGAAAGTAATACGATGCTAAACTTTTAACAAAGAGATTAATCATTAGAAATATATGGTCATTAAGTTTTAATATCTTTTATAACGTATGAATCTTCTAGACATACACACTTAAATGATTTTTTTTTTATATAAAATATTTATTGGTTGTGGACAAAATCCATGCACCAGTTAACAATTTATCAATTGGTATTATATACATGTATGCACATAATATTTACTCACAATTATTCCTTTCATAATAAATAGTTTCCAAATTTCATTACACTTTTACAGAATTATATTAGACTTATTAAGATATTTTGTAAGAATACAGATTACCGAGGATGAAGGTGAAGTCAGTAAACAAGGCAGTGTCAGTGGCGCTTGATGTCCACTCCTGTACAATTCCTGTAAAAATGGTTCTCTGTAAGTTTCATAAAGTTTGCATTGAAATATAATGTGGTTTGGAGTTGCAGTATATTCATTGCACAAACAAACTGGTGAAGTCACTAAATTCTTCTTGTAAAGGTGAGCTGCGGCGATAGTGTGATTTAACCTGCAGCGCATTATAGTTGTGAGGGAACTCCGGGAGAGTTGAATCTGTTTAAACCAACATTCCTTTGGAATTCTTTCTTGTATAGCATAGTAGGCCTTACCGCATTGAGTGCCAGTATTTGTCCACAAGTTTTGCCAGTCAGTAAATAGTATTTTTCTAGTGTGTGATTCCAAAACTACGGACGGAATCTTTATTGAAAGCGGCCGTTGGATTGTTTGATTCGCTGCATATTTTGCCAAAGTATCTGCTATATTGTTCCCTTCTATTAAAGAATGTCCAGGTGTCCAAATAAAGTTGATATCATATCCCAATCTCGTTAATTTCAGTGTGAGTATTCTTATGTTAACAATGTACCATTCCGTATGACATGACCATGATGCAAACTGTAAAGAATTTAGCACAGAGGCTGAATCGGTTGCAATTAGAACTGAATTTAACTTCTTCTTTTGTACATAAAGCAATGCCTGTCGTATTGCAAAAGCTTCTGCAGTGTAAATGGACAGATACGATGGCAGAATTATCACAGTAAAATGCTGCTCCTGTTTTTCCAGACGTTGATTTTGAAGCATCTGTATATATGTGATATTCACATTGTAATTTTGAATGTATGTAGTCTTGATATATATTATTTGAAATTGTAGGGATTGTCTTCCTGAAAACTCTACTTGGGTAGGCAGGAAAATGAATCCTCATGGGAGATATCATATTAAAGTAGTCTGTCATGAAGCATGGTGCATTAGGTAAACGACTAATATTAGCTTGAAATTTATTAATGTCCTTATAAGCATAATATAGTATAGGTAATCTGGATTTATATTTTGCTGTACGTCTGTTGAGCATCAAAGAGTCTAACAATTGAAGTTTTGGTATGATCGGAGATGTCGTGTTGGCAATTTTCTTAAGTAAAAATTTGCTCGCAAGATATTTAACTCTAAGTTTGTATGGTGGATCTCCCACTTCTACGAAAGTTGCTTGTTTTGGAGTTCCTTTCCAAAGGCCATAAATCCTGGATAAACTGCTATATTGGATAGAAGATAGCGTGTTAAAAGCCCAACTTAAATTATCATTGTACATAAAGGAACCATACTCTAGTCTTGAGTTTAGCATCTGTTTATGAATCTGATGTAATAATTTAGGATCAGCACCCCACTTTTTCTTAACTGTCAGCATTTTTATTATGTTAAACACTTGAGATCCCTTACATTGTGCCAGTTCTACTTGTGACTTCCATTTAACTTTTTCATCTAATATAAGTCCCAAAAATTTATGACTTCTTTGTTGACTAATAGTTTTTCCGTTTATATTTATTGATATGCATGAATGCGATCTCTTCTTATTAAAAACTACCAGCGAAGACTTATCTGGATTTACTTCAATTCCATTGATATCACACCATGATGATAATTCATCCAGAGATTTTTGAATTTTTTGAGCCCCTTCTTGAATATTTTTACTACTAGTGTATATAACAATATCATCTGCATATTGTAATAGACGAGTGTGTTGAAGAATTTTTGAGCCTAAATCTGCCGTGTACATATTAAATAGCATGGGACTCAGCACTGCGCCTTGTGGTAGACCTTTGTGTGTATAACGTGCGGTGGATAACTGTCTTCCATATCGAATGTACAACTTACGTGCCAATAATAATCCAAGAATACTTTTTATAAAATTACGTGGAACGTTCATTTTCTCCAATTTTTGTAACAGTATATTTGGAAGGACAGAATCATAGGCGCTACTTAGATCGAGAAAAACTACGATACAAAATTCCCGCCGTATGAAAGATAGCCATATATCTAAAATTAGTGTCGCTAATACATCTACTGTTCCAGTTCCTTTCCTAAATCCCATCTGATGTTTCGGTAATTTCTCATTATATTCGACCCACCATGTGAGTCTGTTCAGTATTAAATGTTCATATAATTTAGCAAGGCATGATGACATTGCAATAGGTCTATAGTTCGTATGTATTCCTGATTGTTTACCTGGTTTTAATATGGGTATTATCACCAGTTCTTTCCACTGTGATGGAATTTCTCCACTATTCCATATTGAATTGTATGTATTTAGTAAAATTTCATATCCATTCAAAGGCCAGTGTTGAATACATTCGTATGTAATACCATCTAAACCCGGAGACGTTTTCTTTCGTTTATGAACAACATAATCTAATTCATCCATAGTGAATAGCGATTCTAACGTGGATGTTTCTGGATAATTCATAGAGTTTAACAATTGACAAAGATTAGTTTCAACCATATCTGGTGTCAACTTGCGGTGAAATTCTTTTATCCAGGCTGAATTGATATCTCCTCCAAAATAATGACAAGTATTATTATTGGACATACTTCTTATTATTTTCCAAGTTACTGAAATAGAAGAATCTTTAGTTAATGTAGAGCAAAATGACTTCCAAAAGTATGATTTTGATTTCTTTAGGAACCTCTGAGTTTTTGCTGCAATTTCTTTATATCTAATAAAATGATTGATGGTAGGATTCTCCTTATAATTTATGTATGCTTTTTGTCGTTCGTTTACCCATTTCTGGCAATCCGTTGTCCACCACGGAGTCACTTTTCTTCTAGATCCAAAATTAGATACTGTTGCATTTATTTGTTCTTGTCTAATGAGAGACACCAATGTGTCATACGATACTTCTTGTTTCAACAATTCATTCTTTATTGCATTGTTTACATTTCCGGAGAATTTCTGTCATTCAACCCTTCTTGATATATATTGACTATTGTTTTGTTCAGAGCGCATATTAAACCACGTTATATTTTTATTATGTTGAAAGGTTATCATAATTGGCATGTGATTACTGTTGTAACACTTCTCTAATACACTCCAATGGATTTTTGAAGCTATATCATTTGAGGAAATAGTTATGTCTGGAGCACTCGGCTGTTCATTAGGTCTTGAGATTATTGTAGGTGTTCCGTCGTTGAGTAATACAGCTGAGGAATCTTGCAAGTAATTATAGAAATCTTTACCTGATCGATCAGTTAGAGAACAGCCCCACATAGGGTGGTGTGCATTAATGTCCCCTGCCAGCACAAATGAAGTGTTTGGTGGAAGCTGCCCAACGATATTCTGCCACACTGTAACAGGGAGGTGCACTGTGGGAGGGCAGTAAATTGATACATAAGACGTATCAGCAATCCGAACACCTGTAATCTGAATTTGACTGTTTATATTTTGAAACAAAATAATGTCCTACTGTATATTTCTTTTAACACCTATAGCTGAACCACCGTATCCATCTAAACGATCATCTCTTATCCAATTGTAACCTTTAAACTTCAATGTTGAGTCAGTTTTCAACCACGTTTCTTGTATAAGAAGGACGTCTGCAGAAAAATAAGATAAAATATGTTGTAAATTATGTCTATTAGGAATTAAACTTCGTATATTCCATTGTAATATTTTCAAGACTTTGCCTGGCATGCTGGTTGTTGAAATAAGTATTGCAAAATACTTGTAGCAATGCAAGACCAGTCCTGGTTAACGTTCAATGTCGAAGTCCCTGCTAAGCTACATAATTGTTCTATAAATAATGAAAAATTATTTAGGAATTTTGTAGAATTTTGTTCTTGCGCCCGATTTGGCTGGATAGCTTGAGCCGCCTCTGCAAGAACAAATAAATTATTTTGTTGGCATGTTGTCGACAAATCCGGAGCATTGTCTTTTCGAGATCCTGACAAAGAATAATCAGGGTTTGTCATTCTCTTTTTATATTCATTTTGTCCAAATGGTTTCAATGTTTGAGAAGATTTCTGGCGCTTTCCTTGAGAAGACTCAGTCTCCTCCAAATATTTTCCAGCTTTCTTTGAACTGTACAATGGCCTTTTATTAGATACACTGTATTGATCTTGTATTATATTATTATGATATGAGGTGCTACTCGAATTGTTAGATATCGAAGCATATGTAAATGGCATTACTGTCTTTTCTATTTCCTGAACATGGCCAGTAGATATCTGTTCATATCCATACATATAATTAATTTTGGGACTTTCTTCATAGCTTCGTTAAACGTAACATTCTGAACTGTCATAATTTTGATTATTTCCTTTTGGCGTTGTTTTTCAGGACAGTTTTTGTCAATTGCAGTGTGCTCCTGATTACAATGGAAACACTTGATCTTATTTGTGCAAGAGGACGTGATTCTCACCACAGCGTTTGCATTTTAATTTACTTTTGCAATTAGCCCTGAAGTGCCCATAATAAAAACAATTAGTGCACTGTTTAATCAAGGGAATGTACCTATCAATATCAAACTTTTTGTAAAACAGTGTGACATATTGTGGTAAGGATTGCGAGTCGAATGTTACAATTACCGTTCGAGTTGGAACAGCAACGCGAGTACCCTCCTCGTACTTATACTTCACAATGCGTTTTACCTTTATTACTTTGGCTGTTGATGAATTTATATTTTGCAAAATTTCATCTTCACTTATTGACTGATGTACATCTTTCATAATTCCCATTCTTCGTACTCGGTGTGATGGAACAAAACCTTCCCAATTATTCTGTAACAGTAATGGATTCGAAATGAAATCATTTGCATAATTAGATGTCGTAAATGTAAGTCTAGCTAGATTTTTCCCAAGGCTATCTATCTCTTTCAAACCTCTAATATTTTCTTTGCTGACTATTTGTCCTAATTTTAAAATGTGAAGTTGACCAATGTTTCCTTTGCCATTTCCACCTGAGGCATCCTGATGTTTAGATTTCACAAATATTTCATACGGACCTAATACTTCAATACCTGTTGCTCATAAACTTTTTTGGAACTTGATTTACTAATTTGTTGGGTGTAATCTATATTATTACACTGAGAATTCAACTTATTAACTTCTTCTACAGAAGTTATGATTTCCACGTTGCTGGAAAGTTCCATGGCACTAATGTCCGTGTCCATGTTGGATTCAGCTGGTTTTGTACCAGCAAATTTGGCTTTACGGCCTTTAGATTTTTTCATGAATTAATGTTCACATTGTCGCACATATATTTAGAACGACACTAATATTCAAACAGTAAACTATAAAGTCTCAAATTCTAACTTAGAACACAAAATTATCTTTGCAACAAATCACTTACACAATCACATCTGTAACCACAGACTCAATCCCTTAAATGAATTTTAGATGGTTCATTTTTCATTTTCGAATATCAACTTTCCACATGCCTGCCATCTTCTGGAACAGAAAGGCAACACGTGTGTGTGTGAAAATTCCACACGAAACATTGTGAATTTAATAAGTTACATTTAGTTTGAGGCTATTCGTTTGGTACCGCAGGTTTTGAAATAGATTTATTAATGATTTATCTAAATCCCTTCACACACGTGTAATCTTACTTCAAATTACGAATTTCCAAAACAAAAATTAGGTTCAATTGTATACGAGGGGAGGCTGATAAATATTGAGCCTTACCCAGAAAAAAATTGAGTTAAATTTGCAGGGTGTACTCGTCAATTCTTCTATATGTAATGGTGCAGAAATAGACTTTCTATGATTTTAACGTCCCTTTGTTTTTCAGGTCCAAAGTGAAAATGGCAGCACCTTCAGAAAAGCTCTCCAAAGACGTCATCCTGTCGCATGACAATGCCTCCCAACACACTGCAGGTGAAACAATGGCGACACAGACCTCCTTAGGCTTTCAAGTGTTGCCGCATCCACCCTATTCGCTGACCTGGCCCCATCTGACAACGATTTGGGAGCGTTCACAAGATGCAACTAATGCTGCAAATGAATGATTACACCAGCAGTCAGAAGAATTTTATTTGCAGGGATTTAATAAGTTGCAGGACAGATGTCGCAAGAGCATTGACTTCCTGTAGAATAGTGTGGCAGTTACAGCTTCCTAGCTCATTTTTTTCTGGGTAAGGCTCAATACTTATCAGCCTCCCCTCGTATATGCCTAGGCATCGCAAGCACGAATGTATTGTCAATAGATGAAATGGACGATGCTGCATACGCAATGACACACAGGAGTCACTATGATTACTCCCCCAAAAGAAGACGAAGAGTGACATTCTAATTTTTACGTTAATCCCGGCATAAGATTTTAATAAATGCTATTTGAGCAGGCTACTGACTGTTATGATGATGATGAATGATGACGAAATACAGAAGATGAAGAAACAAGCAGACAGGATTTTAATATAGGGCCCCTGAGTGTGTACAGTGGGATGCATAAGTATTAAAAACAAATTGTCCATCACCATGTTTATTCCCTTTGTTGCACAGTGGGATGCTCAGCAAATTTCCCGTGACTAATTTAATTAATTTCCCCTTTTGCATTCTATGATCTTTAAGCAACATGTTTTAAGTATTTTGGTGCAATTCTTCAAATTATCATCGGATAAATAGAAAAAGCTGTGACAAAGAGCATGAACATGGTGAAGGGCAATTTGCTTGGTAATACTTATGCATCCCACTGTACGCAATGAGAGCTTTAAGATACGAAACAAAACGCCAAACAAGCTTCTGATAATCTTTGCACCAGGACAATTTACGAAGCAATACTTGTGCATCCCACTGTACCAGAACGCTAACCACAAAAATATATCTAACACTCCATACATTAGCTTTTCTTCCTAGTTTTCAAGTGAGAGAAATCTACACGAGTTAGAAACACTGACTTGATCCTCAAATTCAGCACCGGCCAAGCTAACGAAGTTGCCAATCTAACAATCTACGGCAACCTAAGGTATATACCCAATCAAAAACCTTCCTCCCACATCGCTTCATATCAGAGACATAAATAACTCTGCAAAACGTCCCAGATGGGACTCACGTGGCTATTGTAGCCATTAAACCATTGGATGAAGAACCTCCTGGTGTTTCAGCCTGGGACAATTCGCCTGCATCGTGAGAGACGTCACAAAGGCCACTATTGATGACGTAACCAGATTGACTCTGAAGGAAGAAGAAGACATTGACGAACAAAAGAAAAGCGATTGGCTGATGAGAATTCACCACGTAGTTTATAAATGGGTTTATTGCAGGAGCTCCAATCGACAAAGTTTGATCGTTTCCAAAGTACTAATGATTTTTTTTCAAGCAAAACTAGACTGTATGTTATATCTTTCGGCTGGATAAAGGACGCCAATTCTTCGACGATAAACACAGTATATTTCTAATGCTTCCTTTTTAGAACGTGTACTGTTACAGGTTTTATCGTCACCATGTTAATAACCTTTTAAAAAAACTTTCAAGAAATTAATTCTTTATTACATGTTTTTCTTAATGTACCACAAAGAAATTATGGTTTAGATAATAAAGTATAGATGTCACTGTGTATCTGTAATCAATTTGACACAGCTGTATATCATTTTAATAGCGCAATTTGCACAAAACTCTTTCCAAAAATTAAAACAATAAAACTTTTCTGAAACATATGAAATGAAAGTAGAAATTGTAATTGACAAAGCAATTATTGGAATTCTTATAACAAAAATTATAGTTTTATTACAAAAAATCTACTTGTTTTTATATGCATTGGTTTTCTCGATATTGTAACCAATTCGATGAAATTCTTTCAAGAAAATAACGCTTCTAAAAATGTGTTATGAAGGTTACAGGGTAAGTCAAAATAATGCTTCCTATTTCGGTATTTCTCAGAGTAAAACATAGGGGAAAATGGAAATCAGACAGACAAGGGTTAAGATAGGGGTGCAGACAGAGAGAGAGAGAGAGAGAGAGAGAGAGAGAGAGAGAGAGAGAGAGAGAGAGAGAGAGTGTGTGTGTCTTCATTTGATTATTGAGTCCCGTGTAGCGGATGGAATTTCGCCGCTTGACGGCGAAATCGAATATGCGTATCCTCTCAACTCAAGCGCATTTGTTAGCTTTCCAAGGCGAAATTTCGTCGAGTTTCGCTTCGGTAAGCACAATTAGGAACACTGCAATAGAGCTAGCTCTAATTAACAACATGTTATCGAGAAAAAATCCACACGGTTGGAACGTGGCATCCGTCTGCCGTGAATGTCAGTGTATGATGCTTTCACACGGTTGGATGTGTCGTGCTGAAGGGTTTATATTCGCTTCTCTGTCTGTGTGTGTGTGTGTGTGTGTATCTTAAAATCTTGCATTATTTCAAATAAAGCGTAATTTTGGGTGGATATGATTTAAAATGAATTGGAAGTGTTATTCTCACTTTTTGAACCCTAAGAAGTATATACAAGGGATTCATTATCAACATTTTATTGTGAAGAAAGCACGAGACAAACCAAAATAATTTCTAGCTTGGGAGATAAGAAAAATTAAAATTGCCTGTAATCATGACTTACGACAACAAACGAGAAATATATAGGACTTACTTCACTGAATATTCAACCTAACCCAAACTGACCTGATCTATCGTGACTTCCTCACGTCCTCACTTACGTCCTGAGGGCGTGGGGAAGTCAGGACGTGAGAGGACGTAATGGATTTGGGTCGAGCTTATGATTCTGAGGACGGGAATAAGGAAGGAAGTGACTGTGGAAGTAAGTGAAGACTTAAATGAGGACTGAATTCAAGACGTAAGTCAGGACTGAATTCAAGACGTAAGTGAGGACTGAAAGCAACACGTAAGTTAAGACTGAATTCAAGATGTAAGCCAAGACCGAATTCAAGGCGTGAGTGACCTAAGTTCTTTCTTCAGTCCTCACTAAGAACTTAAGTGAGGACGTAAGAGAGTTTAGGAAGGTGAGGTCAGGTAGGGTTAGGATAGGTAAGGTTGAGTTAGGTTAGGTTGGTATAGGTGGTGTTATGTTAGTTTAGGTTGGGTTAGGATAAGTTAGGTTTGGAGAAAGAGGAGTTACCCCTTTTGAAGAAAGAAGAGTTACTTTTTTAACAAAGAAGAGTTACTGTCTCAATGTGTGAGGCGATTTTTAAATAAAATTTCTCAAAGATGTGAAAAGTCTATGGCAGTACAAGGGCAACATTTCCAACATCTTCTGTGACAGAAAAGTAAGCGATTACTTCACTTGTAACTCTAAAATATTTTTTAATTGAAATAGGCGCTTGAGTTGAGGAGTCACGTGCAGCCGATTTCGCCGGCAAGCAGCGCGTTTCTATCCGCTAAGCGGGACGCATTCTGGTGGCACAATATCAAAATGAATGCACAATGAGGAAGAAACGAAAGAGTTAAAGACAACGAAAGGAAGAGAGAGGTAAAGACAGGAATATATCAAGAATACAGAAGGAACTCGTGATGCAGAAAAGACAGACAGAAGGAATTCACAATCCACTGCACCCTTGATGCTCAGAGAGCTACAGCCATTTCACATTACCTGTTCGTGCTTTCTACCCCCGCCATTTCCAACCCTTGTTATTCTGCTCCAACTGGCTGAACGCCGTTTCTCTTCCGTCAAAAGGAAAAACTCTCGAGAGGAGAAAGGCTGGAATACCAATACGCCAGAAAGAGCTCCCCTGGGGAAATTCTCCAAGTAATTTAATAAATATTGCTTTCCATAAATAGAAGCCTGAATCTACATCCGAAAAAAATATATCCTGGAAAAAAATCTTCCAGGAGAATAATCATCAAGAGTACAAGTTTCAGAAAGATTGGAACATTTACCAAAACTACTGGTGTACGCAGAGAAGGAGCCGATGGGGTTGTAGCCCCTCCCAAAATTTTCAGAGAATCAAACTCGGAAAAAACAGTCGTAAATGCAAATCATTACAAAATGCCACGTCCTCTCACGTGAGCATATGCCAGCTTAGCACAGGGTAGAAACAATGAGATACCTCTGGGTACAGATCAGGGTGACTAAACACTACGAATATATGGAAAGAAACAATAGATTTAACCCACTACGGAGGGTACAATTCGTAATATATTCTTGAATAATCATGTACAAATACTAGATAACTTGGAAATCTTTTCATACAATATTTTTTCTCCTATTTTATTTCTTATTAATTGCAGCTAAAACTTTTAGTTCATGTGACTTTCTATTCTGAATGCGTATTTTGAGATAAGTTAGTTTCTACAAACTCTCCACCCTAGCTATAATTAGTCAGATTATAAGATAAGAAATTATGAATAAATTATTTGGTTTTCCTAAACAAATAGGCTACATTTTGTTAGATTTACCAAAATAATATTTGGTTTTGGTAACCAA
This sequence comes from Lepisma saccharinum, assembly GCF_977018435.1. NCBI lineage: Eukaryota > Metazoa > Arthropoda > Insecta > Zygentoma > Lepismatidae > Lepisma > Lepisma saccharinum. The sequence goes on along the minus strand of NC_139241.1, from coordinate 85,022,878 downwards.
AAAAATTGTTTGCGACAAACAAATGGAACTTGACCAAATATTTTGGTACTGGTGAAAAATTGTTTGGTTAATGCCTATTTAACACACAATTTGTTCACCACTACCATTTTTTTGGTTAATCCAAACAAACATTTGAACACGGCATTTGAATACTTGATTACTTTGCACGTGTGTTAGTAGACAAGTTCGTCCAATTCCTATTGTCAATTGTTGGTCCTAAGAAGGACCTTTTTTTCCTCAATGTAAATATCTACATTTTTCCCTACGTCGTAGGTCTCAACGGTTTAATCATCTTCAACGCCTCTTTCACTAGATGCTTGCTATATTTTCTTACTATGGCCCCACAACCTCCAGTGAGGCATATTTTTGGGGTCTCCTCTTCCCCCCCCCCCTGTAGTTCTTGCTAGGCGGCTTGTGAATTGCTTTGGAATGTTCGACGTAAGACGCATCATCCTCGCTAAGTCGGTGCACTCTTAGTAGGTGTCTTTTCATGTCTGTGACGTAGTGATCTTTTTCACAGAGAGTGCATCTGTAGGATTTTCTCTTTCCCGGTCTCTCCTTCTGAAAATAGAAAGTCAACATTATAACACAATGTAAAAATTGCATAATAGAGGTACAATTTTATAAGCTACTACAAACAAGGGTTTGATTAAGGCACGTGGAGGAATCGAATCCAAATTCAAACTCTTGGTAAAGTGGCGATTAACCTTTCTGCGCAAGAGGTTGGCTTACATAGAAAATCACGATAAAAATAACGAGGCAGAACAGTAAGCACATCACATTTACTTCTATGATCACATATTTCAATACCCTGTATATATATTTTAAATATGTAATTCGAGACACTTACATATTCAACGTGGTGATCCGGACTGTCGCCCCCAAACGAAGGCCCAGCCTCTTCTTCAATCTCCCTTGGTGTCTCTTCGTAGATGATACCGGAGATTCGCTCCACACCTCCTCGCCGGGCAAGACGGCGGATGGAGAGCATCGTAATACCCTGGATGTTGTTCCGGAGAAATTCGCTGTGGCGCTTGGTGCTTCCTTTGCCTAGTCCCATCACTCCTTTACCTCTGCCGGCCATTTCTGCAGTGCACGTACGTGGATCCGAAAGATGAGAATGAAGCCTCGACTCGGGGCCACCCTTGTTTTATACGCCTTCGAGAGAGGGGAGCGATACCGAGAGAGCCAATTAGAGAAGGGCCGAGTTTTCAAGATGGAGGACACAAAAATTCAACGGTTTAATCTTCTTCTTTGGGCTTCTTCTTCTTGTAATTACTAAGGCTGCTTCTTCTTATAATTACTAAAGCATCTTCTTCTTTGGGCTTCTTCTTCTTGTAATTAATAAGGCTTCTTCTTATAATTACTAAAGTATCTTCTTCTTTGGGCTTCTTCTCCTTGTAATTACTAAGGCTTCTTCTTCTTATAATTACTAAAGCATCTTCTTCTTATAATTACTAAGGCTTCTTAGTTCTTTATAATTACTAAAGCATCTTCTTCTTATAATTACATACTGTATATTTACATCCTTATTTACAAATTCCTGATGCTACTTAAGTTTCTTCATCTATGTAACATCATCCTTTCCTTATTCTTTATTTACATCTTTTGGTTCGTTCATTGGTCTTGCTAATTAGCCTTTTAGATCCTGGCTGGATTGATTTTTTCTTGTACGTGGATCATTAGATACGCTTCCCTTTGTATCTTTGTATATACTTCTTGTAACGGTATGCATATCTAGGTTCTGCAGCTTATATACACTTTTTTGTTTGGAAACGTCGCGCAATAGACCCAGTGGATCATAGTTGATGATTGGAGGTTGTATGATTTCTCCTCCTCCCCTTTTTCGTCTTGCCAGAATAGATTCTCTCGTTTTCCTGCCTTTTCTCTTTCCTCGTTTCTTTGGCATCACCTTATACAAATTGACGGAAATATTAAGAAAATCTATCTCCCAGATATACAAAGACAAAGGGGTTAGTTAAAGATCGCCGCCTGGCCGGCGCTAACCTTAACTTGGAGCTGCAATAGATGCGCCTACCTAAAGTGCTTGGGTGCCTGCCGTGAAATGGCGCTACACCTGGGAAAATAACCTAACAGCCGCACAAAACTCTCAGTTCGTGGGGACCGTAATAGATTCAGAATCGTAATTACAATTCGACTTCTTTACTTTTATATAATGATCACTTATGCTATTACTGAATATTAATTACCCTTTCCACCTTATTTATATCCTGTTATTGTGCTAAGTTCATTTATTTCTTTCATTATAATTAGTATTAACATCTCCAATTATAATTTCACCACATCAGCGCTTTTCCCTTTTTCCTTATTACAATGGTAGCTGTTTTCTTTAGTGCTGCCATCTCTAGCCCACTTTCTAAACTGCTTTATGCATCATCAAATATAAGCGTCGTTCTTTTTGCATGCTGCCATCTATGATCCTCTACCTCAAACAACAACAATGCAGTTTGTGTACGTGACAGTTTGTATACGTGGAAAAAATAACATCAGAACGCAGCTATGTACGACCTGCTATTCATCTTAACAATTTCAGCCCCTGCCCCCTGAAAATAAAATTCCGGGTACGCCAGTGACCAAATGCACAGTATCTAATGGAAAAGCGTCGACTTGCTTTTCACACAACATATCTGGCTGTAATCTCTATTGGGGTATTGGTGCAGGTAAGGAGGGGCATGAGGGGATCTGTGTCCCACAGCTATCGATTGATTTGGTATATTTTATTCCGAATTTGAGCTCTTTTGGCTAATCGGGAAATCAGGATGAGCGATGATATGATGTTATTGAAGGGACACTCACAAAGAACACCTATGCCCAGGCTGGGATTCGAACCCGGAACCCCTGTAGACTTTCGTGCTAACCACTGAGGCACTAAGGCCGGCAAATTTCAATGAAATTGATGAAGGGGAATTGAGAGAGAACACACATGCCCAGAACGGGATTCGAACCCGGACTCCTGGCGTTGTAGCGCGCTGTGTTAACCACTCCGCCACGGAGGTCGGCTCAATGCAGGAGAATTTGAATCTGAATTTCATTTTCTTCAGTTGACCCTTGATTAAAAGGGCATGGAAAACGTCAAGATACAAAATAAAATAGTATTTAGTTTAGTGAAGGGTGTTCTGTATAGGACGCCGAATTTGAATCGAGTGCTATTGTTTTGTTTGAAGGTTGGCAGATCTGTTCTTACCAATGTTGGAATATGTTTTCATGCCGATTAATGTAGCCTCAATTGTTTTGACTCGTTTGTTGTGGTTTCCTGCCGAAAATCCTCGAATAATCCCGTGAAATCCATCCATCCGCTGAGAACGACTGTGTGGTGTGGGTTTTGGCAGGTGGAGTGTGATTTCTTCTTATGGGGGTTTGTGAAATCACAGGTGTACGCCAACAAACCACGAACCCTTTTGGAACTGAAGGCGGAAATCATACGGGTGATTGGAGGCCTCGGGACAGACATCTGCGAGAGGGTTATCAATAATTTTGTGGAGCGTATAAATGCATGCAGACTCAGTAGGGGTGGACATATGCCTGACATTGTCTTTCATACGTAAATGGGAGATGTTACTGCTTACGTAATACAACTATTTTCATGATATTTTCCCTATTTTTATTTAATTTTCTAATTCGGCGTCCTATACGGAACACCAATACATCATAACAAAAAAGAAGAAACATTGCGTAGTAGTACTACCCAGCTGGAATTTTCTATTTGTTCCAATTGAAATTTCAATCGGATTGAATTGGTTTCAATTGGAATGAATAGGATTCTGTCGGATGCCTAATATAGCTATTGGAATGTATTGGTTTCAATCGGAATGTCAACAGAAACCAATTGGAAGGAATTCAGAAACCAGAGGCGCATATTCCCACTCGACCCCTTTCAAACACCACCCGTGTAGTGCAAAGAAAACTGCAACAACTTTTCTCCAACTGCCTTCACATTCCACAGAACCACACCAGAAACACGGCATGAAATATGAACCAGGGCAAAGTGCTGGATGATTACATAAATCCACAACCCTCCCCCCCCCCCTTATCTACGACAGACATGGCCATGTTCCTTTATTGACAGGCCCCGGAGCCATTGTAATATATCGCACGGTCATTATGTTCGGAGACAAGTGTTACACATGTAAATATATATTGTAATCAAAATATGGAAATAAATATAGATTAGTTATCAAAAATGGCAAGCGGCTCATCTAGCTAAATAAAATGCATTAGGTTTTACATTACCTTAATTGTAATGCAAAATTCAAATTCTAAAATAGTGCTTTATGTTTTGTTACTAAAACAACGGATTAGCAAACTTTATTGTAAGTGGTGAAACGTGAATCTTGTTCTGTTGTTCCTGAAGAGAGATTCATATTGATTTGCAACTGCGCTCAATATGCAATGGATTTCATAGCAAAAGCTTGTAACATTCTTATGAACCGTGACAATAATTCATGACGTATGAAATCGTTTCCATTCGAGAAGTTTCGATTTGTGCATTACCTTTCTGGAAGTAAGTAAAGATTATAAATCGAATCCTACTTGAATAATAGCACTAAGGAATATACGTACAATGACATAAGAGTTACAGAAACTACGGACTTCATTCTACAAACAGTTTCAAAATCGTTTATCACTAAAGGTTAGTTCATAATAGCGATACGTCACTGGTATTAATAAGCAGGCACAGATTACTAACTCACAAGTGCAAATGTACTTCTTAGGCTGTTGCCTTTTAGCCATGGGCGTCCGAAAGGGGAGGGGCAAGGGGGGTCGTGCCCCCACCCTGGAAAATGAAAGTCGAAAACAAATTATATATTTTTGACATAATTTCATTTCAGCCACAACAATATGTATAAATTATTGTATGAATATGATAAATTCAAATTTAAGCAATGTTTTTTGAGGGAACAATACTATTATTGGGGAAAATGTGCCTTGTTTGCACCCCTCGAAAAAAAATACCTTCCTTGCCCTTCCCTGGAAAAAATCCTGCGGACGTCCATGCTTTTAGCATTACATCTCCACAAGCCTAACGCTTGTCACTCCCAAGAAAGCTGCCAGTGTCTCCTGGGGGAGAATGGAAGTACTGTTTACAGCTTGCAATAATTTATCTGCAGCCCCAAATTAAATTCGCTCCTCTAGTTGCTTTTGGGCTTGTTCCCAAACGGAGCAGATTCCAAACGATCCGCCCCTGGTTGAAGATAATCACGCTCGTGCGTCTTCCTTGGTAACTAGCTCCAGGCAGTGTTGCAACAATATGAGGGTACAATTTCCCTTTTTGGACCATTTTTTCCCTTCACCTAAACAAATCATGTAATAATAATAATAATAATAATAATAATAATCATTAGTAGTAGTATTTCAGTTTGTCCATATTCGTATGAATAAAAATGTTAAACATATTTTTCACTACATGGCAGCTTCATCGCCTCATGGCCAGATGTCCCAGGTTTGAATCCTGGTCAGGAATCCATTAAATCATTAATCATCATCGTTCCTACTATCCGGAGATGCAGAAATGCGGTGTACAATAAACTTAATAGAAATGTAAATAGATACAGGCTAATATCCAAAGGAGCAGAAATAAGAAGAAACTGGAAAAAAAATAAAGAAATAAAAATTGTGGATATGAAACTAGAACTTATCATAAACTGTAGTAATGTAGAGTCAGATGTCTTAAAGTTTCCCTGAAATTGTGATATTTTTGACTGAAATTACCCTTTTTCTATTTTGGCTCAAAATTCGGTCCGAATTTCCCTCCGAAAGGGAAACTTCCCTTCGTGTGGCAACACTGCTCGTGTGTTTTCCTTGGTAACTTGCTCTAGGCCCATTCCACCCACAAGAGGCGGAGAATGCTTGTAACGGGTGTTTTCTTGCACGTCATTATTTTGTTCCTCGGAGGCTGTGCTGGGGATTGTTTTGTTGTTTTCTGGGGACGCTTGGAATTTTCTCTACCCGCACCGCGTAGGAAGAACAACGTGTTTACCACTACAAGGGACCTGGATTGGGTCTTTGAGGAGAGAAGACGCGGTTGGCAGGGGTGGATTACAGCGCTTGAGGTCTTACGAGTACTGTATCTCTGCCTCTTTTTCTCTCAGGGTGCGAAATCGTGGAGGGACAAGGGGGATTCTTCCCCACCAACAATGTTGGAAACAAATATTCACCACCACCAGGGCAGGATCACGACGAAATTGGGCCTGATGCTGCAACTTACCGATGTGTCGCCCCAGTCGAATTTGTTCATGTTACCATTTGAAAATATAAAGTGCAGCATCTGCATATGTTATCTATGACTGTGCGTCGCTGAACAATAATAAAGTGGCAACAATCGCCAAGATATTGCACAAAAAACGCAGCTAGATTACTAAGTAAACTGTTTAACGTAAAATTGATAGCATTAACTTGAAAACTTCGGTGAACAATAAACACAACGACGTTATAGTTACGTCACAGCGCAAAGAATAATAGTAACTGTATAATAAGTAACGCTGTGTCTAGGCGTCCGAAATTGGTGCTCCAAATTTCGTTCCAAGATTTATTTTCAGGTTAATATAGCAAAAGAAAACTGTTCCGCTTTCAGAAAATTCTCGTCTGTTTTCATCTGGGCCTCTTTCAGGAATGGGCCTAATGCTGCAGCATCAATAGCACCCACCTTAATCCGGCCCTGACCACCGCAAATCTTCATAGGACAGAATTATTGTAACAACGAAAGATAAGCAATTATTGATTACTTCACATATTCTTTTCGAAGGAATATCGAACACATAAAGTATACTCTGTCTCATCTATCGTTGGAGCAAGGCCGCGCAGAGCGTCAGACAAGCGGGGAAAATCCAGAGGCCAGAGGGAAGCAGTACACGCCTCTTGAAGGCTGATAGCTGCAGTAGCTTCCCCCTCCAAGCAGTCCCATTCCCTCTCACGTGTTCATTGGTGTGGCCGTCTCGCGTCACTACTTGCGCAGACTTGTTCTCGTTCGTTCGCTCCAGAGATAGCTGGGACAGAGTATAGTGTGTTTGTGAGTGTTGCATGCTTTCTCTCTCTCACTCAAGATCTCTCTGAAATCAAGAATGCAAGACAAATGCAACAATGAAATTTTCTTCACTTATATTAATAAAAAGCTTAGAACACAGATAAAGATATATATATATATATATATATATATATAAATCTCTCATATCTTTATCTGTGCTAAAAACTAAACAAAAACTTATCATTAAACTATTTCAACTATTTCGTAATTTATTGACATCTTTAACCAGTTAGTAATGGAATTAACTTCTTACTTTATACTATATACAGGGTGTCTCAAAAGTAATAGCGCAAACTGACACAGGTGAAAGTACACGATAATAGAAGCAAAAAAGTCTCAGTAAACATGGGTCTGCAAACGAGCCGTTTTCGAGATAATCGCGAATGTGTGATTACAAGCCGCCACTGACTTCATTGTTTCTAAACGTCGTCCTAGTTGGTAAAATGCTAATAATACAGTAAGGTTCCATTTTCACTACGCAGCACAACTGGCGTGACTCCCACAGTACTATTAGACTGCGTACTCATTGTATCCATCCTGTTTGATTACAACGGCACCTCTCGGAAAAGTTCTGTTTTGTAAACAAACAGCAAACCTCGGAACGCGCAAGGAGTAAAGTACTCTGTGTTTACAAAATGCAATCAATGACGACTTCTAACCACACATTATTAGCATTATTATGATTCCCTCAATGATTTCGTACCCCGCTTTCTCTCTCTCTCTCTCTCTCTCTCTGTGTTTCTTTCTTCTTCTCTCACTTTGTAACGCCTATTGTTGGCTGCTATCGATTTACCCAGTTAATATTTGATGACGTAAAGGAAGCGCGTGTAAAGGGTACCCATATCGACAATTAAACCCACGCAAGCGATACAAACAACAAAATTAATGCGACGTCCTTGCTTCGGGCGAGTTCCAGGAACTACGCCCCTAACACGGAGGTTGCATTAGGTTCTGTTTATTAGAATCCAGAAGAACGGGGCTAATCCTACGGATTCCGTTCTATTTTACCATATAAAGAAACAATATTAGTTATTTAAAATAATATCAGGTTATGTAACTGCTTAGTGCGATTATCTTCCCATACCTGGAAAAGGCAATCATGTACATACTTATATATATATATATATATATCTTACACCAGCTATTGTCTACTAGACCCTTTTAACGTCACGAAGGTGTACCAACGCCAATCGCGATGGTCTTCCTGTTCACAACTATGTGGTACAATCTCTTTTCCTTTAAACAGGTTCATGAATTAAAAATGACTGCCTATTTTTACTTTAGATTTACCGATATTCACTAGAGGGATCTACAAAGGTTCGATTAATTAATCATAGTTCAATTTTCATAACTTTAACAACTTTCCTTTTTTTTATTACGGTGTTTGACACTTAACCAATTGAACACTAGATTAACAACTACGCCACAAAGGCATCCCATCAAACATATGCATAATTGTGCATTCAGTAATTACATTGTGCTAACTTTGCACCATTCATATTCACATATATCCAGCGAATGTTTTCGCAGTTAATGATGCATACAATAAATACTATTAAAAAGGACGCTGTTTTCAAATAGCAACGCCATTCATTAGTTCTGCTCCAACATTTAACAATAATGGCAACGTTACAACGGCCACATGTAAGAATCAATTATCGGTCAAAGTTTAATCAATAACATAAATAGTTTAAATTGTTTCAATGACTGTGTTACTTGATTATCTTACTTTCTATTCAATACACTTCGTGGGCGCTTAAATCTTTGTGTACGGATTTGATCCTACTAGCCAGGACTAGGAATGTAAAGGTCGTTTTTCCTATTTATCGTTTTGTGCAAGGTGGAGGAAGGGGATTCTCTGTTTCTACTAAACGATCAAATCACGAAGGATAGGTGGACCAACTCCTTATTCGTCGTTCTTGAACATACAAGTCAAAAAGAGCAATTTCACCATGGCTTGAATTAGGCAGCACGTTATTATTGTGTTTAATTTTATGTTCGCACGTATAAATCATATAAGTCCTACGATTATTCGCCGTGTTGGCTTAGTGTCAAATTCACTTACAAAATGGTCGAATAACGACTAGTCGAACAAACACATAAGTCTCGCCAATTTTAACGTTAAGGTTAACTTCGCAGACAATAGGTCTTATCGTAGAGCAATTAACGGGTACATTATGAAGTCACTGGTTTACCTTGTGCTCCTTGGCGCCGGCTTGATAATTCCTCTTATAACCGCACGGGTACCCACTAAATACGGTTAGCTGATTCCACGTGGATGCAAAGCACTCGGCGACAAGGAAAAGAGCTCCCGTTACCTCTGGCTGGCGAGGCGTGCGAAGAGTCTGCTGTCCGGGTACCAACTTCTGACTGCGACCTTTGCTTCCGATCGTAGTAAGGGGGGGGGGGGGAGGAGGAAGTTAGTTTCATTTAGATCCGCTTGACGGCGACAAAAGTCCTGGCACAGTGCTGCTGCCGTCTACATGCGGATGTGAAAACTTAATTAACCAAAATAAGTTCTGTTATCGTATGTTCACGTACGTGTAACTATCACAAAAGTCAATAAGGCTTTGTGATGTTACAACTTCACTCGTACACATGGTACATTCAGTGAAAAAAAAAGATCGTGCAGTTTAATTGTTTCCGCATAATCAAATCGCAAGTATCAACCTACCAGTGATGACGTAAGAAAAGCATGTGTGCACAGGCCTCATTATTAGAAGGCATTGGCAGAAGTCTCGATGCTTCTTTTCAACGGAACCTGTTACTTCGCACAATCTCTCATTCGAAACACACTCCTCGGGAAAAGGGGCACGTACGAAGCAAGATGGAGTCATTGAGGATTTCGAACGCGTCATACATGTGGATGAGTCCTCCTGGATTGCGAGGCGAAATCGGGATCAGCTCAGGGCCTCCTTGTCAATGGACCATATTAGTGTGACGTCACGCTGCAAGATTTGAGTCCAAACAAAGTAGTCACATGATTCTCTCCTATTTAAAAGCATTTAATTTTCCATCGGAAGGGGTAGCTTTAACAATTCTGACAGCAGTTATGAAACAACATTGTGATGTGTATAGTACATGAAAGTAAAGATAAGATTTCGGAGAATATGTCGATATATAACACATACCTTACAGAGGACAATGTAAAGAATAAATGAATTAGGAAATCGAATAAAGCGAATACTCTTACCGGCTTCCGATCCGAAACGGCAGCCAATAGACGGCGGCGCTGTAGTCACGTGAGCGTGCTGGACTCCCAGAATTCCTATCGGCAGCATCAGCTCGGTCTGGCTCGGTTGAGCTTCGGCTGCGTTCTAAAACGGAATTGCATGATTCTCTTTAAAAATGCATTATTTCCATTTTCCAGTTATTCTTTACCTTATGCTCTGTATTCTCTGAAATCTTATCTTTACATGGATGTACGATACGCAATGCTTTTGAATAGGCTAAAACCATGTGACTAGTTTGTTGGGACTCAATGTTGCAGCGTGATGTCACATTAATATGGTCCATTCCTAAACACTTAAGACGCAAGAGAAAATTTAATGAGAGTGGTCATACTTTCCTTACAAGTAACCGTTACTTCTGACTCAAGGACGAAGGAAGGGAGATGAATGAAGAAGAATCAGCATCTCGTATCAAAAACAGCTCCAATATCTCCAATGGAATATGAGTAATCAGTTTGGTTATTGAGGCGCCCTGATGTTTTATCGCCCTGGTGGCACCGGCCATTAAGATGACAGCGCCGTAATGTATTAGTCTCTTTGTGCAAATCGTCCCGGCGGAATTCGAGTCGATTGCGAGGTGGCAGTTGACGAATCGGTGTGAAATCAGGAGATTGAGTGGGGCATTCCGGTGGGCGAAGGTCGAGAGCTGAAAGGGTTGAAGTCTTGTCCGGTTGTTGGGGAAACGCCGCACCTGTAGGGACCTATAGAATTCCTGTTCTGTTAACAATGGCAGCGATTGTTGTCAAAGATGCGTGGAGACTGAGAAGGAATGCTTATACGATTGGAGAGTTATTTCATTAAGTAAACAAGTAGCAACGGATTGGAGTAATATTTTCTTCTGGCGTTTTTTCAAACCCCACAAACGTCAATGTGAGTGATGGAAGAGAATGAAAATCATATTTTAATAATTACTCCCAATTAGGTTTTTCTGTTGCATTATTAAGGCGAGGAGGGACAATTTCCCCTAGGTCTTTCTCGCTGGGACAGCTGTCGATCACTGTTGCCAACTTCGCTCTTTTGGAGCCAGATCTGGCTCTTTCGTGCACTCGTTACTGTGAACTGTGGCACCCGCCCTCTACCCCACCATGATGCCACCACTGGTTCCGGCCCATAAGGACCAACCTTTGACATCAGTGTACATTTTGCACGTGACGTGATATTCATATATAGGCTGCGTCACCCACCCCCTCTTTCCTCCCCAGGTATTTTTATATATAGAGCTGTGGCTTAAGGTGAAGATGCCAATATTATTATCCGGGAATCCTTTATTTTCGATTTCATATGAACATCATAAAATTATTGACATGGGTGATGCCGCCAAATCTAGGCGGTGAAAGCTAAGAATACATTTCCATCACTTTAAAGATAATGATAATAGCAGCGCCCCACCCCTCAGACACCTAAATTACCCTAGGAGACACTTTATGCAGCCTTCGTTAATCTAGATCCTTGAAAGTCATCTTTAGCTCTTGTTGAAATGTAGCTCTTTTATGCACATCAGGTTTGGCAACACTGCCAGGATGGCTGTAGGAGGCAAGGAGAAATGAATTACGCTTATAGGAGAATTATTTTACTCGTTTTCTTGGAGATATCAAACTTCCGATCGCGGAAAAAATATATGATCGGGTAAAGGATCCATTGAAGATGATATTTGCGCTAGAAATAGTCGAAACTCCCATTTGTTTAGCCGTAACTTCAATATGAAGTTGTCTCTCCATAAGGAATACATGGGATTCTGTAAATACGTATTCATCACATTTTTCAAACATGGTATCTAGCTTAATAATCAACTTTAAAAACCGCTTCCACTTGCAACATGGGGAGAAATTCATACTCTCAAATTATGCGTGGATTTTCTTTAGAAGCAGTGCCAATTCCGACGATATTTAAATAAATGCATGCCTGGTGCGAAATTGTCCCTCCTCACCTTAATCATGCGTTTGAGTAGTGGTAAGCTTTGTCACCATTTAATCAAGGGGCACGGATCATGGGCGTACTCACACATTTTTTGCAGGGGTCAAACAACACTTCTATGCTGGGCATGGAATACTTCTAAATTGTGGCACTGTTTTGTATTAAATTGTTTGCAAAGGGAATAACATTTTAGTTTGCTTTCCAATGTAAAACGTAATATGAACCAAATCAAGGGGGTAGTCAAGTTTCCCCTTACCCCTAGCTGCATACGCACATGGTACGGGTTCGATCCCACATCGGCTTTTAATCAAATGGTCCTGCGTTCGAAACCCGGTGGAGGCACATAGTGATCGAATCCCACTTTTAAACTGTAGGTTCAGTCCCCGATTTGCCTGTGTATAAAGTGCACTCAAAACAACTCGATCTCTCACTTTAAACTGTAGGTCCAGTCCCGATTAGCCTCTCTGTTCATTAAGTGGATTAAAACACTAATTCAATTTAATTGGAACAAAAACTCAACTGGATCTCAGGTGGTACGGATTCCACCTTAAATTGTCCATGCAATATCGATTAGCCTATCTGAGAATAAAATTTATTTAAAACAATCCCTAAGATGCCAGCAAGAAATTGGCAAGGAGGTGTGGGGAGATATTTTCGACGTGGCACGCACATTTCACGTTCTCCTACATTGAAAAAAAATAATAATTTGGCTAAAATAGCAGTTATTTATCGAGTTTTCCTAATTTGCTGCGACGAGGCGCCTGCATTTAGCATAAAATCGCCATTTCTATTGTCACTGTTCACTTTCGCAAATCAGAACAGCTGTGGTGATCAGTTAACAGCCATTATTATTCAGGTCAACTCTAAATAAAGTTTCGTCCGCAAGAGGCGCTACTGTATTCTTTCTTTCCTCTAGTCAATATTCTAACTCGTCTCTTTTTCATCTTGACAAGTCTTGTTCCTTTTACTGTAGTTAAGTTGCGATTACACGTGAACGTCGGAAAAGTCGCAGTAATTCTTAGAAATTAAAACAACCAGAGATTTACAGGCCCTTTTATTTCCTGCGTCTGTTCTGGGTGACATTCTACTGGGAGTAATTCTTCTAGAAGGACCGTTCCATTGAAATAGCCGCGTCTCGGGTGCTTTTCCTCATAACAACAGGCGGGCGGGCAGAGGGTGAACAATGGGTTCCGATTGTAGACATCTAACACGTACTATAGCCTGACAAGTTAAGTCCCGATATGCGCAGATCGCTGCGGAGCACTTCCTATTACGTCATCCTCTCCACCACTCTTCTACTCACTGGTCTGGCGTTGAGAGTACCAGTGGTGTCAACTCAGCAAAATTAAGCTAAAACAAATATGACAAACAATTTTCACTGTTTAGCGTGACGGTGCATGCAGGCTCCTATTATATCAGTGGTTCATTTTATTTAATCCGGCATTTAAAAATGCGTGCGGTGCGCCAATCGTAAACTGTAGTATTACGCATGTGCGTTAAGGTTTATAACGAAGATAAACTACAGGGCGAATGACTTCATTTTCTGAATGCGACATCGAGCAGTGGCCAGGTTTTTTTAACTAGTGGGGTGGTGGTTCGTTTGTTTATCGTACAACAATCACTACGAGAACGCAATCTGATAACACGCTTGCCTGTGTTCTTTTCTAAAGCATTCAAATGTTCATGCTATTTACTCTTGGCTGCAAGATTCTTACTTTGAAAGAGATGGACTTATGGACGAGAGTGTAGATGAACTGAATTCGACTTGGTGAAGCCGATTCAGACACGGACACAGATTCATCGTTAGACACAGACTCGGATGAGTGGGAGAGTGAAACTGAAGAAGGAGAACTGGAAAACATTTAGAAGGTGAACTCAGTTCTATCGTTTATAAATTTTTAATTTTTCTATCGTTTTATTTCATACATTTCTTATGCTGGTAAGAAATATCCCTAATATAACTTAATTCATTTAAGGTTTAAAGGGAAAATATCAAAATGTATTTAGAATTTAGCGTAATCAATAGGTAGCGTAGGTGACGGGATACTTATTCATGCCTTTCACATTCAAATTTCGTTGAAAATTCTCAGACAATTCCGCTCCCTCCATGTTGCAACACTGCGAACGAACGTCGCCGCAGACAATGGAGAGGGGACATGTGATGTGAGGTGCGCAAACAATGTATTGCAGCGTCTTGTTTTTAAACTTGTCAAGTTATAGAGTGTGATGTATAAGTATTACCAAGCAAATTGTTCATCACCATGCTTATTCTTTTTGTTTTACGCAATGAGAGCTTCAACAATTTAAACAAAATGCCTGACAAGTTGCTGAGGTTGTTTCATTAATTCTAACGGGTTCTATTGGATTCCCAACAGGATCGGAACCTCCTTTCTCGCACAATTTAATTTTGGTCCAAGTTGCGTATTTCAATACGTAACATGGACCGGATTTAAATTGATCCGGAAAAAGGTTCCTGGACTATATTTAAACTTATTCGGGGGAAAAAACGTTCCTGGACCGGATTTAATTTCATCCGAAAAAAGGTTCCTGGACCGAATTGAAATACTTTACAGATAAAAAGGTTCTTTACTGTCCAGAACCTATTTACTCTTGCTGATTTTCTCTCCTGGACCGAAATTGAATTCTAAATAAATTCCTGGTCGTTTAACAACCCTATCGACAATCCCTGCACCAGCATACGTAAAGATTCTATGACGCTCCAGGAGAACTGAGAACTCCAACCAGTATTTTTCCTTTGTTTTGGAGGAAGCCCCCCCCCCCCCCCCCCCACAGGTCACTCTGAATAAAATTTAAATTACCATAAATCCTTTACCACTTATGGTATTTAATGCACTCTCAATGAGTTACAAACACACTGTACACAGTTCAACTATTAATCATAGAAAAATACAAGATTCTTGTTTCTTTAACAAAGAATGCTCTAACCCGATAATGAAAACGTCGCCTGTCAGTTGATGTACATCATGACGTCGCACACGATTTTTGTGTAATTTATCTTGCAACACACGCCTCACACGAATGCATGCATATTTGTACACTGTTAATTTTTTGTAGATCTACCTAATTTGCGTCGACATGAGCTCATGCTAAAACTTTGGAAAACAGCAGCTTACCTTCTGTAGCCGGGAAAAGACGCCATGCCGTTGTCCCTCTGCGGACTATTTGGGCACGATATTTTTAACATATCACTTACGCATCTTCCTTCTCCAAATCTTGAAGACGTTCCTCATCCATTACCGGTGTGGAAACAACACTCAGTCCTTGTCTCACAAATGTGTGATCACCAAAATTTTACGGGAAAAGATTATCCCTTCTCTTCACCAACAAGCTTCTTCTGCTCCATTTTTTCCAGATTCAACCGCTTTTTTTTCCTCTTCTTCTAACCTGTACCACCGTCTTTTTTGTACAACAGATTTAACTCGGATAATTTGTTAGTTAAAATAGTTGTATATTATCACAATACTTGCAGATGCATATGTCCAAGATATTTTTGTAATAAACGTTTGAACAAACTGTCTATCTTTATTCATGCGATAGCATGGAGAATATTACGCTGTAAATTTTATAGGTTTTCGCCATCAATGCAAATTGTCCTTGCGTGCAGCCGCCGTCACATCAAAATGTCCTTGTGCATAGCAAAAGCAAATTGTTTTTGGCGGTAAATTTTACGACAATGAGATCTTCAACAACAAGAGATTAAAATTTGTTATAAAGGCACTTGCAAAACCATGACTTTGAATTTAACTTCGAAATAACATTCACGTACAATGTGATTTAAGAATTTTACAATTTATAATGACTTACAAATGGTGCTATCTAGCGTTATTTTCTGAACTTCGTATTGTACCGGTTTACGGACGTAAGTAGATTATTTAAATGTTCTCAACATTCATTACATTCTTTTAATATTATGATGCCATATGACAATAACCGTCATAATTCATTCCTTACAAACACTTAGGATGCAAGAGGAATATTAATTAAAATATTCGTGGACAATATGCGAGCACTACTTGTGCATCCCACTGTACCATATATGAGATCGCATTAAACGTAAGACCTAAATTAAGAAATTTAAAATTTCCAATCATTTTACAAATGATGACCTAGGCAATACGCAACCAAGACGTGACCTACCAATTGTGAATTTCTATTCCAGCTGATATTTGCTTTCCACTCGTTTGGCGGCGCTAGTGTGTTACACATTAGCTTCTCCATATGGAAGTGTCGCATCCTTACTATGGAAGATTCTTTATGTAAGTACCGGGTGGTCAGAATTAAAGTTACCCAACTCAGAGCCCTCTGCAGCCTGTTTGAGGCATCGTAGAACTCTGAAATTTGGTGAATCCACTATGCAGACCATAGGGAAGAGGATGGCGATAAAAAAAATTGTTCAATTTTCTGCCACCAGGTTGAAATGTGGCGCTGTAATCATGAATATTGAAAAACGTAAGTCAGGTGTACAAATCTTTATTGTTGGTTTCTGCCAGTACAGCAGTGTTCAATATGCGTGCCAGAAGTGAATGACCTATTTGAAGCGTAGCACAGCATATCTCCAGTCACTTCACATTTCTTCATTATCTTTCTTAACCCATGCGTCGTCATGGGCCCCTTTCGAAGTCCTTTCGCATGACGATAACCTCGCAGTGGTTCTGATAAAACAACTTCACCAGCAATGCACGTTCTTTCTTATTTAATGGCATGGTGATCACTTCGGAACTTTTGTTCAACACTCACGTTAAGTGATTTAGCTGAGTTATTAATTAGAAAGACATTTGTTAGTGGCCGGAAGTTGCGAGATAATAATCTCTCGTTTATTGCAAGATTGCAAGGTAAAGTTAAATCCATAACCAATTGGAGCAGTTTACGTCATTATTACAACCCATCATGGAAGTACAGCGTCACATTTCAACCTGGTGGCGGAAAATTGAACTATTTCTTTGGTTTGCATAGTGGATTCACCAAATTTCAGAGTTCTACGATGCCTTAAACAGGCTACAGCGGACTCTGAGTTCGGTAACTTTAATTCTGCCCACCCGGTACCATGCAAATCAGTGAAATTATCCATGCCTGCGTTCTTTCCGGAATTCTTTTTCGTAATGAATTTGTATTGCTTTCTTAAACAAAAAAAGATTACGACAGAAAATTATTGCGCCAAAAGACGTGTACGTAATGATTATTCCGAGGACTTTCCTTTTATGATAGCAGCCCTTGAACTGAATTGGTGGTGAGAATTGTGAGTTTTCTTTCAAAGGAACGAATACATAACATTCCTCACAAGCCATATTGCTCGTTGAAAGCACAAAGTGCAAAGATAGCGACTGCGGAATTAAAATTAATGGTTTTAATTTCTTTCCCTTTCGTTGAACAACCCTTCTCCCGATCCCTTTGTCCGAAATACGGGCCAAATTCCAATGCAAGGGCCTCTTGTTTGCCCCAGTCGCAGTCCTTTGTGAAGCTCCGTGGAAGCAGAGACACCTGGTGGGCTCTCACGGAGTTACATTGGACGGGAAAGGCGTTCCATGCAGCCTGGTAACGTGAAAAATGGTGAAGAGTTGAATGGGGATGGAATAGAAGCCGCTTCGATCTCGCGTTCGAAAGTTTCGCGAGTTTGTGAAGTCATGATTCACCCTGAGTGTCGCGATTAGCCCGAGTATGACGGGAAAAGACTTCAAAATAAGGATCAATGTTTAATACACATCAACTGATACGTCGATCTCCGTGACAGCAAGCTACGACGCCAGGGGTCTCCGGTTCGAATCTCAGGCATAGGTGTTCTTTTTGAGGTCCCTTCATCAGCTTAATCGTATCATCACTCATCCTCATCTTGGCGATTAGCCAAAAGTGGCAGAAAAGCTAAGTAAAATCAATCAAATCAACAGATCCAAGTGTATTTTTTCAGTTTCGCATGTTTTTATAGTTCCTCATCTTGAAGTTCATTTATTGATTTTGTTCAAATGAAATAGAACAATAGTTCTGACGTATCTAGTTACTGCAAAAACGTCAGGTGGAAAGTTCTCAATTTTCGGTCACAGAATCTGCGCCTAGTTCGCTGCACTTTCTGACTCTCTTTTGTACTCACGTGTGTAGTTAGTGCAAAGGTGCAACACCGAATCATCTACTACGTTGATTTGGTATCACGTAGTATTATTGGCCTTTGCACTACGGAGCAGCGTGCGGTGTGGTGTATGATCACGTGGTATGTGTCAAATAAACACTCAAGGCAGCAGACAGGCATTTGATGAATCGTCTGAACTTGAACACACACACAGCGCACAGCGTCTCGCAATTTCCTTACACCAGCCTGACTGGGATGCACTTACACTACACCCAGTGTCAAACAGACAGTAGATAGAGATACTGTTACCATGCGTCACACTGTATCCGGTTTCGGCAGAGTTCGACTGACGGACGATGTGGTGGTTCACACTGCATCAGGACAGTTGTCAGTGTACTGGCAGATTGATTGATTGATTTGGTGTTTTAAGTTTACTTTATGCACAGTAAGGCTAATTGGGACTGGACCTACAGTTAAGTTTAAAATGTAATCCGAACCACTACGTGCCTCCACCAGGTATCGAATCCGTGATCCCTTGATTACAAGGCGACGACGCTACCACTGCGCCATCGGGCAAGCTCTAGTATGCAGAATAAATGGCAGAATATACCGTAACGGCCCACGAAATATATGTATTAATGTTGGAAAACCCCTTATTCGTGATCTTGAACGGACTGGGTTAATGAATTCTAGAAGATTTCCTATCTTGTGCGTATTTTTAGTAACAAAAAATTGGTGCTATGCCAGAGAAGAGGTGGCTGTGCAATCCCCTCCCCCCACCTTAATTTGAATCTTAAACAACACAAGAAGCCGGGTTGAGAGATGGGCGTGCGCGATAGTAACTCCACTCCAGTGAGATGTGGAAAAACAGGGAGCGAAAAAGGAAAACACAGGGAACAATTAGAATTAGAGACATGGGGGGAAGTAGGAAGACTGGGACAAAGACAGGGAGTGCGAGAGAGAGGTTGAGCCGAAAGAAATTGGACATTTGACATTTAAATGTCAAAAGTCAAGTAATGCAACCCACAGTAACTTATTAATCTTACTCTGTTACATTTCTTATTCGGCGCGCGAGGGTTTCTAACGTAAAGGAATGCAGTGTGAAGATACAACACATGTTTCCAATAGTTCTTGCGATTTAATATGATAATGTGTTATTTATGGATTTACCGTTTCTTCCATTTTGGGATAAAATCTTCCTGAAACACAGCTATATAAGCTGTTCAGATCACAGACCCATCTAGCGGATTCCCATAGAAACAAGGTGTGTGGTCTTTTTTGCAGAATACAAGGCCGCGTCCGAATCGGAAGCAGATGTCACCTAGAGCACCGTTCCATCCGGGGATTCAGCCAACCTCCGTTGTCCGAATTCACGGCAGACGTGGAGTCTGAGGGAAGAGCAGAGAGGCGCGACTGATGCACGCTTGAACTCGCTGTGACGCTGCGCTTGGCAGCCATATTCTAACTTTCACTTTGTACAGACAACATTTACTGATTAGAGGATGTAAAACTCAGTTATACTTTAACATTTTATCAATAATACTGAATGTAGAAAAATTGTAAATGATGAAATAGCGTGTTACATTTTTAATATGAGTAGTAACTAGATGGAAATCATTGTGATGTTTGTTTGGCGTTTGCCTTCTGCTTCCGTGCGATGCGCCTGCGCCCCAGGGCGCGGTGGGTGAAGTTCGGGCTGACACCTGGCGGGAAAAGTGACAACCGCACTACAAGGGGACATGTAGATTCGGACGACTTGAACGTGACTTCGACGGCACGCGAGAGCAACGGGAGAGAACGGGACGGACCGCTTGCCAATCCGGTCACGGCCCAAGCTGAAAGCAAACTGCTATGTAATCCGGCCTCTTTAAGATAAGCCAGCTGCACGTCCCGAAACAGAGCTCTGTAAGGGATTAGTGACCAGGTTTCCAGAGGAGAGTGCGAAATATCTTCTGGGTGGAAAGAGAGGAATGGATCCGTTAGAAATGTTCACAGTTCAACCAAATTTCTCAACAGATGGCGTCATTGTGGACGAAAATTGTTTTGTTATAGCTACCCTGCTGATTATACTTTAATTTACTCTCTGCCTCTATTTATTTCTATCACACACTTTCTATCTCAGGGTTTGGAAACAACAGTTAATCTTTAGGAGGGGATTCTAACAATCTAACTGTAACAGATCTACTTCTAGCCATAGTCTCTCTCTTCCTCTCTGGTTTTCATTTTGTCTTTCTATCTCTCTCTAATCTTCCCTTTCTCTGTCCTTCCTTTAGCTTTCTGTTTTGTCTCTTTCTCTATCCCATTTTTATGTCTTTTTCTTTTGTTTTGTCACTTTTTCAATCTCTCTTTCATTCTTTTTTGTCCTAGTTCCTCGTCTCTCTTCTCTTTCTCTCTCCCCTTCTTGTCTTACTCTATCTTTTTCTATCCTCTCTCTCTCTCTCTCTTTCGCTATGTCCTTGTTTCTGTCTCCCCTCATTCTCTCTTTCTCCATTTCCCTTCCCCTTCTCTTCTCTCTCTCGGCCTTTCTCCCTCCCCCCTCTTTTCTCATACACACGCTCCATATTCACGAACTCAAATGCAGCTATGAAACCATGTTGCTATCGAGATCCAATGATGCCGAACAACGATGTCATGACGTGTGCAGGGGACACCCAGTCGCGCCCCCTGGGGGGTGACAGTTGACAGTGTTACAACCGCACTTGATCCATCGTGGCGCCGTGACCCAATGGGCGCCTTGCGAGAAAGGGCTGACCCACAACATCCATCATTCCCCGTCGCCCTACTCCCCCTTGTAACCGCGGCTGCTACAACCCTTCACTTGCGATTTGTCATGTGTCCACGTGGTTACTCATTCGAGATGTCACAAAAAATGTTACATGTTATGCCACCCACGGGCAAATTGCTGTAACGTTAAACCAGTTTCCCAGAAATACACTGTCTACGCAAGGACGCGTTTATGGGGGGTCCAGGTTCTCCCCCACCCCCGAGAGATTTGCCAAGTACAATGTAATTTTATTTGATATTAGCGTCGCTTTTCTTCCACTTTTGGGGTATTGGGAGATGTAAGGTGTGACCTTTTGGAAAGACACCCGAATGCCAACCTTACTTGCACGTATTATACCCTAGACTGCATTTTGCAGACTAGCGAGGCTCTGGCGCCAGGACTCTCAGCCAGTATAATCCTCTGCAGAGCTCATGTTGTATGCACGTGATTCAGAACAAAAGCAAAATGTTAATTTGTAAATAAATGTCATGAAGGCTAAGAGATGAAATCCGCAAAGGAAATCGTTAACAAAAAAACCTCTGGCCCTCGGGAGAGTTCCTCTCCCCCCTTCCGACAACAATTTCTGGTTCCGCCCTTGGACACGCTTGAGGAAAGGATTTTCATATAGTTCCTATGATTCCCTTTGTGCTACTAGACACTTTCCCCGCTACGTTTTGCAACACATTATGTGTCATTCTTCTCAGAATATGAGTGTTCCTTTGCAACACTAACCCACACTAACCCACACTTTGTTTCACAACAGGAAGCTACGTCACCGATGCGATTAAATGTTATGTTGGGTTGCCAGCATTCAGGCGGCAAAAGCTTTCTTTTATGAACGTTCGTAGCACCGAAACAACGCACCAACGACAATAATGCCACTGAGAAAAGTTGTCTCTAAGTCCTCTGTATGTTTCTATGGTACCAGAGCACCATTTTAATGACACCCTGTATATACAGGGTGAGTCAAAAGTCCCTGACCACACCTTATAAAATGAAAGGGTCATGGTAGTAATATGTTAGGCCTAGGGGGAAACATTTTGGTGCATGTCATGACAACGTCCGCCATCTTGGATCCAACTTCATTTCTTTGAAGGGGGCATGTGGGGTATGGTTTCGGGCTAGAATTTCACCAGGAATTCAGTGGTGAAGTCAGATTTTTGTGTTCCTGGTGAAATTCTAGCCCAAAACCATACCCCACACGCCCCCTTCCCATTTAAAGAAATGAAGTTGGATCCAAGATGGCGGACGTTGTCATGACATGCACAAAAAGTTTCCCCCTAGGTCTAACATATTACTACCATGACCAATGCTGCAATCTACACTCCCTTTCATTTTATAAGAGGTGGTCAGGGACTTTTGACTCACACTGTACAGTGGAACCCCGATTTTACGTTTCCCGGTTTTACACTTTCCCTCATTATACTCGTACATTCAATATTCAAGGTCCCAGTAGAGGAAAATGCTATAAAATTTTCCTCAATTTTACATTTTTCTGCATTTCAAGATTTTTCTTTTCCAGCTCGCTCCTCTGAAAAACGTAAAATCGAGGTTCCACTGTGTGTGTATAGAGGGTGAGAGGAGGGGGGGATGGTTGGAGGAGAAGGGGAATAACTTCCTTCGCTTTCAGAGTTGAAACTTTTCGAGATTGTCAAGGAACGTAGCCAACTCTTGTAATGGATTTCCAATAAGTTCATTTGGTTTCTGTTTCCGGAATACCAGCCAGTCATGTAGCTACCGACTCCCCTGGTTGGAGATTATAAACTCTGAGGAAGCTGCACCTCAATTCACTTCCTCGCCGTGAAGTACAGCGCCTTATTAATTATTCAAGTACAGGGGCGCCCTTCGGAGAATAAAAGTTTATGCTCGCTCCAGAGTACAGGATACTCGTCTTCCTACCACTCGGACCGGAAGTGACGCAATTCCGTCCGCCCTAGAAGGCAACGGGAGAGCTCCTTCACGTTCCGAGTTCAAGCCACCGAATGGAGCAACTCCCCCGATGTTTCCACCCTGGATCCCGCATCCACTTGGCCGCAGTGTTGCCAAATGAACAGAAATTTACCT
Organism: Lepisma saccharinum; assembly: GCF_977018435.1. Classification (NCBI taxonomy): domain Eukaryota; kingdom Metazoa; phylum Arthropoda; class Insecta; order Zygentoma; family Lepismatidae; genus Lepisma; species Lepisma saccharinum. The sequence goes on along the minus strand of NC_139241.1, from coordinate 84,999,785 downwards.
AGGCAGAGAGGAATTCATGTACAGTTTTAGGTGAAATAGGAATTAAGAAATCATCTTCTGGAGTCAACTTACCAGAACTGAAAACAGGGGAATAAAATTAAACCTTCGTGTAAACTGGTAGGACCAACACCCACCGACCTTTTCTGTAATTTGACTATGTTTGTTGCGTGTGTGTTTATGTTTTACGTGTATTTTTTTTACTCAGTGTGTATGTATTTTTGTTTTTATTTTTTATGTTTTTTGCGTCTTTCTCTTTTATTTTTTCTTGTGTTTTTCTTGTTTTGGTATCTTAATGTTTTTAGTTTTTATATATTTCATTTCATGGTATCTTAATGTTTTTAGTTTTTATATATTTCACATACAGTTAGCTATAAAAATAAATTTATAAAATGTAAAGTAGAGACGGTTAAGTGGAAGAAAGGGCTTGTGCCTTAACTTTGCCATCCAAAACAAGGAATAAATAAATTTCTTTCATTGGGTAACTTACCCTCGCCTCAAAACAGACCATAGCGTATTAAACAGATTTGGTTAGGTAAGGATCAGTACCTTTTCCATCGCTGGCGTACGCAGGGGGGAGCTGATGGGGCTATAACCTCAGAAAATAAAAAATATATAAGTTTAAGTGTCTCCGGCGCCCACCCAGCGTCATATAAAGCGGGTACCTGGAGGAAACTCTGGGGGTAAAGGCGGCCAGGGGCGTGGTGCTGATCCCATCACTCCCACTTTCGGCCGCAGTGGTAGCATCGTCGCTTTGTAATCAAGGAGTCCTGGGATCGATAGCCGGTGGAGGCACATTATGACCTCCCCACGTAAATTACCTCTACAGATGAAGCAACTTACGAGCGAACGTCTTACCACGCAATGGAAAGTTATATTGGGCCCCCATTTTCCATGGGCCATATAACTACGTACTTAGCAGTGAGAGCAACAGACCATATCAATAAAGCATAAATTATAGCCAAAGCTATCTTTTCAATCTTTACGTTTATTACAATCAACGTATTAACAGTAAATAGAATAACTAATAACAACAATTCTAACATCAGTCACGTATATATACATATCCAGTAAATAACCTTGAACAATTCGCACCTAGATTTAGTGTTCCCCCCTGTGTATGTTAAAATAGATACATATTAATTCTTGCATTAATACCCGTACCATTATCGGCCATACAAATCTATGAAAGTTTTGTTTTCAAGAAAGTAAAAATAATAAACCTCCTATTTAGCCCTAATGGCCGATAAGCTGACTAAAGCGGTTTACGTTATTAATTAATTCATGGTTTATTTGAAATACTTAACTGCAGTGGAGCTTTTCCCCAGTGTATGTGTAATGCTTCGCTAACCGAGACCAGTGTTGCCACAATAGGAGGGCACAATTTCCCTTTCCAAGGGACAAAATTTCCCTTTTTGGACCAATTTTTCCCTTCACCTAAGCAAATTATATAATAATAATAATAATAATAATAAGTAGTAGTAGTAGTAGTAGTAGTAGTAGTGGTGGTGGCGGGAAGCAGTAGTAGTACGTAGTTATCCATTGAATTCGTTATTCGTTTGATAAAAAAATATTTTTAAAAATTTCACATTTCAGTTTCATCACTTCCTGACCAGATGTCCCAAGTTTGAATCCTGGTCAGGAATCCATTTATTCGTTAATCCTCATCGTTACTATTTATCCAAAGATGCATAAAAGCAACGTACAAAAAACTTAAAGGAGCAGAAACAAGTTCGAGTAGCAAAATACTTATGTAAATAAATAACATTAAAATGTGGATATGAAATTCGAAATTAACATAAACTGTAATAATGTAGTCAGATGACCTTATTAAAATTGCCCTGCAATTGTGGTATTTTTCGTCGAAATTCCCTTTTCCCTTTTGGCTCAAATTTCGGTCCGAATTTCCCTGCAAAAGGGAAATTTCCCTTCATGTGGCAACACTGCCCGAGACCAAGTGGGCGAGCGATTCTCCTGGCTCGGACACGAGGCCTCGATATCACGTAGCGTGACGTCATACCATGTGATGTAGCGTTGCGAAATCGTACAGCTACGAAATGGGATGGTGATAACATAGTGGTTCGTATCTCACTTTAAACTGTAGGTCCAGTCCCGATTAGCCTTACTGGGCATATAGTGGAATTAAAATACCAAATCAATCAATCAATCAAGAAAAGTGTGGGGCTCTAATCCCACACCCACTATATACGCCTTCTTGTAATGCACTGGGGAGCACTTTTACTTTTTTAAATGAAAGAACGGAAGTCGTAAATACAAAACCCTCTTAAAAATGATTAGCATCCTTGATACAATTTTTAAACGAAAGTTGAGACTGGTAATGAAATTACTATGGAGCGGAAGTTGATGACCTAAAAAATATAGGTATATGACCTATAGAATGTCCTAAAAAAAATGGGGAAAATGCCGTAAAAAATGCATAAAATGGCCATTAAATTTGTTAGTTTCAGTTTAAAAATTGAAATGAAAAGGAAATTAAACAAAATTCAATCTTGCTTTAAAAAAAAGGCACCAAATGATACCACATGCACATTCAATTAAAATATGCAACGAGGATTTCCAATGGAAACAACCGAATAATTTTAAAACAGTTTAATGAAAAGTCGTATACACTGAATGAATTGGTGTAAAATGCATTAATTTCCCACATCTTTGCCTGGTGATGTAGTGTGTTGTGTTTCTGTGGCACTGTAAAGATAAAGAAATCCTGCGAGATATATATAGGCCTTGTGTTCACCTTGGTGAAAAGACTCAAGAATATTGCCAAAATGAAAGAAGTGACAAAGTATGACGAAACAGTACACCGAATATTGCGAAAAATAACGGAAAAGTGCCGAAAATTGGGGAAAATGACCATGACCTAAAACCTGAAAATTGTCAAGAAATGCAAAAGCACTTTAAAATTACCTTTCTTTGGTTTTAGACGAAGTGTAATATTGTGTATATTTAATGGGCATCGTGTCCGAGATGTCAGAAAAAAGATGACATTTCATCAACTTCCGCTCACTAGTAATTAACAAATACATTTACTGTGAATACGGCTCCCCATGGAACGCAGACCCTTCCGCAAAGAGAAGAAAAAAGCCCATTGGCTAACTTTCATAATTTGAGGGAATATAAGAAGTTCCCCTTTCCGAAGACACCCAAATCCACGCAGACTCGTGGCATGTTGGACCATGCCCCTCCCTTCCCCCTCCCCCTTCCTCGAGCTATGAAAATTTTAAATTTGAACAAATTAAAACCTACGAAATTAACGATGATTTTTCAAATTTTGCAAGATTTTCGATTTTCTCCTTGCATCAATGAATGGGATGTTTGTAGAAGGAGGCAGACTCCAGAAGTCTGCAGTCTGCGTAATTTTAGTTTTATGACCACTGAAGCAAGGCTGCCAGATGTATCGATCTAGTCAGGACATTCCATTCCTTTTTAATCCATGCTTATACATAAAAATACCAAAAAATCTTCATTTTTCACATTCCCTAATTTCATTTATTAAATCGAACTCAAATATTTCCATAAATTGATGTTTTCTGTGGTCCTAGTAATACAATAATAATAATGTTTAGTGTTTGGTGAAAGCGGATTTCTATTATTGTGTAATTGCATCTTACAATAGTAGAAGGGAAAATCCAAACGAAAAGGGAAATTCTGGACTCAGGTTCTGGCAACGCTGCTTGGCTTCAGTCCTCGTGCAAATGGAGATTTCGTGAATGCGAGAGCAAGGAGGCAGGGGGCAGGTAGCACTTGCACTCGAGAGCGCTCGTGAAGTCAAGTGTCGACTCGACCTTTGGACTGCTTCAGTAAAGACTTGTTCGAAGAGCTGCTTGACCATCTCATTTGTTTCTTTTAAGTAGAGCACGGATTTATAAGTGAAATGCACATTCTTTTCCAGACTTCTAATGGTAAGAAGAAAGGTTATACTTCGTATTACATACCTTGATGAGCTATTTAACTAAGGTTGAAAGTGCTTATAAATGCTTATTTCTGCAGGAAACGGTTATGCTTGCTTATTTTATGATTTTGGTTTAAAATAGCTTATTTTACCCAAATCTGTCATATTTCAATCCTATTTCAATCACTCGACGGCATTGGGAAGACGAGAACAATGCTTCTAAATAGCCGCACGAGAGAAACGGCATCCAAGAAAAGATACAGTACATCCAAAATCATTTTTCCAAATTACCTGATATTATAACACACTTGAAAGCTCGAAATAAAACACTGCAACATTCGCTTTCTCTCATTGATGAAATTTCAGTAACGTTGTCTTCAGAAACTCACGGTGTTGGTAAAATTGTGTCCGAAAAGCTATGTCAGGAATTACTGAAAAATCCCGGTTACAAAACGCTGTGCCATATTTATAAAAATATTTCTGGTGAAGAAACAGACATTGAAGAGGAATTCACCGAAGAAGAACTGTGGTGTTTTTCACATGTGCCTGTGCTGTTATGCTACGTGCAAAGAACATTTTCACTTTACAAATCATTCTTCACTGACAGACGCAGGAGCTTCACACAAGAAAAGCTCAGGTTGACCTTCCTTACATACTGTAACAGCTTTGAATAAGGAAAGAGATCTAAAAACAAATATTTTTTTCAGATTTTCCTGTATTTGTTTATGCTTATTTTTTTCATTTTTTGTGCTTATTAACTTGCTTATTTTACTGTTTGATTGTGCTTATAAATCCGGGCTGTACTTATAAGAGTTGCTTCTACATTACTTAGTAAAACATTCATTGATTGATTGATTCAGTAACTGATGAAGAAAGCTTACGGTATTGCAGTATGTCGAGTCGAGTGTTCGAGTCCGTATCGCTGACTGAGCCAGGAGAAAGTGACTGAGAAGGCTGTTACTTTACTTGCACACAATATACAGGGTGATTCATGAAAAGCGTGCAAAAAAAGGAAACACGAAATAGGTGATGCACCAGTGAACAGTTGGCGATAGCGAACCTAGGGTGGGATGGACCTCCGTGGCGAAGTGGTTAGCGTAGCGTGCTGTGACGTCAGGGGCCTTGGGTTCGAATCCCGACCTGGGTGTTTCTTGTTGGTGTTCTCATGAATTTCATATCATCGTCATCTATGCGATTGGCTAAAAGTGGCAGAAAAGCGAAGGAAATTAAACAAAATCAATCGATCGAAAACCTAGGGTCGGGTACATGTAAAAACTAAATTAATTTTAGTGAAATTGGTATCATAAATAGGACAAGTGGTGACACGCAATCTTTTATTGTATCTCTCTTTATCTGTAACTACTTCATTCGATTTCTCTATCTCTATTCTTTCGTTCCTTCATTTCTCTCTGTCTCCTTTTCTTGTCGCTCTCTTTGTTTCGCCTTTTATTTCGCTTTCTGTTTTTATTTCTACTTTCTTTTCTTTTTCTCTTACGCTCTCTATCTTTCTTTAACTCCATTTCCTCTCTCTTTCTCTCCCTCTATCTCTTACGCCCTATTTTTGTCTCCACTTTTCTCTATGACTTTTTATCCACTTCCTTCTTTCGCTTTTTCTTCTGTTTCTATGTCCATTTTCCTTTTTCTTCTTCTCTTTCACTCGCTTTGTATCTTTTTCTCTTTCGCTTCTTCCATTCTCTTTCTCTGTGTTTCTCTCTCCCTACCTGTTTTTCACCTTTACTCTCTATTTCATTCTTTCTTCTTTCTCTTTCGCTAGCTCTTTCTCTCTCCTCTCTTTATCTATTTTCTCTTTTCTTTTTTCCTTTTCCTTGTCTCTTGTTTACTTTCTCTCTCCCTCAATTTGGCTATATCTTTGTTTTATTGCTCTCTTTTCGTCCTCTCGTCCTTTTCCTCTTTCTGTATCTCTTTTTACCTCTCCCTCTCTCTGTCTCTCTCTCTGTTTCTCTCTCTCTCTCACACACACACACAATCCGTCTCTGTGACTCCAACCGAGTATCAACCCGGCCACACACGCAGCCAGCGACATTAACACATCGACCAGAGTACAGGCGACAGGGAGAAGCGTCGTCGCTTGCATTTACATCTCTTCGCCTCATATCTCGGCTTTTAGAAGAGAAATATGGTCCCCAGATGTTGCTGAGGGTCACATCTGAACATTCACTACTGGCGCTGACTAGGGTTGAGCATGTATCGAGAGAATGTGACTTCAGTGTCCCATTCTAGGTGCCTAAGGAGGTGTGAGAAACAGTTCGCGATCTACAAATCTTGGGCCCCCCGCAAAATATTACCTAAGGCCCCATCCACCTATCTACCCTCACAGATACACACACGCATTATACATACATACATATTATAGTATATATAATGTATGTGTGTGTGTGTGTGTGTGTGTGTGTAATTGTTGATCAACTTTCTACTCTGATTCCACTACTTTCCACCTTCGGCCAATAAAAACAAGACCGTGTTGTATATTTACGGTGTTAACCATGATAAATAATAGCCTTGTTTTTTCAATGCCTTACTATCAAAGAACGCGTATATTGTAGGTTGATATAAAAATAACGGTCGTCTCTTAGTTTAAATTGCTACATGATTTTGCAATATGCATTTGTCATTGAGAAGTAATAATAATAATAATCCGTGGCGCGACAGCCCTTGAAGGGCCTAGGCCCATCTCCCGACTGCCAGTCTTCCTCCCAAATCCTACCTAGAGGTGTGAAGTTCTTCAACCGGAAATGGGGTGACGTGTGGTCAGCATGTCGAACCCCCAGCCGTTATAGGAGATATCCGTGACCGGGTTACGCTACTCACTCGTAGCTCCCCAATTTCCTCACGATGGTGGGTTGCCACCGGCCCTATACACAGGCCGAAAATTCCCGGAGACTGAGCACGGGATCGAACCTATACCGTCCCGCAGCCGATTGAGAAGTAACTTCAATTAATTTTTCTCCACACAAATCCAACTCTTTATGAAACAAATCATTTATGTAATCACAAATAAGGGTTTGGCTCCACTAAATCCGGACGCCCAAGTCTGGCGCTGTCGAGGGTGGTGCCCCAGACAATAGCATGGATCGCCCGCCCCTTAAACCGCCCCCACACGCACATACACGCACTTATTGTTTTGAACGTTGGTTAAGCTAACTAACTAACTAACTAACTCTCTAGCCTTCTTAAACCCGAAGGTTCATGGCTGCAGCAACACAGGCCTTCCATGTTTCCCTATTTTGAGCAAGTTCTATATACTCTTTTCCATCCCTACCGATTTCCCTTAGGTCCATCTCAACGTTGTCCCTCCATCTTCGTCTTGGCCTTCCTACAGGTCTCTTACCATCAGGTTTCCCAACAAGAATCCTGTAAACTCCTCGTTCCTCTCCCATTCGTGCCACATGGCCTGCCCACCTAAGTCTTCTTGATTTAATTATTCTAATAATATCTGGACATGAATACAAATTATGTAGTTCTAAATTATGTAACCTTCTCCACTCACCTGTCTCCTCATCCCTTTTAGGTCCAAATATTTTCCTAAGGATCTTATTTTCAAATACTCTCTATTTATGTTCCTCTTTCAATGTAAGGGACCAAGTTTCACATGCATATAATACTACAGGCAAAATTACTGTTTTGTATATTTTAACTTTCAGTTTCTTAGATATTAAACGAGAAGACAAAAGTTTATGAAGAGAGAAGTAACATGCATTTCCTGAATTAAGCCTACTTTTTATTTCCTCTTTAATATAATTTTCATTTGTTAATATTACTCCTAAGTATTTGAATTTGGAAACTGGTTCAAACGAGTTGTTATCAATAATTAGATTTTGATTATTACCAAACACTTGGTTTCGGCCTGTAAGCATATATTTAGTTTTCTCTTTGTTAACTTCCAAACCTATCTCTTTAGCAGTTTTGAAAAATATTTTACCATTATTCTTAATTGTATTCACATCATCCCCCAGTAAGTCTACATCATCTGCATATGCTAACAACTGAGTCACACCATTTAATTCTAGTCCTTCGTTAGTTTCTTTCACCTTCCTAACAGCATATTCTAAGGCAAAATTAAAGAGCAATGGAGATAATGCATCTCCTTGTTTTAACCCATCATGAATTGTAAATTTGTCAGACATATTAATACCCACACGAATTTTACTTTCTGTTTCACTGGTGCATATTTTTATCATACTAACAAGCTTCTTAGGTATTCCAAACTCAACTAATATATTATATAGTTTATCTCTTTTGACTGAATCATATGCTTTTTTGAAATCAATGAATAGCTGATGGACATTTTGATTATATTCCCACTTTTTTTCAAGTGTCTGTCTGATGTGAAAAATTTGATCTGTAGTTGATCTGTTACGTTTAAATCCACATTGATAATCACCTATAATTTCATTAGCATATGGGGTTAGTCTTGTTAAAAGAATGTTAGATAATATTTTATATGTTGTTGAGAGTAGAGAAATTCCACGGTAATTATTGCAGTTCATTTTATCACCTTTTTTAAACACAGGAACAATTATGGATTCTTTCCACTGTTGAGGGATTTCTTCTATATTCCATATTAAACAGATTAATTTATGAATTTGATACATTAATGAATTTCCACCATATTTAATTAACTCAGCTGGTATTAAATCAATGCCAGGTTCTTTGTTATTCTTTAGCCTTTTAATAGCATCTTTAACTTCAGTCAAGTTGGGTTCTGGAACTAAAGGTTCTGCTGTGTGTACTTCATTCACTTCTGATTTATCTCCTACATGGACATTTAAAAGGTCATTAAAGTAGTTCTTCCATCTATTTAGAATATCACTTGGGTCAGCTAGAAAATCACCGTCTTTATCTTTTATCAAGTTTACTTTAGGTTGCCACCCCTTTCTAAACTCATTTACACCTTTATATAAATCTCTGATATTTTTATTTTTGCTGTTTGTTTCAATTTCGTTAATTTTGGTTTTCAAGTAATCTCTTTTTTTACTTCTAAACGTGCGGTTAACTTCTCGCTTTATTCTATTATAATTGTTTAGATTTGTATCATCAGAGTTATTTAACCACCTAAGTCTAGCCTGATTTCTTATTTCTATTAGATTATGACATTCATTATCAAACCATGGCTTACTTTTTCTTGGTTTATGGTATCCTATACTTTCTTTAGCTGCTGATTCTATTGCATTACGTATGTGCTCCCAATTCTTATTTACGTCTGTTTCATTTATATTTTCATCATCATTTAAATCCTGCAAAACATCAAATCTATTTGACAATTTAATTTGGTAATCTTTCTTAATTCTTTCATCAGTAAACTTTCCTGTATCAAATTTTAGAACTTTTAGATTTTGTTGCTTATGATTTATCACTGAGAGTCTTTCTCTTAATTTAGCAATTACTAAATAATGGTCACTAGCACAGTCAGCACCTCTATGTGTACGAACGTCAATTATACTAGTATGCCTTCTCTTATCAATGAGAATATGATCTATCTGATTATGAGTTTTACCATCTGGAGAAGACCAGGTATATTTATGGATATCTTTATGTTTAAAAGTGGTACTTTTCACAATTAAATTCTTTGAGGTTGCAAAAGTAATCAATCTTATACCATTATCATTACTTAATTCATGAAGACTTTCTTTACCAATCGTGGGTTTAAATGTCTCTTCTTTGCCAATCTGTGCATTACAGTCACCTAACAGAATTTTCATATCATACTGAGAAAATTTATCAAAGACCTGTTCTAACTCTGCATAAAAATCATCTTTAGTATTATCATCTTTATCTTCCGTTGGTGCATGTATGTTTATTAAAATAATTTTACACCACCTACCCTGTAAAACTGCATATGATATCCTATCATTAATAAATTCTACTGTTTTAAGAGCCGATATAATTCTATTATTTATGAAAAAGCCTGTTCCAAAATTATGATTTTCAGTACCACCATAGAAAAAAGTATAATTTTTAGTTTTACAATTCCCTTCTCCTGGCCACCTAACTTCCTGGACAGCTACTACATCTAATTTATACTTAACTATCTCATTAACTGTACACTGAAATGCCCCAGGCCGGTAAAGGCTCAGAACATTCCATTGGTATAAATATTTAACACTGCAACTTTCAGCCACATCAATGCAGTATGAAGTAGCACACACATGCTTACAGGTACATGTAAAAAAAATAGTAATCCTGATTATATAAAACAGTGGCATATTGCCTATTTCAGAGCAGAATCCTGCGTAATTTCCCCACCTGTTGTGTGTGAAGTTTCTGTGTGCAAAAGTTATGTAATATGTTGAAAGTCATGAGCTACATTGGGCCCCTTATAGAGGAGGAGGCAAACGAGAACTGGAGGGGCCCGGGCCCCCTGCCCCCCGGTTTCTGTGACCGTAGTGATGTTTATATATATATATATATATATATATATATATATATATATATTATATATGACACTGTATTCTCGCACCCGGAAAATGATACATTTGTTACGATCATACAGTCATAAGATTTTCCTGATTAAAGATAGGTTGAAGTAATCTTCACCGCTTCATTTCTCGTGAAATTCTAGCCTGATTTGATCTTGTTGATCGTATCATCATAGAATAATCATCCTCTACCACTACTAATTTACTTAATACACCATAATCAATGTATTTCAATCAGAAATTCCCTTACCTTTGCTTCACCTTTACTTGTATATATTGTATTCGTTTCTGTACCCCTGAGTAACTAAGTTTATTTTTACATACGCATATACGAACCCTCTCCTATGTCAATGGGTGAGGGCCCCCTAAAGGTTTACTTGTCTCCGCCCACCCGCACTGCGGGGTTTTGCGGCTTGTAGATCCGGCACTGGTGAGAAAGTATGTTGTCAAAGTCCGTGTTGGGCGAAAGCTTCGGGGAGAATAGGGGGCAAAGTCCCTGCGAGGCAGCAACTTTAAACTGTCACAACTCGTCAACTTTTTAAAGTTGGTCTTTCAATGTCCAGTTAATTTTTCTGTTAACTATCTGCCAGTTAGAGATAATCACCACTCTTAACCTCGCTAACTTCGCTCTCCAAAAGAGTGTTGGCAATTCTGAAGCACGGAAATTACAGGAAATCGATCTCCGCGACATCTCTTACAATAGTTTCAAACTGCATCGATTGGCGCACAACCTGGTGTGTAAATGTAGAACTACAAGCGCTTACGCACAAAATTTCAATTACGTGTTAACATGAACCCTAACCGTACATTGTAAAACTGACCCTTAAACGTCATATTGTTTTTGCCTCACATCGCCTATCCTTTGCAGTTTCTAGCCATCGTTACTGATATTTTGATCCCCGTTGTTTATTACGACACTTGTGCGACAAACTTTCACTTGCACTGTGGTAAATGTATCCTTTTGACCTACGTGTTGTTTAAATGAAAATGTTGTGTTTCCTAGGGAATATGTGTATTCGGGAATTGCTTATCAGGGTTGGAACTGACACAGGAAATGGTACACCTATTGAGTAGGGTTTTATGTAACGATTTTTGCAGCTCAAACCCATGGACTTAGAAACCTGATACATTTTGGCTGGCATTTATCCAGATTTTTTCGGGGGGGGGGGGATGCTAAACAACATATAATAAAATAAAAACACTATATAAACTCTCTCTGCACTACTTCGTTAATTTGGTGTCAAGTAGTGTTTTTGGTGTCCGCACCGCTTGCACTACGTTCTGGAGCGGTGTAGTGTAGTCACGTGGTGCGTGCTAAGTAATCAAATGAGCGTTTAAAGCAGCAGACATGCATTTGTTGAATCTTCTGAACTTGAACACCGCTATTCGTCTCCTTGGTTGAACATCATCTCCTTGCACCAGCCTGACAACGGGATACACCTGCAGCGAACCAGACGGGGATAATAAAAAACTAAACCTCATGTGCCGGGTGCAAACGAACATTTGTAGTCGGAAGTATCTACTCACGCACAATCATTGCTCACGCATTGCGTCGTACGCACTGAGGAGATTCCCTAAAGCGTTTTTCCTTGTACGGACGAGCAAGGCGAGCGGCCGCCGTTCCCTCGGGAGTCGTGGCTGGAACACGACACGCGAAAACGGGAAAGTTGGGATCTGTTCGTGCCTCGGACAGTGGGAAGCGAAACCAGTTGTATATGTTGCAGGATAATTTGAAAGTGCCTCGCTAGAGAGAACTTACGTTGGGTTATTACGTAGAGTGCTTCTCAAGAGGAATCCCCCATCTTTGGATGTGAGACTATGGGGAAGCTTTTAAGCAGAAGTGGCACGCTGCAAGTGGCACGTCGCGTGGCATCCTTAGTGCAACCGAACCGTAAGAAACTGGTGCAGCTTGTCTCACCAATCCGGGATGAAAGGTTTAGTGTGTTTCTTAAAAATCTGTTTCAAGTGGCATGCCACACGTGCCACGCATACCATGCGGCTTCAGTGTCGAAGGTTCCTAAGTTTAATGTAAATAACACTCTTGGTCACAAACCTGGCCATCCAGATGTACACCCACCGGCAAAAAAGCACACCTAGATTCTGAAATGCTCAGGCCAACACAAACTTCCACATTAATTAATTTCTATGGGGCCGGCCCCGTGACGGAGACGTCAGCACATCACGCTACGACGCCAGGGGTCCAGGATTCGAATCCTGCCCTGGGCGTAAATTGGGACTAACTTTGGGGGAGGGGGTGGTACGAACTTGAGGCTAAACTTTCGGAGGGCAGAGTTGAATTATTTTTCATCCCATAAAAATAGTGTCCAGGATTATTTGCAAAATAACTCTTACATTTTCGAAATCATAAATATTTTTATTTATTACTTAACTCCTCAGGTCTTAGGATGTTATCAAACGTATCCTTAACTTAACTTAAAAAAACCTGAAAATTTTTGGGAGGCAAATGCCCCCCTGGCCCCCGCCAATTTACGCCTATGTTTGTGAGTGTCCAGTCATGAATTTCATTATATCATCACTTATCTCCAACTTCGTAAATTAGCCAAAAGTCTCACAAAAAGCGAAGTAAAATGAAGCCAATCATATTCTATGGGTTGCTGCACAATAGGGCAATTACAAGCAGGGTTGTAAAGCAGATCCAGGGACCCATAAATTCTAATGGGTTCTATTGGTTTTCCAAACAGGACCTTTTTTCTACCACAATTTTAATTAGGTCCAAGTTGCGAATTGTTACGTTGAAAAAAGGTTCCTGGACCTAATTGAAATACTTTACAGATAGAAAGGTTCTTTACCTTTAACAACCCTGATTACAAGTATTACAAATACGTAAAAACGTAAAAGTCCACGTGTAAGTATATTTTACGGCTTTCGAATTTGAAGCGATCAAAGTTAGAATTGCGTGACGTTTGAAACACACTGCAAATTAAATTTCTGCCTTGAGTGTAGAAAGAATGCTTCGTAACGCCGTTCTCACATCGCCGTCGAGTTAGGCAACACACACAACGCCATGCGGGCTAGTTCTTTTGGGGGGGCGGTGGCTGTCCGTTCGAAATAAAATGAGATATTAGCTTCTTCCAGGGTCTTGTAGCAAAAGAACACCCTGTGTGATATGTATATACACATATTGATTGATTGAGTTGGTGTTTTAAGTCCACTTTATGCACAATAAGGCTAATTGGGCCTGGACCTACACTTTTAAGCGCAATTTGAGCCACTATGTACCTACACCAGGTATCGAACCGGGACCCCTTGATTACAAGTCAACGATCCTCCCACTGCGCCATCAGGGATGCCTATCACGTTATTGTACCGGGTGGCCAGAATTAAAGTTACCCAACTCAGAGTCCTCTGTAGCCTGTTTGAGGCATCGTAGAACTCTGAAATTTGGTGAATCCACTATGCACACCATGAGGAAGAGGATGTCGATAAGAAAAAATAGTTCAATTTTCCGCCACCAGGTTGAAATGTGGCGCTGTACTTCCATGAGGGGTTGTAATAATGACGTAAACTGCTCCAATTGGTTATGGATTTGCCTTTACCTTGCAATCTTGCAATAAACGAGAGATTATTTTCTCGCTACTTCCAGCCACTAACAAATGTCTTTCTAATTAATAACTCAGCTAAATCACTTAACGTGATTATTTGTACAACCCATCATGGAAGTACAGCGCCACATTTCAACCTGGTGGCGGAAAATTTAACTATTTTTATCGCCATCCTCTTCCCCATGGTCTGCATAGTGGATTCACCAAATTTCAGAATTCTACGATGCCTCAAACAGGCTACAGAGGGCTCTAAGTTGGGTAACTTTAATTGTGGCCTCCCGGTAGATAGAATATTGATTGCGAACATATGTTTCCTTTAGTTGTGAAGATGTGGTGATTGTAGATTTTTGAGGTTGTCGGTGGCGTCGTTCCCTAAACCGACAAACTGCAAGAATTGGGTTCCCTAAAACGACATTCTTTTAAGCCATAAACTTAACATTGAATTAATTGACATAGCAAGATCAAATATTGTGAATATCATTTCATTACCAACACTCTCGACCCAGAAAGCTGCAGATTTTTGATAAAAGATGTGTGTCCTTAGCTGAAGAAATCAGGCAGTGCATGTGAACTTGAGACAAGAATAAGTGTTTGTGAAAAAAAGCTTCGTCCTTAAAAATCTCTTTTAGAATAATATTGCTTTGAAAATCAAAACCTCAAATCATAAATTTTCCCGCTCCATAGATAATAATTGTCAATGTAACAATCAACAAGTATGTTTTTTATTTGTAAGTATTTTGTTGAGTAATTTATTAATACATCCATGCTCTGCAAAACAAATGGTCTCACAAATACGTACAAGGAACGCAATGAAAGAAACTCCTAACCAAATGTATAACAATGCCTGTAATTGGGCTGTGGGAAGTTTTGTAGCTTTCATAGTGACGCATCTGTTCTTGGTAATAGGAAAACGAAATTACTAAAGATATTTTCTACTGTTACGGCGGCCGATCCTAATGCCGGCAAGGGAAGTGGGGAAGCGACCAATCCAGCACGATAAGAAACGTAGCAGCCTGTACAACGAGGTTCACGTAGTACTTCTTCCCGCCACGTCGTATCTCTCGGCGCCACTGCTGTTGTCTGCTTGGTCTGCGGCGTAATCCCCGCTCCCCTTGCCAGAACTACTAGGACCGGCCGCCGTAAGAGTGGAAAAGACCTATAGTTTATGTACACTCACTTCTGTATGCAGATGATACAACCGTAATAACATCAACTAAACAGAAAGTACAACATACAGTAATAGAATGAGTCGGTTCAGTTCAAGACACAGGAATGATATGTGTTTCAAAGGAATGTTGTATCATCTGCTCCTCGTGTTGTAACTGGGGCTCTATACAATAAGGACCTGTGCTTGAAAAGCTGGGGCAGGTTAAAAATTATGCAAACATAGAGTTGCAGTTCTTCCTCCACAGAGAGAGGATGCTTTAATAATAAAAATATTGACAATTTCATGACCAGGATATTTTCATTGGAAAAAGACATCATACTGAATAAAGCGTTACCCGCACACCCCCTATACGCCTTCATGGCGTGGTGCTATGCACAGGGGAGCACTTTTTCTTCACTTTACTGAATAAAGCAGTAATATTAGCATGTCCAATTTCTTTCCCTGGTTACATTTAAGACATTAATTCATTCTCAAACTATTTTCATCTTCGTAATTAATCCACTTGCACCTGTTCCAAATTTCATACATAATACATTTTTATCTGGATGCATTGGGCAAGACACTTCATAAGTTTTCGAAAAAAAAATGTTTTATATATGAAGTACAATTTAAAACTTTACGTTCATGGTAATATATATCTTTCGTAAAATAAAGTGAGCAGACTCGTACATTCTTCGTAATTTCCTTTTATGCTTTTCAGTGTTATCCCTCATGCCAGTCTTCTGTCAATCAATCCTGTTTTCCTTGATTTATTTACAAATTTCATTTTGTTGTTTCCACGGCCCATAAAACGATTTAGAGCCAAAAACTGGACAGTAGACGTTACTCTCTAGCACTTTGAACAACTTCTAGTGTCATACATACATTAGTTCATGAAAATCTCACCAGATGGCATATCGGATAATTTGAATAGCGAATATAACATGTAATGAAGCCAAAATACCCAGCGTAGCTCGGTGAGCGGAAGTCCGCTCAGATACTTGAAGCAAACCGGAAGTAGGAACTATAAAAAGCATCCTATGAATGTTGTCGAATAACCTCCACCCTCATATCCTAACTGTTATGGTGGATGCATAACTTTCGGGATAGGTTTCAGTCGCTGCCTTTCGATTGGAGAAAAAACTCGTATCTCTGGGAACAGTGACAGGAGATATGGATAGTGTGTATCCTTGGCCCTTTGTATACAGATATTATAACATTCTCTGGCATCCATAAACCGGAAGGTTTGCCACAGCAACATACGTCCCCCGCCTGTCCCTATCCTGGGCAAAATCAACTCACTCTACAAGTCGCGCACGCAGGATGTTTTCCTATGTTTTTACTATAGAGGCAGCTGGCTTCATTTCTGTAACATTTAGTTTCCCAGACGACATTAATCTTACTAGGCTATAAGGTGCTTCACTGAATTTAGCATATACTACTGTCAGATTTTTTTTCCTGTTGCCAAATCCATCCCAAAATGAAACACCAAACATACATTACATTTAACCGTACAACATACCTTATTTCCACAAAAATTGAAGATACACTTTTTTAGCTATTCAAGGTCAAATGTCACACCTTGAAATGAAATTTTCATTTTTTTGTGAAAACTAGCTTCAAAACAAGCCCAAGATGAACGTTATGTCATAATTAGAAGAAAAGTTATTTCATTTTTTTGTTGACCTTGTAAGCATAAATTTGATATTTTTTATATAGTTGGCAACCCTGCTGTACAAACACTGTGTATCATTGAGGGCAAAAATTTTACTTCATGTCCTCTAACATCCTACTAAATTTCATGAAAATCTGAGATGGTTGGGTTGAGAGCTCTGGTGATTTGGCATGGAATGGCCTATGCAGTACTATAAATACGGTTTGGAATAAATAAATAATTAAATAAAACAAATAGTCACGCTTATGTAATCACGCACGAGGTTTTGGAGCTAATCAAGGGGCATCTCCCGATTTGACCCCCACCGAGGGAGACCTCAAGCCGCCCCTGGTGAAACCTGTGGGAGAAACTCAATCTGTTAGAAACGCAGAGATTCTTAAGTTGAACATTGCGAGAAACGCTGGCACACATAATGTGTTTACTGTGTGCCATAAATCGGGATCATTGCTGGGCTAAGTCCAACGTTTTCTCCTTCCTAGACAAGTTCTGTCAGCACGCGGGGCAATGTGTTACGAGAGCCATCGTCAAACGATGACAGACGCCATTTCTTCATTACTCGACGAGAGCCATTTCCTCCAAGCCCTGGTGATAAATACCGGGGTGTGGTAACAGTGTAAGGACATCAGGGTCTGTCAAAAAACAGTGTTGTCAACCATTGTGTGCAATGTCAAGGCAATGGCAAGGTAAATTTCCCCGTGCATATCGCACCGTGCCTCACGCATTCTCGATCTCGGCCATTTTGGAGGTGATCAGCACCACGCTCCGGCCGCCTTTACCCCTACACACAGGTACACATTTATTTGAGGCTGGGTGAACCTCAGAGCCGCTTTATGAGGAACAAGACCGGAAAAGTTCTGGTCTTAGAACGTCCACCCCGCAAATCGAACCCCGGTGTCCTGCTTGGCACAGACACCCTATTCACTAGACCACGAGCCCCAAATGTCTCCAGACTGCACAAGAATGCCGAACGCATTTTTTACTGTAGTGGTCGCGTGGGAAAAGAAACTCCCGTCATTGGTCGCGTGGATCACGATCCATAGAATATTATCGTTTTTAACCATTATTGGTCGAAATTTATCTGGTTTTGTAGCTAGAATGTCCTATCTGAAGTATTCTCGTTCACTTGACAAAAAATCATAAGTTATTTCACTCAACACAAAACAATAGTGAGGGAATTCTAAATCCAGTGCATTACAATTGGATGTGATGAAACCAAACAAAAAAAATACATATCTTAGAATCTTGTTATTTTCTTTCCTAAAAAAAAAATCAAAAATGGGTTTTTGGTGGTCTGGACACACCCACATCATACACAGTGTGTCCGTAAAATAATGGTGGGGTTTTAAACAGTCATAGTTTTGGAACAAAGCATGGTAGAAAGATGAATGATACGTCAAAGCAAAGAGAAACTCTTCAAGTTTATGTATGCGAAAGCTTAGGCGCTGACACCTACAGGCGCGAGGGTAGCGCATGCGCATTGTGTTTCAAGGACACGCAAGCTGCACGAGCTCGTTAGTCATCCTCGCTACTGAGTTTTCATTTTTTCAACAAGTTTATTTTCAGTGATGAAGCAACGCTTCATGTTTCGGGATGGGTACATCGGCATAATGTTCGTATATGGGGTAGTGAACCTCCACATTCTGTTATGGAACATGAGCGTGACAGTGAAAAAGTGAATGTGTGGTGCGCTATTGGACGAGACAGAGTTATTGGCCCCATCTTTCTTGCTGAACAAACAATAACGGAGACCACCTTCCTGGATATGTTACAAGGATATGCAGTGCGCAAATACCGGACAATTACATTTTCCATTTAGATGGTGCTCCTCCTCATTTTTCCACAATCGTGCGGGATTTTCTTAACGAAACATTTCCTCAGCGATGGGTCTGACGAGGAGGGTGGATTGCCTGGTCCCCACGGTCTCCAGACCTTACACCCATGGATTTCTATTTGTGGGGTTATGTTAAAACGCAAGTGTTTTCCTGTCGAGTTCGAAACCTGGACCATTTAAAAGCAAGGATCACTGAAGCTGTTTTGTCTATCACGCCGGATGTTCTCTGCCGCGTATGGGAAGAGACTGAATATCGTCTTGACGTCTGCAGAGCAACTAAGGGTTCACACATCGAAGTCTACTGAACAGGTAAGAAACTTGGAGAGTTTCTCTTTGCTTTGACGTATCGTTCATCTCTCTACCATGCTTTGTTCCAAAACTATGACTGTTTAAAACCCCACCATTATTTTACGGAACAGATTTTAGAACGTCAATGGTCGCGGGGATCACTACATAGGTTGCTATTTATGTATCCGGAACTGGCAACACTAATGTTGCTAGGTAACATCTAATATATCCATCGTAAAGTTGGACTTTTCTATGGTATATGTACCCAGAACGTTGTGTTTACGGATGCTATTTTTGTTTGTTACAGGGACTTGAAAATTTCATCGGAGGCCAACAATGGAATTAACTCGAGAACATTTTCGAGCAATGATTTTCTACGACTTTCGACGTGGATTATCTGTACAACAGTGCATCGATCAACTCACTTCGACTTTTGGCGATAGAGCACCATCTAAAAGCACTGTATATCACTGGTTTAGTGAATTCAATAGTGGCCGTCGTTCGCTCACGGACGAATCTAAAGAAGGCCGCCAAAATCGGTTGTTGTGCCAGAAAACATTGATGCTGTGCGAGAACTGATAATACAAGATCGCCATGTGACATATCGTGAGATTGAGGCATCCCTGGGCATTAGTATGACTAGCATACATAAGATATTGCATGAACATTTAGCCGTGAAGAAGATTTGTTCGCGTTGATCCCGCATAATTTGACAATCGCTCAAAAAAAGGCTCTTGTCGATTGGTGCAAACAAATACTCCCAAAATACAATCGTGGTGCTTCAAAAGCCGTGTATAACATCTACACAGGTGACGAATCTTGGATCTATGCATATGAGCCCGAAAGCAAACAGCAGTCGACGGTGTGGGTGTTCCAAGATGAGCCCAACCCAACAAAAGTTGTTCGGGCAAGAAGCACTTCGAAGCAAATGGTCGCCTGTTTTTTTTGGGGGAGGGAATGGACATGTGGCTACAGTGCCACTAGAGAATCGTAGAACCGTCAATTCTGAATGGTACACAACCATTTGTTTGCCAGAAGTCTTTGGGGAAATCAGAAAAAACAACCAGCGACGCAGGATCATTCTTCACCATGACAATGCGAGTTCTCACACATCGGTCCAAACAACTCAGTATTCCACCGGTGAAAACATTGAATTGATGGGTCATCCGCCGTATAGCCCTGATTTAGCACCCAATGATTTATTTTTGTTCCCGTACGTGAAGAATAAGCTACGTGGTCAACGATTTTTGATGCCAGAAGAAGCGATTGATTCCGATACCTCAATCGGAATGGACAAAGTGCTATGAGAATTGTTTCAAACGTATGCAAAAGTGCATCGATCATCATGGAGAATATTTTGAAAAACAATAAAACCATTTTGAATGATACATATTTTTTTTGTTTGTTATTCCGGATACATAAATAGCAACCCTCGTATTGTGCTCCACTGAAGTACGAGCTCTAATAACAAGTCAACAGTGGATTAATTTCAAATAACTGCTGAACGAGCATAGTTCCTGGATTGTTCCAGGGAGGTAAACTCGGAACCAAGGCCGAGAATGTTGGCAAACTGCCTGCAGTAGCACGTGGAGTGGATTACTATTGTGATGCACGCCACCACTGCAGTGTTAAAAAAATTATCTTCCGGTTGTGCTTTTAAGGATATAATTACAAAACTGATCAAATACAAAGAAAAATGAATATGCCAGAAGGTTTTAATGTTCCACAAGAATACGAAATAATATATATATTACGAACATAGGCGTAACTTGGCGGGGGCAAGGGGGCACTTGCCCCCTCCTCCAAAATTTTCGTGTTTAATAAAATTTTCAAGTTAGGGAACCTGAGGAGCAAAGTAATAAAGAATAATATTTGTAATTTCGCAAACGTCTCAGTTACTAAGCAAATAATCCTGGACCCTGTTTATATCCGATTGAAAACTTTTCGAATGTCTTCACCCAAAGTTAAACCCCAGGATTAACTCTGCCTCCTCAAAATTAGACCCAGTTTAATTCTGCCCCCTCAACATTATCCCACCTAGTGTTTGCAGGGCCTTGTAGTAGGTGGTGGGGCTTGCGTGCTCTGATGATTCACTAGGCTATACCGGCGGTAGCATAGCTACTGGCAGGGTCTGTCATGTCGGCCAGGCTAGTGAAGAGGAGCCAGACTATAAGAAGCAACCTAACGGTCAACGGCGGAGAAGGCGGACGAACCGAGCCGCGGAGCTGGTTTTCGAAAGTAGCCTCTCTCTGGCCGCCGCCTTTGCGCGCGATTTTTAAATTTTACACTTATTTCAGAAAAACTTTATATCTCGGAGACTATTTGAGCAATCTACTTCGGGTAAAAAAAGAAAAAGGTAAAGTGTTCCCCTGTGCATAGCACCACGCCATGAAGGCGTATAGGGGGTGTGGGGGTAACGCCCCACACTTTCTTGATCCGGTCGTGAGTGGGGGTGATGTGATCAGCATCACGCCCCTGACCGCCTTTACCCCCCAGGGAACAGAACATCAGGGCATGCAACCGTGCAGAAATCAAAATGCCAAAGCCAATAAGAGGGGTTAATTGGGCCGCGGCCCCCAACTTTCAATGGAAAAAATCATAAAAATGGGGAGGTTTTTCACATATTCGATAATGTAATGCACCCAGGAACATGAAATGACTTTCATTCCGTTGAAAAAGGACCATTCTTTTAAAATAAGGCTAAAGTTTGCGTCCCCTTCCAAAAATAGCGGGGGAAGAGGGGGCAAACTCCCTATTTTTATGTTTTTTTCATTGAAAGTTGGGGGCCGTTGCCCACCTAAGTTATAAAATTTTTTGTCAAATAAGTGTACAAATTTAAAATTTCTCGTCAGCTTCCATATGTGACTTTGGAGTCGGGGGGAGGGGGGTCCTGGGTGGGTCTTATCTCAACATCTGTCAGCGTTTACAACCTCACATACAAGTATGAAGGTCCTAAAAGCACGTGAATGTTGTAATCGGCACCATTGGCTGTTTTCGCCTATACTTTGTATGGGTCATATATGACCCATTGGCTGTTTAAAGGTTAAAAAACCATGGTTCAGCTGGCTCCGGCCGATAGTACCATGTAAGGGCTCCTTGCCAGGGTTACGGCGAAGTCCTCAACGGCAGATGCAGCGGAGAAGGAGTCTATCGGTAAGGCGCAGATGGCAGAAGAGGCAACCCACTCTCTTGGGAGCAATGAAGAGAGACCCACTGCCTTGTGGGGAAGAGGGATCTTCAAAGGTTATCGGAGAAAACCCCTACAGAAAATCGTCCTGCTTGGAGGTCCAGGTAGCAGCCCTACCACCAAGATCGGGTGCTGTGGGTTAATAACCCGCACACCTTAAACTCCACTATTAAAGAAACATCCACTAAGAATAGCCGGACTGACTCTAAGATGACGACCTTTGGCATGAAAGGGAAAACGAAAATTGGGTGTTGGAATGTGAGGCTCCAGCAAGCAGTAGCCCAAATGCAGGCCTACGGGTTGGACATGTTGGGGATCAGTGATACGAGGTGGAAAGGATTTGGAGAGATACGAACTAAAGATGGATTTACATTCTTATACTCAGGGAGAAGAAGAGGAATAACATAGGGATGGTGTAGGCACTCTCTTGAGTAAGATAGCAAAGAAAAGCTTATTGGAATGGAACCCTGTTTCTGAAGTAACTGCAAAGTTCAAAGCAAATGTGAGAAACATTAGAATAGTACAGTGCTATGCTCCAACAGAAGTTTCAGACATCACAGAAAAAATGGAATTCTATTCAAAATTCCACCAAGTATACTAGTACAAGAAAAGAAAGACATATGCATCTTGATGGGAGACATAAATGCTAAAATTAGATCAGATAGTGAAGGAGTAGAGCATATTATGGGTAGACATGGACTGGGGGAAATGAATGAAAATGGTCAGCTATTTGTTAACCTTTGTGCAGAAAATGACCTGATCATAGGTGGAACCGTTTTTCCCCACAAAGATATCCATAAAGTGACATGGGTATCAGCTGATCATGTGACAGAAAATCGAATTGACCATGTTCGCATTGCGACCACCACTTGGTAATTGCAGTCTTTAAACTTCGTATAATGGCAGCATGTAAAACGTTTTCAAGAATGGGGAAGAAATTTGATCTGAAAAAGTTAAATGATAAAGATACAAGAAATACATTTGTATTGGAACTGAGAAACACGTTTGAAAGTCTGCAAATGGAGCAAGATGAAGATATAGAAGAAAGAGAGGAGGAAACAATAGAGAGAAAGTGGAAGAAGACCAAGACAAATTTGATAGAAATAAGTGAAAACATTTTAGGATATAGGGACAGTAATCAGAAAGACTGGATGTCAACGAACACATGGGATAAAATTAAAGCTAGAAAAATGAAGAAGGAAGAATTAAATGCGTCAAAAACAAGAACCCAAAAGAGCTCCCTACAAAAACCATATAAAGATCTTGACAGAGAAGGGAAGAAGAGTGCTCGAAATGATAAACGCAATTGAATAGAACAACAAGCAAGAGTAGCAGAGGAAGCAGCAAGTAAGGGTGATTTAAAACAACTTTGTTAAACAACACGCTTACTATCAAAGCGACAATTTAAGAGAAATATACCAGTCAAGGATAAGAATGGCAGGCTGTTAACGGATAAACAAGAACAAATGAAGAGATGGAAAGAGCACTTTGAAGAGGTATTAAATAGGAACATCAGAGAAAATGACAGAACGAGAGAAATAGAGAGTGAGGCTGAAGAAACTGAAGAGGGAGCAGAGATAAGAATTTCCGACCTTCCTCCTTCAATTCAGTAAATCAAACTAGCACCTAAACAACAAAAGAATGGGAAGTCAGCTGGAATAGACCAAATACCACCAGAGATTTTGAAGGTAAATGTAAACTTGATGCCAAAAATATTATATGAAGTGTTCGCGGCAGTTTGGGAAAAAGAGAAAATGCCAGAAGATTGGAAAAGAGGTCTCATAATAAAAATTCCAAAAAAAGGCGATGTGACAAACTGTAACAACTGGAGAGGAATCACGCTGTTGTCTGTCCCAAGTAAAATACTAACTAGGGTTATACTAAATCGCATTCAAGATAAAATAGAAGCCAAGATTAGGAGAGAGCAAGCAGGATTCCGCTCTAGTAGATCCTGCACAGACCAAATATGTACATTAAGGATTATCATTGAGCAATGCATAGAATGAAATACTAGATTATATACCATCTTTGTAGATTTTGAGAGAGGCTTTGATTCTATAGCAAGGAATAGAATGTGGCAAATATTTCAGCAGTTTGGAATACCAAATTAGAAAATAAGGATGATCCAGGAGTCATATCGACAATACAAGAGCCAAGTTATAAATGAAGGAGAAGCTACAGAACCCTTCGAAACAGAATCTGGAGTGAGGCAGGGATGTATTCTGTCGCTTCTTCTCTTTCTTCTGGTAATAGATACAGTAATGAGAGAAACCGTAAAAGGAAAAGAGAAGAGGAATGCAATGGGGCCTTATGGATAGATTAGGAGATCTAGATTTTGCCGATGATGTGTGTCTGTTGTCAGAATCTTATAGAGATGCAAAAAACTAAATTGGAAGATCTGGTTGTAGAAGCTAAAAAAATCGGACTTACGTTAAATAAATCAAAGACGAAAACAATGCGATTAAATGCAAGAACTCAAGATCATATTCAACTAGAAAACGAAACCTTAGAAGATGGAGACAATTTTCCCTACTTAGGAAGTGTAGTTGCAACAAACGAAGGAGCAGAAACTGATGTAAAACAACGCATCAAGAAAGCTAATGGGGTCTTTGTGCAACTTTATCCAATAAGGAAAAGTAGGATTATAACTACAGAAACAAAGTTAAAGATTTTTAGAAGCAATGTCAAATCAGTATTGCTATATGGAGCAGAATCCTGGAAAGTCACAAATCAAATCACAAACAGATTACAAGTTTTCATTAACAGATGTCTTAGGAGAATATTAAATGTACATTGACCAGAAGTAATCACAAATCAAGAACTTTGGACACGAGCATCAGAAGACCAGATTAAAAACCACATTAAAAGAAGAAAATGGAACTGGATACGACACACACTAAGGAAAACAGACAATGCAATCGAGAAACAAGCACTTGATTGGAACCCTCAGGGCGCTTGAAAAAGGGGAAGGCCCAAAAGCTCATGGAGACGTACTGTTGAAGAAGATGGAAGACAACAGGGGAAAAGTTGGAAACAAATGAAGAAGATCGCATGCAACAGAGTGAAGTGGAGACGCTTCGTGGATGCCCTATGTTCCAATAGGAACTAAAGGAATTAAGTCTAAGTCTCAACATTAAGCCCAGTTTAATTCAGTCCCCTCAAAATTAAGCCCAGTTGAATTCTGTCTTCTCAAAATTAAACCCAGTTTAATTCTGTCCCCTCAAAATTAAACCCAGTTTAATTCCGTCCCCTCAAAATTAAGCCCAGTTTAATTCCGTCCCCTCAAAATTAAACCCAGTTTAATTCTGTCCCCTCAAAACTAAGCCCAGTTTAATTCTGTCCCCTCAAAATTAAACCCAGTTTAATTCTGTCCCCTCAAAATTAGGCCCATTTTAATTCTGCCCCCTTAAAGATAGGTCCCAAGTTACGCTCATGATTACGTTCTTGACAGCATACCAGATCTCATAGGCTCCCATTGTGCTTATAAAGGGTCCTACGTACCTGCGCATTCATGAAAGATCATATTCGCAATTCACATTAGTAATTTTTTACCTACTTTAAGCTGTGTGCATTGTTATATGCAAGTCGTATTACAAAATGTAATAACGTTGTATTAATTTTGTGTATAGGTTTCGCTTAAATGCTATCATAGTACCAAAGGATGTAAGAAATCTTATTCAGAAGAATTCAATTCAAAAATCTTCTCAGAGTATTTTGCTTCGTTCAATGACTTTAAATTCCTTGTCCTCATTTTATAATTCCATGCTGTTAGTGCCATCTATTTGTCTTCACTGAAGCTAAATGTTAAGACTTTCTTTACGACACGACGCTACGTCACTCAAACAGTCCCAAGTTTGGAATGGATGATATTGAAACTGACGTCATCACGCAGTGTACTCTGGGAAGAAATCTGGCAAACATATTCGCGTGTGTTCAAGAAAGCGTACGAGAAGCCTTCTTACAGCGAGAATATTAGCATGTCACCACTTCACCGTTTCTGTCTTTGGAAAAGGTAAGAAATACAGACCAGCCAAGGGAAACGAAACTAGGTGGAAAGTACGATTCCAAACGCAAGAAGGGAAGCAGGTAGAACACTCACCAAACCACCCTGTAGCATTTTGCTTGTATTTCTTCGCTTGTTGTGTTTATTACTGCTTGCTGTGTTGTGTTGTGTTTGTGATGTCTCTTATAATTCGTAACAAACCGTTTCGAAGTGGAACACAGAAAACTGTGTCGTTTTGGTCCCTGTTGGACATTCTACAAAACACCCTCGATATAATACACAATGCCACAAAACATTCAGTTACTACATTTTTTTACTATATTTATAATACGATGTATAATAATAGTAATACCATTAGTATTAGTGAATACTATCCTGATTACTGCTGTGTACATTTGTGCTAATTATAACATTTACTAAGGCTATCAATATAATGGAATGATTAAAAAAAGAGTTACTGCTTTACAAACAAGTTTATCTACTAATGTGACTTGATGAATTTTCCTGATAAATCCTGTTTTTTTTATATAGTATATGGATGGCTATTTTTTTTCATTCTGTGCCCTTGCATAATTCGTAAACATCTCTATGTATTTTGGCAGTGATGTTACTACGTTTGAAACTTAATTATTGTTTCCACAGCAGATCATTTTTCACGGAACCCGCTTCCTGACCAAAGTGCCGTCACCCCTACTTTGCCAATGAACTCGTCCAGTTGGCGCATGCGCACTTCCGTCCATGGTCTCAGCTAAGGCAGCCAGACAGTAATTGTGGGGGAAGTTGTACGCTAAATATCATCAATTGATATATGTCTAATATTCAATATCTCGGAAGTAACTCAAGCTAAAACCATGTAATATCGGGTGACGAGAGAGATATAAAACCAACGAATATTATTTCAACTCCAAACATCTTTTAACTTGTCATTTCCCAGAATTTCTAATTTGCAAGTGCCATTGCCGTGTCACAATGAAATTTAGGCTTGTTCTTCCGTTGTTAAAATCGTTACAATATGATTGAAATATAAAATGTTCTCGCGATGAAATTGCTACATAAACATAAGTGGTGGCACTTACCTTAAGTTAGTGCATCCTTTGTATGGGCCAAATCACATGGGTACTGTCACCACACTTGAAGCTTTCCTGCAAAGGAAAAATAGTGGTTACTAAAAGAACAGCAACACTTTTGTTTTAATTTAACTACAATAAAATAACTTTTAAATTTTTGTTTTCCACTACAAAAAAGGAATAAATAAAATATACAGAAATAGTGAAAAAGCATAACATGCAAATACGTGTATCCCTTTAAATTGTATCTAAATTACATATGGGGCACTCCATGTCTGAATCTCAATTTTTAGAATTAAATTAAATACTGTAACTTGATTCTGTCTTGTGAATCAACAATCTAGACTTGTCATTTGGATAAAAAGTCAAGTATTATACATGATTAAGTTAGAAAGTAGAAGATATTTTACACGTTGTTCGTTTATTTTAACTTTTTGATTTGCTTTTGTATTGTGTCCTACACGTGACACCAAAAAACAATTAATTTATCCTTTAACTGTTACATTTTCCCCTCAACTCCACTAGAATATTCAAAGGTCAATTATTTTCTCTCTTGGTCAAATAATTTATTTTTCTACATTTGACAATTCACAGAAATTAAAATAAACTTGTTATTAAGTGAAGAGCCTGTGTTTCGTCTGTCCCGCCCGTGACACAAAATTGTTCACTTAGCTATAAATCTGGGAAAGTATGTTTGGGGTAGTTATGCTTAATCAAGAGTGTTCAATTTCATAACTCATTGGTGGTTGCGTCGTCGCCTTGTAATCAAGGGGTCCCGGGTTCGATACCCGGTGGAGGCACAAGTGGTCCAGTAGGTCCAGTCCCGATTAGCCTTACTGTGCATAAAGTGGACTTAAAACACCAAATCAACCAACCTATTTTATTGCACAGGAACTGTAAGGAAAATGTTGCTTAACTATCAATAGAATAAAATTGTTTTGATTATTACAAGGACTGACAATTACAAGTAAGACTGGGACAGCAGTCAGCTCGTGACAATGGAATGAATGCCCCATACACGTTATTCGCAAGGCAACTGCAATAGCAAGTGGATTTTGAACGTTACTCCTAAGGTACAAGGGCAAGTGGACTCTGAACGTATTAAGCGACCAACCCTCGCGGTACAAGAAAGCAATCTCTAAAGAATAAAGAAAAAGGTTTCCCTCGAAATAAAATCCTAAATACGTCGCCGGCCAGGTGACACAGAACGAACGTTTTCAAACTACAGAGAGAGAGAAAAAGAGACGTTTAAGTGAGGGAGGCAGGAACAAAATTGGTTTTTCGATTTGGGAAACCACGTGGCATTAACGTCCTGGGGAAACGAAGTCCTGGGGGAATATTCGGGAACAGAAAAAGCTTTTTCACTCACCCGCTTGGATTATTGCAAAGGGTACTCTGCAGATTGGAAGATTCTTTTTTTTTTCAGAAGCATTTGGGATTTCCCAACGTGATTTCTGCATGAATTAACAGGAACCAGTTGGGACCTGAATTTCAATTAAACGTCATATTAGATTAAGTAATTAGCGAGTTCGGGAAGTAAGCCTCGATATAGCTGATAAGTAATTACATTGCTCCAAAACTTATACATTTATTTAGAAAGTAATTGATAATTTCAATCAGAGTTTTCATTTTCAAATTAAAGCTTTCACACTGAAGGACCAGTTCATTTCAAAGTTTAAAAAAATTGTAGGTATACACTGTGTATTGGAAAACTTTGTTTTAAACCCATTTTATGCACAGAAACAGTTCAAAGTGGGATCTGAAAAATCATGTGACTCCACCAGGTATCGAATCCACGATTCCTTGATTACAAGGCGACGACGTAATCACTACGCCACCAAAGAGGCCCGGTAAATTTGAATATGTACAGTGTGGGGCAAAAGTATGTTGTTGACAGTTGAATATGTCAAGTAGGCAAATACTGTCAACCTAGTTTTGCACCACCCTGTATATTAATAATATTCATTACTTAATACACATATAATTTATTATTACGTTCTCAATATATAGTAGTAGCTTGTTAACTATGTATGTAACAGTACAACAGTTAAACAGATTAAACGCATAGTGATCTACGTGCAAAGATTTCTTAATAACTAATTTGGAGAGTTTATATGATATTGAAGTAAAATTTCCTGTAAGACCCGGAAAATTTTGGAGAGGTCACGTGGAAGTTTGAGAAGGCTCAGTTCCCCTCCTCCCTTAACGGTGTCCCTGTGCTCAGATAGATCAATGGGGATTGATTGATTGATTTCGTGTTTTAAGTCCACTTTATGCACAGTAAGGCTAATCAGGATTGGATCTACAGTTTAAAGTGTGATCCCAACCATTTTGTAACGTGCCTCCTCTGGGAATCGAACCCGGTCTCCTTGATTGCAAGGTGACAGCTTTCCCTGTCGTAGCGTAAACCACGATTTTTTCTAATGAAATGACAAGTGGGGGTCCAAGCGTGTATAATTATCTTGGAAAATAGTTACAAAATCAAGCAGATGGCAACACTTTTCCAGTTCCAGATTCCCCTTTATCTCTCGTGGTAAGTCATATGAACAGATGCGGAATTTAGAAAGGTTCGTCGAGAAATTAATGTGGGGAAAGGTGAATGGTTATCCTGGACAATAGTTACAAAATAAAGCAGATGGCAACACTTCCAGTTGCAAACTCCCCATTTTCTCTTGTGGTGAGGCATATGCTGTTTTTCCCACCAACTCATTACGAAGGTAGTGAAGACCTTATGGGGTAATACTCTAGAGGCCACAGATTCCGATGCGCTTGATTCAATTTCAGTCTTCTGTGCGATCACAACTTTCAAGTGTTGCCATCTTCGTCATCTGTGCTTCGAAAGGATATTTGGAGCAAAGCTCTTCGAAGTAAATGCATTAACGTGGGTAACTTGGCCTACATAAACAGCTTTAGCCTTTCTAAATATTTAATGGATATTAACTTTTACAAGTTGACGGCGGAACAAGGTTTGGTTGCATACTTCTTCGAGTAAACAACATGTTCCCTGTTACCATGACTACCGAAACACAATTTATACTCTCTCCCGGGAATTTGTGGAGCAAGGTCGCGCATAATGGTAGAAAAGGGGAGAAAACGAGTGGATAACGGCTGGTAGCGGCACTCGCTTCCCCTCTCACACCCCAGAAATCTTGAAAATGTTTCGTTTGTTTATAAACCTTCATTTTTTTATAACTGTTACAGAGAAGCAACACCATTGCTGATAAGGGATGAACCATCCCCCCTCACCACCACCACGAAATAAAATTATGGCTACGGGCCTGGTACCTCATTCTCGAAGTTAAAAATAACAAAAATATATTACAAAAAAATTGTACCATTTTTGTTCAACTTGCAGTTTCCACCTGGTGGTGAAAATTTGAACTATTTTTTTCCTTGCCGCCATTCACTTTGCCATGGTATCCATAGGTAAAAAGAAGTGCTGCCCTGTGCTTAGCACCACGCCATGAAGGCGCATAGGGGGTGTGGGGGTAACGCCCCACACTTTCTTGATCCGGTCGTGAGTGGGGGTGATGTGATCAGTATCACGCCCCTGACCGCCTTTACCCCCCAGGTACCCATGTCATTCGACGCTGGGTGGGCACCGGGGCCGCTTCCAACGTTAGAAAAGTTACCGGACTTGAATCGGCCGGGGATCGAATCCGGGACCTTTAGCATGGTAGTCAGACGCGTTACCGACCTTTTTTTTTTTTCTAATGAAGAGGAAAGCCCCTATGCGGAAGCTTCCCCCATCACACTTCATTTCATTCATATTTCAATTTCAGGACTTTTCAGGACAGACAATCACAAACATCCATGTCCGAACCAGGATTCGAACCCGGGACCCCTGGCGTCGTAGCGCTATATGCTAACCACTCCGCCACAGGGGCCGAGTTTCATCGCAATCTGATGCTCCAGAGGGTTCTGAGTATGGGAATTTTAATTTCAAGCGCCACATTTCCACCTGGTGGTAAAAATTTGTACTAAAGTATTTTTTTCTTTATGGGCATTCGCTTCCAAATTGTCTCCATAGGCTCTATAACAAGTTTCATCGTAATCTGATGCTTCGAACGGGCTACAGAGGGCTCTGGGTAGGGCAACTTTAATCGTGGCCACCTGGTACTTACGATTATCTTCCACACAAGCAGCGTTGATTCCCTAACAAAGGGAAATTCAGTGGACCGATAAGCGATCCATTCTATCTCCTGGATGAAGATGAATCTCGTTCTCGCATATCCGTTTCCCCCCTGACAGTCGCAATCCATCATGAAGGGAGTGGAAGGGGGAGAGATTAAATGCCTCTCGTCAAGGAAATTTCCTCTTGTGCCTGTAGCTTTCGTCGAACGTTCTAAGTAACGTGTGTCAAATCATAAGGCAATGTTGTTGTCTGTTGTGTCGCGTGAGGCAGCGTAGGCCAGCCTCAAGACGCGACAAGTCATTCTTGTCGCTAATCGTCTCAGGGAAGGTTTAGAGAAGGTTTCGCCATAGTTCCTTACCGGACGAAGCATTTCATCGGAGTCACGTTGCGACGGTTTACGACAAAATAACACAGGTCCGTGGAATTTGGTCTCGCGTGAGGCAGTTTGCAAGAAGACGATCTGCGCATGCGTCAATCCATTCGCTTCAGGTACAGACATCTAATTCCAGTCTGGAAACTGGGCAACTTGAAGCCAGGAATTAAATGTAGTCATTTAAACTGACATTAAATAGTTAATATCGTATTTTGTAACCAATTATTTGCTAGAAATATATTCAAGTCACAACACATAAACTGATACATCAATTCTACATACACATTGATACACCGATTCTGCTGCAAACTGTTATACTTATAATGCACCATTACCCGCTTCCCAAATTATAAAAGACAGGCCTAGACCTATTGCGTACATGGACGAAATCTGCTTTCAGATTTTAGCCAACAAATTTACTCGTCTTGCCAAGGTAACTTAATATATAAGGTAGCGCCATCCGAAAATTGCCGATCATGCACGAGCGCGTGACGCCATCCGAAAATTGCCGATCATGCACGAGCGAGTGACGTCTTATGGGAGGATCGGTTATGCTCGGTGCCCCTTCGGTTATGTTCGTTCGGGGCTTGGCCGAAGCAAACGGCCGCTATAATTTCTATGCGAGGTTCAGAGAGGGAAAGTGTTTTATTACTTTGAGGAGGGGGAATTATTAATTATCGAAACTTCGGGATGGTATTGAGGCATTCCTTTAATGATTAGTAACATGACTGATTGATTGAGTTGGTGTTTCAACAAGTCCACTTTATGCACAGAAAGGCTAATCGGGACTGGATCTACAGTTTAAAGTGGGATCCGAACTACTATGTCCCTCCACCGGGTATGGAACCCGGGATTCCTTGATTACAAGGCAACGACGCTACCATTGCGCCATCGGGGAGGCACTAGTAGTAACATAATTGAAAACTCGCAAACGTATTGTGAAAATCCATACTTTTCAAACTTTCTGATCGATGTGTTACAAAGATAGTTGTGCATGTTCTCATTTACCGTGTCTTCATTCTATAATCATAGTATATTACTATAATTTTAACATGCTAAAGAAGAATTGCATGAATGAAAGAGTTAAAAAGGAAATGTTCGTTTCATAGATTTATTTTCTTTATTTGTTTCACTCCGCTTTTCTGCCACTTTGGGCTAATCGCGAAGACAAGATAGTAAAATGTCACGTAATTGCCTTCTAACGACAGTAAAGGAAATTACACTTCTTGAATAAAATGTATATTCCGGTTTATAACATTATGTACACGATATTGAGCATTGTATAAAATAAATATAATGCCCATTAATGAAGTTTTACTACTTCGTTCAATTTAATATTTCACAAATATAATGTGGATGATTTTGTACCTTTCTACTCAGTGTAACAATGGATGTCAAGCTCCCCTTTCGTGGAAAATTTTCTTTAAAACAGTAAGCTCTTTGTGGTGTAGTTGACGAACTATATACTTGTGCCACGAGCTCGGCATATAGAATAGTTTTTCCTGGTTATAGACGACTAAAATGTATTTGGAAATGTAATAGGAAAATCCAAGACCAAGTCCAAAAATGAAATTTTACTATTTAACGATTCATACCCTTGTACAGCCCTTCCTTGTGATTTCTTGTAACTTATTTCCTATATTTTCATTTATGCTTCAGATATATTATCTTAACCTGTTCTAAATGCCACATGTACAAGGGAGAAGTATAATTATCAACATTATTAACCTAATGTCAGTGAACATCAAGTTAAATCTAATTAATGATTATCAATTAAATGGACAGAGTTAATAGAAAAACTATTCTCTGAAGAATTAATTATGTCCTTTGAATTCGTAATTTGGCCCAAGTTTAGATTGCAGGATGATAATCTCTTCATTACACACAAAATCGCATGACAAGATTTCGGTACATGTGTACTATATGACTGTATGTTTGCCAGAAGTAGATTGCCGTTGTCACGTTAGGGACTTCCTGAAATTTCTACATCTCACGCGCTATCCTCAAAGGCATTATTACTGTTTGATTTTTACCATTACCTGGCTTGTCCACCGCAAAGGAATATAAATTATATGGAATTGAAAACAAAAAAATGCAGTAATAGTGGCAACATTCTCCTGACTATACGTGAGCTTACCGTGTTGTCCTTTGCATCTCGCTTTGGCTTTGCTTAATATTATCAATGAGCTACATTTTCTGTGTGTTCGTAAATCCCTTCCTGTACGCTTGAATTAGTAGGTTAGGTGAATTAGGTTTGGTGTTCTTAGCATCCAGTTTCGAGTAGGTTCGGCTAGTTAAGGGTGTTGCATTCGTATTTGTACACTTTCGCTCTTCGCTTGCACGTACACGTATTATAGCTTTTAATACGCAAAACGATTTCACACAACTGTAACTTATCAGCACGGTAACTTGTACAACCTCACTTTGATATCGAAAATTAACATTTTATGGAAATTACAAACTGGACTTGCGTTTTCAAGGTTTGGGGTTTTATTTACAACACAAATTTTGTAGCACGAAATGCCAATCTTACACTCTACTTCCTCATCCTCCTGTACGTAAAATTTCCGAAAATATGGAACTCAGAGACCCGAACATAATTAATACGAAATTAAATAAAACAAACTTTTAAACAAATTATTAGTGTAATGTGATTTACAATTAGAGAGAGTTCACACATATTTCATCAATTGCAAAACATCACCTAATATACCTGGCCGGCAACGAAATGAATTCGACACCCATCTTCTTAAAGTAGAAAGTCCAGGAAAAGGTATACCAACTGTATTTCTCAAATAAACGTAACATTTTTTTGAAACGGCTCGAAGAGTCAACGCTTTGCTTATATCATCTTTAGTCCATAGGGATTTCGTTTTACCGTGTACTAAGTATTGTATTTGAGTGTCACTGAACACTTTCACCAAGATATTCGTAAGTTTTCTTGTTACATTGTCGGTTAGGTTATGTTCAAGATTTTGAACTTGTTTAGTTTTTTTGGTTAAAGCAAGTTGCAAGAGCTTGTTCTTAATCTTTAACTTATTAATTTCTTTATGTAAACGTGTGTTGTTCTTCTGTAAGCGATGAATAGTGTTTTCCAACAACGAAACATTGCTAGCAGTTTCTGTACCTACGTCTATTTTTCTTTTTTCGGCGACATAGTATTTAGCTTATTTAAGGAACGTTTTCTTATTTCACACCTTTCGTAGCGTACATCTCCACAGTCTTTATCAGCACATCCTAAAAATGATTCATGTTTTGAAGAGGAAGGTTCGGGAGAATTTGCTACACCACATTCTCTATTATTTTGCACTGAAGTAATATGGTGTAATTTTAGTGCTGGCACTGCAGTTGGCTTCAGTACTTTCTTTGTTGGCAAACACAGAAGTTCTGCTCTTAGATCTCGCACATAGTCTTCTTTACAAAAATGGGCACTGCACACTCTCGCATTTTTAATATTAATATTAATATTAATATTATGTTCTCGATCACAAGCACGAATCCACGATTATCAGCCGGAAATCTATGATATTTTATATCACTTCCTTTAGTTTTTTTGTTATAATTCTCACAATTTTGTTACTGCACAATTAAGCACGGTTATAGGTGGAATGAACAAAACAATCTCATTTCAAGAGAAATAATACAATAAAAATATATCGAATGCGACAAAATCAATAACCTGCTTGTTCCGATTTTTGCGACGTGTTAGTAGCTAAATGTACCCCGCACCAAACTTATTGCACATAGCAACGAGCACCGTCAAACCCGATCCTCCCAGATGACGTAATGCATACGTACTTCACATAGCAACGAGCACCCCCTGGATGCAAGCTATTGAGCACCGTGTCAGTCCGAGGTACACGTTCAGCTTGTCATGTCACTCCTGTACAAAAAAGTTACATTAATTTCTGAAGGCTCGTGGCGTTGTAACATTGTCGCCTTGAAATCAAGGGGTCCCGGGTTGGATACCCGTTGGAGGCACATGGCACAGTGATTCGGATCCCACTTTAAAATGTAGGTCCAGTCCTGATAAGCCTATCAATGCATGAAGTGGACTTAAAGCGTATCACTCCAAGGACTCAATCCAAGTGAGACTTGTCGCTTCGGTCTGACAGCTCCATAAACGTTCGGCCGAAATCAGATCAAATAGGGGCTTCCCCGACCGAAGCTACAAACGACTGCCGACAGACGAGCGACACTTGAAAACGAACCTTCAGAAATGAACCAAATTTTCCGAACCGAAATGACACCACATATCGCTTGTCGTCTCGTCGTGTTGGTCGCGCATGCGCAGTGAATGTTTTGCTTTCAGACTAGATGTGCCGTGAAGCTCTGATCTGATGGAGATTTCAGAGCGAAGCGATACGCGACACACGAAGCTTGGGAAAGAGCCAATCGACAGCAACGTTCACACCGCAGTGACATGACAGGCCGGAGAAATCTGATTTCAATTAGTGAAATTGAGACACGTGCTTTGTGTGTCGCTTCTGTGTGAAAGCTCCTGAAGGAACAAGGACAGGAGTAATGAACGTTGGTTTGATTTGAATTCGCTTTTCTGCCACGCTTGGCTAATCGCGAAGATGAGGATGAGTGATGATATGACGAACTGGCACTCACGAAGAACGCCAATGCCGGGATTCGTGGCACCAACCACTACGTCACGGAGCTCGGCTGAACTTAGGACATTTCCTTCGCAACTATTCGTTCCAACCAAAACACCATTAAGGTCGGCACCGCCATAAATGTTTCTGTATTACGTTTTCATAGGTGTTCAGACAGGGAAACGAAGCCGGGACCTATTGATAAAAACCCGATACGCTATCCAAAGAATGGAGTGCTATACCGCAAGTTGTTCAACGTCCAGGTACCTTTACATTCTAATGGGTTCTATTTGGTTCCCTAACAGGGCCGGAACATTTTTCTCACACATTTTACATT
This sequence comes from Lepisma saccharinum, assembly GCF_977018435.1. Classification (NCBI taxonomy): domain Eukaryota; kingdom Metazoa; phylum Arthropoda; class Insecta; order Zygentoma; family Lepismatidae; genus Lepisma; species Lepisma saccharinum. Next base: position 84,963,234 of record NC_139241.1, on the reverse strand, counting down.
CGGTCCAAGTTCCGTATTGTTTCATTTCAATATCGAACTTGGACCAGCTTTAAATTGTTACGGAAAAAAAGGTTCCAGGACCGAATTGAAATACTTTACAGATAAAAAGGTTCTTTAAGGTCCAGAACCCATTTACGCTTGTTGATTTTCTCTCCTGGACCGGAATTGAATTTAAAATTCCTGGACCATTAACAACCCTGGTATTTACTGCGTAACGAAACAGGGATAATTTGATTGATTGAAGTTTGATTAGGGTTTGTGCACAGTAAGTCTAATCGGGACGGAACTTATAGTCTAAAGTGGGATCAGTACCACTACGTGCCTCCAACGGATATCGAACCCGGGACCCCTTGATGACAAGGCGACGACGTTACCACTACGCAATCGGGAAGGACCGGGGCCCGTTACTAGAACTTGACGTATTGTATGTATCCTGTCCCCCTTCCCTTATTTGTCAACACACACACGAGCGAGAAAAACGTGAAACACATTACTTACCCCATTCGTCCCGAGGTTCGATCCCGAGCACTGCGACGCGCAAACACCGCACTAGAACAGCTGAACCACGCGAAGCCCAGCACCGGACTGACGTTGCCTGCACGCTGGATACGCGGCCGGCCTCGGCCAATCACAACACCCCCAGCGATTGACGTCACGGCAAGGCGAGAGAGAAGCAAGCTGGTTTGAATGAAGTTTCGCAGTCTTTACCCCATTCATATCTGCTTTCTTTGGCCACTATTACACCCACCAAAGGCGCCCGCAAGGGGGGTCAAGGGGGCACTTACCCCGCTGAGATATTTGAAGAAGTTCATGCAATTCGATATTTTATTTACAAAGAATATTCTGCGATTTACAGGCTGTCAGTTGCAGCAATTAACTGCAATGCCAAACAAAATAACAAGACATTAGAATCCTGTTGACTGCCGTAATTAGGGGCGTGCGGGATGGAAAATTTGTGGTTGGGACGGGATTGGGAAGGAAACATTAACAATTCTCACGGTCGGGACTGAAATGAATTGTCCATTTCCAGACCAGGCCGGGATGTTTTCGAAATTTCCCGATGCAGTGAAAATCTCTAATTCTACACATTATTTCCCCTTCAGGAATAAAAACTGCTAATTTCAAGAAATTTCTGACACTTATAAGGCAGAAAATATCAAGTGTTCGGGATTTCTAATGGTCAGGAAATCATTTCAGACCCTTATAATTCACATGCCGTCATTTTAAATTATCACTTTTTTTACACTACCCTTAGGCACGTAAAAACATGAATCAGAGGTACCATGAAGAACAGTAGATTAAGTGGTCTCTGTTTGCATTGTAAAAGAGTACTACAAAGCATAGAAATGTTCATTAACAAAGTGATAGATGTTGTTTGGAAGGTAGTGTTTCTTGCTAAAACCGTTTCAAGCATTGCTGGTAACTTTTGCGATAGTAAATAATCTGTGGGGGCTTGTTGGGTTTGGTTATCTTAGAAGAAGAAGACGACGAAAATGGTTGTAGCAGCAAGACGTTTCCAGTTTCTATAAAATAGCAGACACGAGTCTGAGGTTGTCTACAACGCCAAATTACTTTCAATTCAATTTGATTTTTATGGTTTGTAAATTAATAGTAACAATAAAGTTTCTATGACTGAAGAGCAAGATAGGAAATCTTACTCCACCCCCCCCCCCTTTCGAGAAAAAATCCCGCCGACACCCTTGCTCCCACGGTGAGCACAGACTATATCCCAAAGCAAGGTTCTCTTTCTAGAATGGAGATGTCGCCACCTAATGTTCTGTTTAAACTTGTAAGCAAGCGACAAACGTTGAGGGCTAATGTCTTGAAATTATTGAGTTTATATCACTTCACGCAACACTAATGCCAGAATGTTTCACTGGGAGAGTGGAAGGAAGACAGATTACAGAATTCAGGGTATATAAAATCCTTCCATGGAAATCAATTTACTTATATTTATCATTTGCTCGGCGAATTGTGTTGCAATCATAATATCCTCTTTCATAACCTATACTTCCTAAGAGCCTTTCATGTAAAAAGCTTTTCTATAATCTTGTTTCAAACTTGAAAACAGGTACAATTCCATTACTTTTCTATCCCTGACATATTGCATTTGCAACCGATAACAATTGGCATGATTATTCGATCGCAATACAAGGAGGTAGATGCGTGATTAGTCGATACTACAGGGTTGGCATGTTTAAAACAAAAGTGTTTAAAACACTTTGTTTTAAACGTTTAAAACACACGGCTTTGTTTTTTTACAAAGGTTTTAAACGTTTAAAACAATGTGTTTTAAACATGTCTTTTTTAGAAGTGTTTAAAACACATTTTGGTACTTGATATTTTATAGTCTGTGATATTTTTTTTGTTTGGCAACACTTGAGCAAACTTATGTTCTGACATCACGGGAGAGAGCTTTTTAATTTTGGCCGAGTCTGCTGCCACGCGCGTGTCAGCAGTAAGAATAAGCGTCAAATTTGCTCCTGCCACGTAATTCTTCTGCTAAGAGAATGTTACAAATCTTAAGAACAGATGAAGACGATAAAAATGCAAGTATATGACTAGTGGGAATCAATGTACAGGTAATTTAGAACCTTTTTCTTAGAAAGCATTTAGTTATATTATTTTAATGCTAACAGAACCTAACCTAACTACGAGAGCATTTAGGTTTATTATTAGAAGAATGCTAAGGGACCTAATCTTAAAACATTTTTGTGTAATTAATCGCTAAAGCTTCACAGTATGTGTTACGGACGTAATTGCATACATAGCACGATGAAATCACGTTAAAACAGTCTGCTGCCACGCGCATGTCTCTTTTGGGTTACAGCAGAAAAAGAACGTGGCAGCAGATACTACCTTTAATTTTGGCTAAATGCCTACGTTGTTAGGTTAGGCAGGCTAGCTATGTATGCACAAGGTAGCAACACTGTTGTGCGACAAGAAGGGCCCGTGCTTTACTGTAGAAATCGAAACTTCTCAGTTCTTTGTTTCGTACCGTCCTGTAAGTTTGAGACTGGTGGAAGTATCTGAATACACAATGCGTGATTTTGATCATGACGTGATTTTGTTTTCTCTTGTGATACGATTCATTGGTTTGTATAACTGAATGAAGCGCAGATGCTTACTTTTGGTAACATAATTTTGTACTTGGAAAGATAAATTGATCTGGAGAATCTATTATGACACTGCAGGTTGTTTTCTGCTATATAAACTGTTCAGGCAGCAGGAAATATTTCACCCTGATTTTTTCCAGGACGAGGATAGTAATTCTATAATATTTAATTTCTTGAAATTTAGATGAATATGAATCCTAACCTCCTTCAGCAGTGGCGGAAAAAGGGGGGGGGGGATATTACCCGCAACTTTTGTCCCTGCAGTAGAGGTGTGCGGGATCCCGAAAAGTCGGTACCGGGATCGGGGGGGGGGGGGGAGCCCGTCCCGATCCCGACTTTTCGGTGTCCCAAGCAGTAGGGAAATACAGAATGGTAATTTTAAAAAGTCGTCAATTCTCGACATTTTCTTCTGTAAATGTATGTCTGGAACGTATCGGAAATTGTTAGTTTTCGTACCAGAAGTGCAAAAACAAACACTTAAGATGAAAATTACGTGTAGAATTCGAGATTTTAAGAGCTTCGGGAAATTTCGAACATATCCCGTCCCTAAAATTTCCCGACTTTGTCGTGAAATTGAGAATTTTTCCCGTCTCGAATGTCGGGATTTAAAGAATTTCCCGTCCCGACACAAAAAATTCTGTCCCACACACCCCTTCCCTGAAGTATGGTAAACATATCTCCAAAGGGATATAAACTGTTCTTGCAGCCACTGTACTTCAGTAATATAGTTTCATAAAAATGAGTATTTTTTCTAGGGGGTGTGCGAGACAGAATTTTTTTGGTCGGGACCGGAATTTTTTTAAATCCCGACATTCGGGACGGGAAATCGTCGCCATTTCCCGACAAAGTCGGGAAATTTTCGGGACGGGAAATGATCGAAATTTCCCGAAGCTCTGAAAATCTCGAATTCTACACGTAATTTTCATCTTAAGTGCTTGTTTTTGCACCTCTGGTACAAAAATTAACTGCTCGGGAACCCGAAAAATCGGGAAATTTTTTTCCAGATCCCGGTCCCGACTCTTCGGGATTCCGCACACCCCTATTTTTTCTTTAACGACTTTAACTATAATTTACTGGGAAAAGGTTGACTTTCTTTTGTTTAAAACACATGTTTAAAACATGTTTTTTAACTCATGTTTAAAACTATGTTTAAAACAAAAAAAACATGTTTTAAACAAAAAAAACAGTTTGTTTTGTTCTTTTTTAAAAAAACACAAATTTTGCCAACACTGCTCTGCTATAGCTATCGAAAACGCTGCACGAAGGAATTTTCTTACATATTTGTACAGGCCTGTATTTCTTTAGTTAACAGTGAGGATTATTAGTTATTATTCTCACTATGAAGAAAGATGCCGGTATCGCAATGGCTCGTGAGAGAAATCACACTAGTTATTCCAGAGGAACGTTGGGCATATTTATATTATCATTAATTTGGTGTCGTTTTTCTGTCACTCTTGGGCAATCGCGACGATAAGGATGAGTAATGATATGATAAAATTGATGAAGGGACATTAACAAAAGAACACACATGTCCAGACTGGGACTCGAAATCCCGAAACTTCGGTAGCGACTGTCGACAGCTTAAATCGCGTGTGCGCCGAGCTGGCAATATAATGCATGAGATAAGTCATACTACTCAACGTAGCTGCTGTAGCTCGACCACAAGCAAAACAACCTTCCGTCAAAAGCGTTTGCGCATCTTCCCTGCCGTTATCGGTGCTCGGGGCACTGTTGCCAGGTCAGACTTGAAAAAATCGGGAGATTGTTTCTTGGGAAACCAAAAGATCTGCTACAAAATCCGATGATCTAATAGTAGCGGATGAACAACGTTCTCGGGGGCGGCATATGCGTGCTCACTGGGGGGGGGGGGGCAAGGGGAAGTCCACAGATTTTTTTCCAGCGAGGGGGAACCAATGTATTTTTATCAGGCGGGTAGAGTGCCACACACGTAAATTTGCCGTTGCGTAGAAACGAATTTTCGTTTCGTCTCCTCTCTCTTAGCATCATGTGTTCTACCCTGCTCGAAAACCTTCGCTATTGTTGCCACATTGTCATTCCATTCCTGGACACACTCGCGCAAACACCATTGAAAACAATTGAATAGCGCTCCAGCTCGCGGTTCCCACCGTTCGGTAGGGACGCTAATGTGGCAATATAGCACGGCGTAGTGCTTGCTTCTTTTATGCAGTGCATGTTCATTGGCTAGCTAGTAACTAGTGTTGCCAACTGTAATAATGAAGCACTATTTCTGTCACGGAAGGGGAAAAGGCAGGTAAAGTGGCGGTGAGTTTTGTTGGATTGGAAGCACCATATTTTTATTTTATACTAAGTATTTGACCGGTTTGACGTTGTGTGCGTGTATTGCGTGTGTGTATGTAAAAGTGTGTGTTTGCTAATGAACGTTAAATTCCATAATGCCTCCAGTTCTGTCGAAGTTGAAATCAAAAACCTTGCATAGCCAAGCTCGGGAAATTCTAAGCAACGTGCACGAGTTCATGAAGGAGGAAGCCAGTCATGGTGTTAGCATCCCAATAAAGCATTTTGGCAAGAGAGCAGCGAACAGCAGCAACAAATTGTTCATATTTCATAATTTTGGAATTATTCAAAATAAATAAATTATGTGGCTCCAACATCATTTCAACTCTGGCTCCGGCACGTGTTCTTGTAGAAATTGCATAGAGTAGAGGAGGCTGTCATTTTTGCTGCTTAATGCGATACATATTGTTTTCTGTGTTAAAATTGCCATGCTTTGATGGGTGACCAAGTTCATAGCAGGGCCGGCGGAAGGGGAGGGCGAAGCGAGCGGCAAAATTTGAAGAGAAGAAAAAAATAAGCCTATTGAAAACTGTGATCGAGCGAGATATTCTTTTGCGCTGAATAGTATTGAAATAGCATAAGAAGTCTCATTATTTATTTTATATTTTGATGTTTTAGTTAGGAATATATTGATTTTCAATTTTCCGTTGCTGCGTAATGACCGGGGGGGGGGGGGGTCGAAATAGAGCGGCATCTGCCGCCACCTCCCAGGGAGGCAAAATGACTAGTGCCGGCCCTGGTTCATAACAAAAGAAAAAGGCGCGCAGCTTATCGTCTAGTGGCAGTATATGTACTTGTTATTGTTGTCGAAGCCGGCATCCTTTGTAAATGTACAACAAAGGCAACCGACTGTCGCAGATCTCAGAGAGGAAATAATAATACTGTTTGAGGAGGAGTGTTATGGTGCAATTGTAGCGGTTTAACACGTTGGCATGTTATTATCTGCCGTTGAAGTTCCATACCAGTGTATACGGGTTTTGGGAGTGAAAAGTTAGAACGCCACCAGTGCATTAATGCAATGAAAAATAATATATACGCATATATTTTTTTTATTTTGTTTGAAATCACTCAAATAAGGAATCGTATGAAGAAGTCTTCTTTGCAGCATTTTTGGTAATTTTACTTATGTGTTAGTTCATATTTTGCGAATTTTTAGTTCATATGTATGTAGCTACATACAAAGCCACTTGTTAGTACATATTAATCCTAGTCCTGGTATAATGCATGACGTTTAAAACTCAACGTTAGATAGACCTGAATTCTCTAATTTTATTGTTGTACGTAACAGCTGTGCATCGGAGCACTGCAGCGATTTTTCTATCTGCTCCATTAGCAACACTGCTTCTTTAGTTGTTTCGCGCATCGCACGGCAGAATTAACTGTGCTGGACTCTAAACGAGGCATATTACCCCATAATAATGTTGCCCTCTCAGAAAACACCACTTGAGTTTGAAATTATCACGTTCCTACATCCCTATTATAATAATGGATGTAAATTACTGTGACTGAAATCAACTCATACGTCTGAAATAATAGGTACTTTTATGTCAACATTCATTTTCCTCAATCTTTCAAGTCGAATGCTAACAATAACAAATTAATTTGCCTTCTGCTGGTGTTCGGTGTACAGCTATCGTTAGAGGTGGGCACGCGTCCTGCACCATAATGAGAAAATGCATTACACATGTGAAATATATTTGGTGAATTAGACAGCATGTCTTCCTCAATAATTCAAGATAGCAACGCTTATGCTAGGGTGCCACCTATCTTCCCCATCTGCTAGAAATACACACACACACAACACCCACACACACACACACACACACACACACACACACACACACACATATATATATATATATATATATATATATATATATATATATATATACATACATGTATGTATAAAATAATTTGCCCACGCTACGAAGTCAGTGTTTCTACCCAGTAAGGCAAGGACGTTTCACCGTGTTTGTGTCACTTCATCCAGTTCATCAGTTTTTCATTCATCCATACTGTCGTACTTACCCGTACAGGCACAAAAGCGACGTAAAATAACTAAAATAGAAACAATTTTCGGAAGGGATAAAATACAACCATCTAAAAATAGTAATGTAGTAATAGTAATAAAATAATAATAATGTCGTAGCACAATTGAGTATCGTTTGGCATAATTTCACAGTTCAAACAGCACTTTTCATGGCTGAGTGGAGTTCCACTCAACCTCTCCCCTCCATGTTCAAGTAAGATGAGCAGGAAACGCGTTTTTAAGCTGGCCGTTGGATGTTCCATAGCAATAGTTTATTAAGGAATTCTCCCGAGAAATCAATAGGTCTGGCAACACTGACGGGAGCCGCGTTGAAGGCTCCTTCCCCCTGTCCTTTACCCCACCCGCCAGCGCGGTGAGGTTCTGCGCAGGTTTCTTTCCTCGTGGTTCCACTATACTATAACTCGCATATTGGGATCCTGAGAAATTATATTACGAGCTATGCACTAAAGGCCAGATTGTTTTTTTGTCAACTTTACGCACAGATAGGCTAATCGGTACAGGACATACAGTTTAAAGTGGAATCCGAACCACTAGTGCCTCCACGGGGGATCGAACCCGGGACCCCTTGATTACAAGACTACGGCATTATAATTACGCCACGGGGGAGGCTAAAGACCACGGCCGGCCCCAGGAAGGTGCTTCCAATTAATCAAATAATCTGACGTCATCCTGCAGTGACGTTCTTCCCTCGCGAAAACTCCGATTCCACTCCTTCAACCGCGACAGAGACAAACAATCACAGCCGTCATCCGACGGCGAGTGTCTCGTGTACTAGCCTTCAGCCACCAGGAAACGCACGACTGTTCGCTGCTCTTCCTTACTGGCCTTAATGATATGTCGGTCGGCAAGTCCCTACACCGAAGAGGCCCTACACGTCTGCACTTCACACAGCTCACACAAGCCTGCGACGCGACTGCCATCTACCGGACGACAACCGAACCCCCTTCCAGTGGCAGGAGTTTCGTGAAGCATCTACACGTCGAAATATACGAGGTGGCCTGCTTTCCACTGACCGACCGTCATAGTAATGAGCAAAATAACACCAGAATTAGCACACAGTAAAGGAACTATTTCTAGGAAATCACGTGGTTTTGTTTGCTTTAACTTCGTTCTTACAGTGGATAAAGAATAGTTCTGTTAGCATAGAGCTTCGATAATAGAGGACAAGCCAGAAAATGTTCTGAGTACAGGACAATCAGTTTGATATCTCACTCGGCAAAAATTCTTCTAAGAATTCTGAACAGACGCCTATACTCGAAGGTCAGTGGCGAGTTAGAGGAAGAACAGTTTGGTTTCAGGAAAGGAAGAGGTACAAGGGATGCAATTGGTTTACTGAGGACCATTGGGGAAAGATATTTAGAGAAAGGAAAGGAGGTGTTTGTAGTATTTGTAGACCTGGAGAAAGCCTTTGATAGAGTGAATTGGGTTAAACTTTTAGAAATTCTGAAGAAAATTGGTGTAGATTGGAAAGAGAGAAGACTTCTAAGCAACTTATACATGAATCAACGAGTTAAAGTGAGAACAGGAGACGAAATGACAGAAGGCTGTGAAATTGGAAGAGGAGTACGACAAGGATGCTGCCTATCGCCTACTTTGTTTAATATTTATTTAGAAGATATAGTGAAAACTTGTTTCCAGGGCACAGGAGGTGTCAAATTAGGAGGAAGAAGAATAAACTGCATAAGATTTGCTGATGACATGGCATTATTCGCTGAGGATGAAATAACCATAAATAGTATGTTAGAAGAGTTACACAGCAGCTGTGAGCAGTATGGGATGAAGATTAATGTAAAGAAGACAAAGGCAATGGTTATAGGACGGAAACCAAGGAATATTAATGTGAGAGCAAACAGTGAAAGAATCCAGCAAGTGGATAGCTTCAAGTACCTCGGATGCACTATAAGCAGTGACATGAGCTGCAACCAAGAAGTGAAAATGAGAATCGCAATAGCAAAAGAAGCTTTCAATAGAAGAAAAAATGTTTTTTGTGGACCCATGGACATAGGTCTAAGGAAGAGATTAGTGAAATGTTTTGTGTGGAGTGTAGCACTATATGGTGCAGAAACCTGGACGTTGAGAAGAAATGAAGAGAAACGACTCGAAGCTTTTGAAATGTGGACATGGCGAAAAATGGAGCGTGTAAAATGGACGGACAAGGTAAGAAACGAAGCCGTACTGAAAAGAGTTGGTGAAAACAGATCTATACTGGAGACCATCAAGAAGAGGAAAAGAAACTGGTTAGGACACTGTCTAAGAAGAAACTGCCTGCTAAGAGATGCCTTGGAGGGAATGGTTGAAGGAAGAAAAGTCCGTGAAAGAAAGAGATATCAGCTTATGGATGATATTAAATTAACTGGGTCGAATGCTATTACGAAGCGTAAGGCAGAGAACAGGGAAAGCTGGAGATTGCAGTGAAAAACCTACCAATTAGGCAGAAAACAATGAATGAATGAATGAAAAAAGATAGGAAAACGTACTTCCTGTTCAATTTCAGAAAAGGGGAAGTGAAATACATCACAAGCGTTTTATACCAACTCGTGACATGGAATAGGGTTCTGCGAGAGCCTTCAACTGTTCCCTCGTTGCGACGAAATTGCAAATTGATCCTTGGCTCTTTGTGCTTTGCAGAGCCACTGGGACTCATTACTCGTGCGTCTTGATCAGATTACGGCCCAGATTGCCTCTTCAGCAAGTTCCAAAGGGGAGGGGGATCCTAATTCTGTTCTCCCCCTCCCCTTTTATATCCAGAGTCTGAAAAATAGTCCATTGGTTCCTCGGCAAGACGCCCAGGGCCGTGCTCAAGATATTTTGTGAAAGAACAAAAGACGAACGCAGAGGCTAATCGGTGTACGTACCTTGCTTCGTCGCAAATTCGATAACACCGGAAAAATGATAATTGCTGAAAAAAAATTGTTTATGTATATACAGTGTCATGTTCTGAACACATTTGAAAGCGCGGAATCGTCACCTTGTAATCAAGGGGTCTCGGGTTCGGATACCACTTTAAACTGTAGGACCAGTCCCGAGTAGCCTTACTGTGCATAAAGTGGACTTAACCCACCAACTCAATCAAAAAGCGCGAAATAACGCTAATTTAGCATGCGAATTGTAGCTTCTTTCCCGAATTTCAACACGTTTTGTGTTCGGAAATACGAAAAAGCCGCGGAAATCAAACATCATTGTGTTTTAGGCTTTAAAAAATACAATGTTAACATATTTTCCCATGCATAACTTGCAAATTTCCCAAAATTTGATCAGAAACAAAAGCGTGCTCCGTGTTGAAATAATTCTAATAGCTACATGCAACCACATGTAAATGGACGCTTCCCACGATTTCTTTACTTACTATGGAAACGTCTGCATTGCCGAGCAAAGTGGTGGGGATCTGACTGGAGATTGAGTGCGCACCAACAGTCACACGGAAGCTGTAACATCGGTACTTACCTTGCGATAAACATTTTACGTCGCCGAGAAAAGTAGAGCGGTTTTGGCGGAGATCGAGTGGTCACCTACCGTCACACGGGGACCGTAAAATCGGTAATTGCCGCGCGAGAAAATAACTTCCTCAAAAATCGGTTCCAGCGCATGAAACTCTCACGAACAGACTTAAGCCATGCGACCTACACTCTAAAATATTAGTTTAAAAGAACAATGAAGGTATAATTTCAGGTAGACATGGCAGAAAAATGTGCTACAATAGAAACGCGAATTTTGAAGAAAATAACATCACTTTTGTACGAAAATAACACCGAAAAATAAAGGTCCCTACTAATCAGGTCTGGAGCCTATAATACAAGTGACATTTGGAAACGAGAAGTGTGACTACATCGTGACCCTTTGCTTATAAATGAACCCAGTCTGGAGATACCTGACGAGTATAGGACAGTGGTTGACAAATTTCCCTACAGGGGCATTCCATGAAAAGTGGTCCTACTCCACGTAAATAAAATAAATTAAACTGTGAAAATTATAATTTTAATTTAATTTAATAATTATTATGCAATAATTATGAATTACTTATAAACCTCTTGCCTAAATGTATGCAGATAAATGTGTATATATGTTATCATGAGTTATATGTGTTGTGCGTGAATGAATATGTGTTTATACAGGGTGACAATTAATGAACTATATGAAATAAAACCGTTATAATTTCTGAACGGTTCGAGTGATGACGTCCAAACTGCGTGGCTGGCCACGGGGCATGTTGGGAATTCGTATGCGTATGCGCACGCAACGTGTTGATGTCGGCCATTTGCAAGTGAAAATGTCCTGGAGGAGTATTTTGGGAACCGCATTCTGGCTCTGGGGTACCCAGAGGCCACTGGAAGGGGGCTATGTTAAGGACAAGGTGTACAGAAATAACCCCAAAACCATTGCCGAGCTGAAAACTGCCATTCAGGAGGTCATCGATGTTTCGACACTTCAGCGGGTCATGCAGAATTTTGCTGTTCGTCTGCCCCACATCATCGCCAGAGATGGCAGACATATCGAACGTGGCATAACCCAAATCCGAATGTCTGTAGTGCCGTTTACATGTGCAATACAGTTTGTGTACTACGTGGTTTGTCACTAATTTCCGTTTTATTTCATATAGTTCATTAATTGTCACCCTGTATATTTCCATGTAATTTGTATTGTATTAACTAAACACAGTGTACGCCTTCTGTAATTGGAGGTTCAATCCTCTGTAGAAGTGCAAAGCATAAATAAATAAATAAATTAGTGTTTTAACTGCATTAAGGTACAAATGTTTGTGAATGCATATAATTTTCATATTTCACGAACAAAAAGTATTAGTATCTGTAGCGTACGTGTACATGCTTCACATGCGTTAACACATGTTAATAAATGAAGGGTCGGGTGTAAAACATTGCAAGTGACATTTTGGTCATTTCTGAGTTCATTAAGGAAAAAGGTTATTAGAAGCTATACTGTAGATAAATTGTTTTTGTGTTGTGCTTACCAATTCCAGAAGGATTCAATGCAAATTGTATGACATGGCAATTTCACTTGAAAATTGAAATATGGCCCATTTTACTTTGTAACTCAGAAATGATGAAAATCTGATTTTACCATGTTTTACACACGAGCCCTTCAAATGCTTTTCATGCCTTCAGGCGATGTCACCAGGCTCAATTTTTTTTTCATTTGTTATCAGACACCACAAAGTACTTCATAATTCTATGAAATCAGTTCATTATGAAGAATTTAATCCAATCTCATGTCCAGAACCTTACATTTTGTGTGAAAATGTAGGAATTTGCCCGTGGTGTAAAATGTAACCATACTTTTGTGCCACCCTGTATGAGTAAAAGGAAGGCATGACAAATTGCATGCGAAGCGTTGTTAAAGTAGCCTTTGCCATAAAGGGGTGAAGGGGGAAAGGATAGTGACAGGAAATGATGGATGGTGGCGTTCAATCTCTTTCTCCCAGGTTTCCCATTGGGTCACGCAGCGCAACAATGCGGTTGTAGCCCTGTCAACTAACAAAAGTCAGCCAGTACGACTGGGTATACTGTGCATCGCATGACCTCATTGTTCTGCAACATTGTATCTCCATTTACAAAATACTGTCCTACCTACGTTCTGCTTCTTTATACGGTGCTACAACTCTGCGAGTTTTGGCCAGCTCAACAATATAGTACCACCGCTTTCTATCTTTTGCTTGTTGTCTCCAATTTCAAACTTCCATTCTCCTCAAATCTTCTTCGACGTCAACTTCCCATTTCTTTTTTGGTCTTCCTCTTAATCTAGATGCAAATGGTTTCCATTTTGTTATTCTTTTAACTGTTCGAGCTTCCTCCATCCTTTCAATATGGTCTAACCAAGCTGTCCTTCGAGATTTTGCTTCTCTTACTACATTCCATTGTTTTATCAATCTATCCAGTTCACTATTTGTTTTTCGAATATATATTTCCTCATTCACCTTACTTGGTCCAAATATCTTAGGAGTTGTTCTTCATTTTTATTTATTTAGTGTCCATTTCTCACATGCATAGACAAGACATGGTTTCATTATAGAGTTGTCACGTACACAAATTGCGTTGTTTTTCGTTGAAATAAAGGACCATAGATGGCAGCATGCAAGAGGAACAACGGTTATAAAAGATGCTGCATAAATAAGTTTGGGGTAAGAGATGGCACCACCCAGGAGAACTTATACGATTGTAAATAGAGACAACGGAAAGAGCAGATGTGATGAAATAACGATTGTATATATTAATATTAATTATAAGGAAATAAATAAATAAGTTTAAAATAATAATAGGATATAAATAAGGAGAAAAGGGGAATTATCATTCAATAATGACATAAGCGATTAATATACAAAAGTAAAGAAGTCGAATTGCAATTTCGATTTTGCGTCTATTACAGTTCCCACGAACCTAGAGTTTCGTGTAGCTTTTGGGTTGCTTTTTTCCCAGGTGTAGCGCCATCTCACGGCAGCACCCAAGCACTGTTGGAAGCGCATACATTGTAGCTCCAAGTTAAGGTTAGCGCCGACCAGGCGGCGATCTTTAACTAACCCCTTTCTCTTTGTTTGTCTGGGAGATCGACAAAGAAAAGAAAGAAGAAAAAGTACACAATATGTATTAATTGCAAGAAGAAGCAGCCTTAGCAATTATAAGAAGAAGAATCATTATTAATTATAAGAAGAAGAAGCCTTATAAGAAGAAGCATTATTAAGAAGAAGGCAATTTAATTATTAATTGCAAGAAGAAGAAAATTCATTAATCAGAAGAAGTAGATGCCATATTAATTATGAGAAGAAGATGCCATACTGATTATAAGAAGAAGATGCCATATTGATTATAAGAAGAAGAAGATTGGTTAGAATTAATAAAAAAAATAAAATAAAAGAAAATTACTGTATGAAAAGACTTCAAAAGATATTTGTACATAATTAATCAAGAATATAGTACGAATTGTACCCTCAGTAGTGGGTTAAATCTGTTGTTTTCTTTCCATATATTTGTAGCGTTAGTAACCCTGATCTGTGCCCAGAGGTATCTCATTGTTTCTACCCTGTGCTAAGCTGGCAGATGCTCACGCGAGGGACGTGGCAGAGTTATAAAGTTTTCATTTAGAAGTTCTAGTTATTATCTTGGTGGTGAACAGGTTTTTATGTGCACAAAAAGCTCAATTACCTACCGCTATCCTTTCTTTAATCTCCTCTTCCATATTATTGTTAATGAGATATTTAAAACCCTAACATTTTCAATTTTATTTCCTTCAATTGTGACTGATCTTTCACTGCAGGTTTTCTTGAGCATTTCATATCTTTTGTTTTAGCTGTATTTATTATTAGGCCAGCTTTTCTTGAATGTTCTGCTAATGTTTTGAAGGTATCTTCCATCATTTTGCCTTGTTCTGGACAATATTAATATATCATCTGCGTACGCACATACTTGTTTTAATCTTGTTACTATTGTACCTCTCACGTCTTGCTTTTTGATAATTCTATTAATCGTTATTGGAAAAAGCACTGATAGGGGATCTTCTTGTCTTACCTCAATACTAACTCCAAAGTTTCCTGTAATTTCATTGTTTATTTGGTACTCTATATTCTTTAGGGACTCAAGATTATCTGTCCTTTTTACACTATCAAAAGTTTGTTTGTAATCTATAAACATATTATGTATTGCGATATTGTGCTCATAACATGTTTCGTATATTTGTCTGATTATTTGGATATTATCTATTGTGGATCTGTTTGGTCTGAAACCCATTTGGTATTCTCCTAATTGTTTTTCACTATTTCCTGTAAGCCGGTTGTACAATAGGACAGAAAATATTTTATATGATATATTTAATAAAGTGATTCCTCTGTAATTATCACAAATACTTCATGGATAGGGCAAATTATTCCTTCTGGCCATATTTGTGGCATTTCTTGTTTTCCCATACTTTAAAAATTAACTTCTAGATTCTACGTTTCAATTCCATTCCTCCAATTTTAATTAATTCAGGTATACTATTATCTGATCCTGGTGCTTTGTTTCCCTTCAAGTTTTTAATCAGTTGGTCTATTTCTTGATAAGTGGATGGGCTTAAATTCTCTTCTGTCTCTTATTTCTCTTTCTGGTGGTACTTCGGTTGATATATCTGGATTGCTGCAGTTTCAAAGGTCTTTAAAATAATCTTTCCATCTTCCTAAAATCTCTTCTCTTTCTGATAAACTATTTCCGTCTTTGGCTTTACGAACTGTGGATTGGGCTGCGAATCCTCTGCTGTAATTTCTTACATCCTTATAGAATTTTCTTGTATCATGCATCATTCTTGCTTGCTCTATTTCACTAATTTTCATTTGTAGCCAATGTCTCTTCTTTTCCATTCATAACATTCTCGATTTCCTCTTGTATTTCTATTCAAACACTTTTTCCTACTATCGTTCTTTGCTTTAATAGAGTTTTGACACTCCTCATCCCACCATTCATTTCTCTCTCTTCTTGGATCCATTCCAAATACTTCAGAGCCGGATTCCAATATGGCTGTTTTCATGTTTTCCCAATCTTTTTCTGTCATTATTTTCTGCTTTTTCTCTTAGTTTTGTATTAGCTAGTGTCTTATATTCTCTTCTCTTAAAACTGTTATTTATTGTTAGACTGATTCCATCTAATGTCATTTTTGTTTCTGTGTTGTTGACTTATTAACTTCTGCTGAACTATTGTCTTAACTAGAAAGTTGTCAGTTTCAGCATCCGGTCCTCTTCATTGATCTTACATCTTATATTACTTGCTTCTTATTTTGTTAGTACATGGTCTACTTGATTTATTGTTTTGCCGTCAGGGGAAGTCCAAGTTCCTTTGTGAATCAATTTATGTTGGAACATTGTACTCGACATAATCATATTATTTGTTATAGCAAAGTTTGCTAGTAAATCACCATTCTCATTTGTCTTGTCATGTAACGAAAGGTTTCTTGCAATCTGCTTATATCTATCTCCCTTTCCTATTTGTGTATTAAAGTCTCTTACGACTGGTTATATCATGCTTTGGTATGCGATCAATCATCTGTTGTAATTCTTCATAATATTGCTCTTTCCTTTCGTCATCTTTCTCCTCTGTAGGAGCTTGGGTACATACTAAACTGATGTTATGATATTTTCCTTTTATTCTGAATTTACATAATCTATCATTAAACGGTTCAAAACTTAAAACTCCTTTTTGCATTTTATTCATTACTTGGAAGCCAGTACAAAACTGTCTGGTTCTATCATTTGAGCAACTGTAGTAAACTGTATATGTGTTTTTTTTTATTTTACCAAAACCTTGCCAGCGTATTTCTTATAATGCTGTAATCTTTGTGTTTTTTCTATTTCTTCAGCTATCATTTGCATCTTCCCTGCTTGAAGCATTGTTTCAACATTCTCTCTTGTCATTTAACATACCTTGGTCGTCGTAAAGTAGCAATCCGCACATTATTCCTTTGAGCTTTTAGCGGTTCTACTTTTTGCAGAGATAGGTTACTGGTCTAGGTGAAACCCTCACTTCCTTGGAGGACCAGGGATTTTCTGATATAGGTTTACTCCTCGTAAAAGGATTGGCTTCACTACACCTAAAGAGTTCCTTCTAGCCTTTGGTTTTCTGTAGGGGTAACCTTCCCTTAGCCTTTGGGGATCTCTCCCCCTCCCTGCAAGGCAGCAGGGGCAGTGCTTGTTTAATGGCGGCACTTTCTCGCCATGTCGTAGTGCTGTTATTAAGCTTTTCTGGGGATGATCTTGCCAGGGATCATCCTCCCCAGACCCTGATAGCACTATCGCCTTGGTCCAACACTGTTTATTTGGCTTCGCCTTATTCGCAGTTGACCACCATATCTGGTGGCCATTCCCTATTAGCCACCTGCGACCCGCCCAGTAGCTGAAGCTCGCCCTGGGCCTACATACGTTGAAAATTAATAACACTGAGCTTTCGAACTAAACTTTAATAGTAATGAAATAGTACCTTTACATCTAAGTAGCTCAAACGCAAAATATCACTTCCATTATACACATAAGAACATTTTTCAAGAATAATATATAGTTAGGATACGCAACTTTCATCAGGACAGAATGCGTTCACCAGCGCCGCCGAACGGCTGGAAGACAAAGTTTCCTCCAGAACCATGGACAATTAGTAATCCCTATATTGCCTAGCTCTTCTGAATATTGTGCGATTCACAAATACTCACGAAGTGTGTGCATAGTTTCAAATTATTTTACATTTCATGTTCTATGATTTGTATTATTCAAGAGCGCTCAGTTAGTGAGTTAAATTAAAAGTGTGTAGGAAAAAAACATGTAGATACAATGGCTTGGAATAGACATGTCACACATTATATTTTATCCTTGATTGAATTATCTTCCCTCTGCCCGGTGGCTCTGGAGGATAAAAATGGGTATAGTTGAAGTCCTGATTCCATCGTCACTTCGGTATCTTTGACGGCTCGAGAGGGAGCCGACCTGACCCGTATCTCTTTTCCTGAGAAGCTATGTTTTCACTTTTATCTGCAGTGTTTTGACATCCATTCATTCACTGCCACGTTATACTCCCAAGGTCTCCATATTATATAAAAAATAGCTCAACACAATAACACAACCTAGAAAAGATAACCAAAATCCTCACGTTATGAAATCTCTGAAGAAATTGAATTGGCATCATCTCATTTACTCCACGTGAACTTGACAAGTATGTCAGTTCCTAAAACGGACGCTATTGGTGGGAAAGGTTTGAGGGGAGGATCTACTGGGCTCCACGCGGACGTTAGGAAATCTGTAAAGAAACTGAATTGGCAACATCTCGTTTACTCCACGTGTACTTGACAAGAGCTGTCAGTTCCTAAAACGGACGCTATTGGTGGGAAAGGCTTGAGGGGAGGATTTGTTGGGCTCCACGTGGACTTGATGGTTGTAAGAGGGAACTGATCTCTCGGAACTTTCTTTGAAGTAAAGTGACGTTAGAATCAGGACTTCAACTTTACACAAGCTTCTGGGGAACTTTCAGTCGTTTTATCCTAATATAGGTAACTAATGATATTCTGTTTAGAAGCAAGGAAAGTCTCCAAATGAATATTTCCTTAAATACCGTATTCTATTCGTTCACAGTGACTGCCGCAATGGCCATCTAGTGTATATTTATTTTAAACGAAGTTAAATAATAAACTCATGAAGTGGAAAATGGGACAAATTCACGATACATTTATGACTTGTCTAGGAATCGAACCTGGGACCTCTACCTTCGTAGTTAATCATTCCAACTAGCACTTATCATATGGCAATTATTCACCCAAAGAGCTGGCTGCTGAAGTAAAATGACAATTTTGCCAAACACGAGTAAAGGGTACGCTGGGCGAGTGACGCAATACGACCCCTACGCCCCCCTGTCACTCACAATCCTTTCAATTTGCGTTCGTTCATAAGGGATCACCACCAAATGCCAATGGAAGCGATAACAACGCCACGACCGGAAGCTGATAAAAATGAACGGTTACTTCCGGTTTCCCGGTGATTGGTCGTTCCATAGAGAGGAGGACGCGCTTTTATGGAATTACCGACTGATACATTTTACCAACCATTCTGGTGTTCTTTTTTTTCTGAAAAGGTTTCAATTGAGGCTTCCAATGGGATTGTGGGTAGCGCAGGAGATAACTGAACACCAAGTTCGGGTTTTCATGTATCCACCATATCCTGTGAGGATATAAGTGAAAGTCAGTGCTCGTAAATTTACTTTAAAAAGTAACTGAGCTACAGTTATTGGTACTTGAAAAGTAAGTGTTACTTAATGTTAAAAATGTTCTTGCAAACAATACACAATCATTGATAATTTCATTGTATTCAAATAAATTTTTCAAAACGTATATGTTTCAATTATGTGTCTGGTACAGAATATAAGTCTTCATATATTTACATTAAAAGAGAGACAGAGAAGTAGAAAGCTAGATACACAGAGAAGAAGAAATATAAAGGGAACATGTAGAGGGAAAAGATAAGAAAATGGAAAGCAGATGATCAAGTGTAAAAATAAAGAAATATTTACAGGGATGAAAGGAAAGAAGAAAGGAGCAATGATAGGAAGGAAGAGAAGAAGAATAAAAGAAAGTTGGGAGGGTAAAGATTAAGAAAAAGAGAAGGTTACGAAGTAGCTTACATATTGTTAGAATTTACTTTCGGGAGAAAATCGTCCCTCCCAAGTTACCTTCTAGATCCGCCACTGTGAGAATAAAATGGTAGAATGAGAAAGAGGAAGTCAGACGAAAAGATATAAAATGATAGAGACAAATGAAGATGCAAAGAGACAAACAGAATGTGTGCAAGAAAGGGTAATAGAGAGAAAGAGATAGAAAAGAGAGAAGAGTTAGAAAAACAAAGAAACAGAGGCAAAAAGATAGAAAGAAACATTATGAAACAGGAGAGAGAAATAATGACAGAATGAAACAGAGGAAAAGAAAGATAAATAGAGAAGTACAAAGGGCGATAAAAAGAGAGAAGTAAGGATTTAGTACCAGATAGATAGAGAGAGAACGAAAGACATGACGTTAGGGAGAGAAAATGATATAATGGCAGGGAAATAAGGTGCGGGAAGAGAGAGAGGGGGGGAAAGAAATGGAGACAGAGGAAGAGGAGAAAGAATAAAGCTATGATTACGTAAGAGAAGCGCACGTGAGATCAGCGCACAGCAAGATTTCGTGGGACTAGCGCATAGGATCTCAGGTGTTAGTGGTATTAGCGCGCAGTATGATTATCAATAAGAACCTCCCTCGCACTTTTCTTTCCAGACTTAGGAGTGGACAACGTGTAGATTAATATACGAGGGTGGTTTAAAGATTCTTCTATCAGCAGCTTCTATTACAGCTTCGTCAACTTTTCAGAACGATCTTCAATCAAACTTTGCAACAGAGAATTAAGGCAACGAAATAGTAAATCTTCAGTTTCAACATACTTGTCTAAAATTGTTTTTATACGCCTGTCGGTTTCAATATACTGTTTTCTTCTCTTGCGACCTGGAATGCCTAGGTCTTTAGCTATAATTTTGGCGCTCATCTCCTCAGCGTATTCCATCAGTTTCTGAATGAGGAGATAAACATTTGGTTTATGTATTCCCACCATCCTATTTAACTTGTTATTCCAACCTTCCACAGGGTTGTTTGTCCTGTGTCTTTGTCTATAGACATTCCACATGGTTTTCGGCAAAGAAGCATTGTCCAGCCATTGATCTACGAAATAGTCAAGAAACTGCATAAGCTTTTCATTATGGGGAATGATCTGCATGATGCATAGCCACGCTTCGTCAATTTTTTCAGGTGGTATCAAGGCTAAAGCTGCGCACATACGACATGTTTTCCTAATATGTTGTGGCTAGACGTATGTTTTGTATATGACGCCAAAGGCATTGATTAAAATGGTAATTACAACCTGATGCTGATACTTCAGGAAACATTTCTCTTATTGCTTCTATTACTGCCATCTCAAAGTCTGTTTGTGCGCCGTAAACAACTGCATATATGTAGATTTCTTTTTATCTTCTAGTAACACATAAACGGCTGGGCAGATGTTTATTTCCTCTTCGGAACTACACATCTCCAGTAGATAACATTTTCAGTCTTACGGCCAACACGATACTGATGTCCGTCCAGTAAGAGACAAGGTTTACCCTTGGCACTGGTAATAACTCCCATTGCGCATTCTCCTGCAAGGAAAGAATGAAGAACATTTGAATGTGCGCTCCTCCCACGACACCAAAGCTATAGATAAGGAACTAAAGGGAGAGAAAATGAGGTTATGGCAGGAAAGCATGGGGCGGAAAGAGGAACGGTATTAGAGACAGAGAGAAAGCGAATAACAGTACTAGAGGGAGCGAGAGAAAGGAAGGGAAACAATTAGACAGATGAGAGAATAAAGGAACTAATGACAGGAATCAAATAGAAAGAAAATAAGGTAAAGGAAGGAAAGCATGGTGCGGAAAGAGAGAGGAGGAGAAACGATATTATGGAGAGAGATAAAAGGAGAGAAGGAAAGAATGGAAGAGCAAAAGACAAGCAACCAAAGGAAGGGAAAATGAGGTAATGGCTGGTGAAGCATGGCACGGTAAGAGGGAGAAAGATATATATATATATATATATACAAGGGTTGGATAAAAAGTAATGGCAACACTGGTATAATTGTTACTTGACTGTATTGGCAGAGGAGCACGTGTTACATTCCTTCAATGTAATCGCCCCCCATCTCTACGACCTTCTGCCACACGTATGGAACGCGTCGTACACCTTCAGCGCGTCCATCTCTGTCGATGTCCCGCAGTGACAGCCCTATAGCACGTATGATGGCTTCGCCCGTGTCGTAGTGCTTCCCGCCCAGTGGTTCCTTCATTTTGGCAAAAAGGTCGTAATCACACGGTCTCATACCGGTGAATACGGCGGATGTTCCGGTACCTCCCACTACCAGTGATGCAGGAGCGCCGTCACAGTGTTCGCAGTGTGACACTTTGCATTGTCAAGCAGGATGATGGGACACCGTGCCAGAACGTGCCGTCGCTTCCTTCTTAATGCGAGACGAAGGTGGTGTTGCAAGAAGGTGCAGTAGTAGGCTGCGTTGACCGTCTGCCTAAGAGACGTTGTTCTTCTTGCCTAAACATATTGTTAGGGCGCTTGCACTCTCGTCCTCTGCTGTTTTTGACTGAATCACATACAATCGCACCCCACTCACTATACTTCCTCGTCTGACATTCCTTTATCAAACACGAAACGGTTGTGGCGCTGTGACTCGCCCCTTTCACGGGACAGCAGTGTTGCCATTACTTTCTATCCAACCCTTGTATATAGGAAGAGAGGGAGAGAGAGAAACAGTACTAGATAGAGAGAGAGAGAGAGAGAGAGAGAGAGAACAGGACAAGAGAAAAGGAGATACTAAAAGAGTTATAGACGGGAAGCAAATTAAGAAAAATATGGTAATGAAAGAAGAGCATAGTGCGGAAAGAGAAACGGTATTAGACACACACACACACACACAGAGAGAGAGAGAGAGAGAGAGAGAGAGAGAGAGGAAAGCAGGAGAAAACAAACAAACTAAAGTCAGGAAACCAATGAAAGAGAGAAAATGAGCCAATGGCAGGGGAAGCATTGAGCTCTGAGAGAGAGAATCAGGTAAAGAAGAACCACAAGACTCGCCCCTAACTACTTCAGCCGCCTTCTTGATGCTCTGCACAGCGTCCTCCATTGATCCTCCCCACCCCTCGTTATTCTGCTCCGAGGAGCTGCAAAGCTTTTATTCGTCCTCCGCAAACAGAAAACTCCCGGAAAGGGAGAGAGGAATACCAATACGCCAGGAAGAGCTCTCCTGAGGGAAATTCCCCGAGTAATTAAATAAATATTGCCCTCCACAAATAGCAACCACTTTGACCAAGTTTGAAGGAAATTTCTTCCACGATAATAGAGCATGAAGATTCCACAAAGCCTTATTCTAGTTCAAGGATGCAAAACTTGGTCCCTTACATTAAAAGAGGAACATAAATTAAGAGTATTTCAAAATAACATCCTTTGGAAAATATTTGGACCTAAAGTGGATGAGCAGACAGGTGAGTGGAGAAGGTTACATAATTTAGAAGTGCATAATTTGTATTCTGTTACGTACCCAATAGGACCAAATAATGTAAATAGTTTCCCAAAGAGGAATAGAGATGACAGCACCAGGCGTGCAAGATTAAAAATTAACATAATATATGTGAATAACTTTATAAATAAGAACAAAGCAGATTGGGATGAAAAACAATAGAATCTACTATAAGAAGACAAAGAGTAAATATAAAAGGAATAAATTAATGTATATACGCGATAAATCAAACCAGTGACCATATGTAAATTGATCAGAAAACTAAAGAAGTCAAAGCACTGATAAAAATTTGTGTCTAAACAGATATTGAATCTGTATGATCGATTTACCATCCCCATTGTGGAAACTTTGTTTACACCAGTGGCGGCGCGTTCCAATCGACGCCCCACAGCACTTTTTGGTTGCGCGTTTCAACCGTAGCACCTACTTGGATGCGCGTGTCAGTCGTTTGCACCAAGTATACACTCTGTTGTACCCAGTTAGTGTTGGTGCGTTCCAATCGCAGCCACAAGGGAGGATATTAGTAATATTCCCAAAGCTTAAAGGAAAAAGCTGGAAGAGGATAAAGGAATTAATTAAATCGTCAAAACATAAATAAATTGAAATCCAGAGGGAAGTTCACAAATAAGACAAGAAGGAAGACCAGATCCAGACCTGTCCATTACGAAGGAAGTCCAGACAGAAGAATATTCTAATAGAGAAAAGAAATAATAAAAAGCGTATTGAGATGAAAATTGACTTTAATCGAGAATTATAAAAGAAAGTAGCTTATCATGTAGATATTCTTACTCCATATATCCTGTGTTTAAATAATATATTCGTTTAAACGTCTCCATTGGAAGCCATCCTGTCTGGTTTCGTTGTCTACAAAGAACCCTACCCTGTAGATAAGCCAGCTGAGGTTTAAGATTAAGATTTGTGCACCTTGCACCAAATGGAGGTGGCAATTCATGTCCAGATATTTATTATTAGAATGATTAAATCAAGAAGACTTAGGTGGGCACGCTATGTGGTACGAATGGGAGAGGAAAGAAGAGTTTACAGGATTCTTGTTGGGAAACCTGATGGTAAGAGACCTGTAGGAAGGCCAAGATGAAGATGGAGGGATAACGTTGAGATGGAGCTAAAATAAATCCGTTAAGATGGAAAAGATTGGATTGATCTTGCCACAAGATGGAAGGCTTGTTTTGCTGCAGCCACTAACCTTTGGGTTTAAGAAGGCTAGAGAGTTAGTTAGTAAACTATTTCACTTTAATAAGGATTTGTATTAGCTGTAAATAGTAGAATGAAATACTATCTTGAAAATTGTTCGAAACTCTTCTTCAGTACATATTGCCCACATATATGACAGGAACATAGTCATAAAAAAATCTCACCTGGGTGAATCTAATACAGGTCCTAGCGAGCAGTGTTGCCACAAGCTAACAGCAAAATTACCCCTTTTTCTTGGGCAAAATTTTCCTTCTTCATTTTTCGATTTACTTTATGTCTCCTATCACTTATATTATTGTATGATCTTTTTACCTGTTCAGAAAATACTAACAATTATTATTACTAAATGACCTATTTTAATGTTACTAATACATATAATAATTATGGTAACCTATTAATTATAAACTTATTATTATTATTACATGAGAGATAGTTTTGTTGTTCATTGATTGGTTTATTATACTTCGCTTTTCTGCCACTTTTGGCTAATCGTGAAGATATGGATGAATAATGATATGATGAAATTGATGAAGAGCCGCGGTAGCTCAGTTGGTAAAGCATCTGGTTCGGGTTCGAATCCCGGAGCAGGTGATCTAAACCAGGATCCAGTCATTTCCCTGTTTCTGCGAGGCTCCGAGGCTCACCCAGCCTCGTATCAATGGGTACCTGGGGGGCAACCCTGGGAGGTAAAGGCGGCCGGGCGTGATGCTGATCACATCATCCCGACTATGGCCGAGGTCAATAATATGTGGAGCTCTATACCTCCACATCACCCCCATGTGCCTCCATTGCATGTGTGCTCACGAACAGGCACCGCTCACAAGGAACATGGAAGCCCAGACCGGGATTCGAACCCTGTCGTTATAGCGCGCTGTGCTAACCACTCCGCCACCTGAGCCCTCCAAAAATATAGTTGTAGAAGCGTCCCTGCTTAGGAACCACATTACATTTCTCGTCGAGGCGAAATGTTTTGAAGCATTCAACAGTTTAACCTATCCCCCATTCGCAGTAGATGAGGCCACGTCACAATCAATGGGGAATGGCCTGGAGCGACGCTACTTTTCCCCCACCCTATGACAGGCCCTGCGGCCACTGCACTCTCATTTGCTTCTCAACGTTGTGCATTAAAATGAGCGCCCTAGCAACGGAACGGGATGCAGCCATGAAATTATAATTCCGTGCATTTCCCTGTTTTTCTCCTTCTTTCTGTCTTCTATTTCTATTCCCATATTCAATGATGAAAAGATTCTCTTGGGCTAAGCTTGGAATCCTTTCCACAACTCACCTGGTCAGTGATGAATTCAGGAGGTGTCCCGGGGGGAAAATCCCCCAATCCAGAAACTATAAAAGTTCCGCCTGAAAATTTCAATAACCTGGCAGTGCATTCGGACAATAACTGAGAAATTTGGCAACCATGTTCACTTTCATTTAACGTAGAACGTAGTTTTCTGGCTTTATCTAGTAATGAATTCTCGTTATAATTAAAAGTCAAAATAATGAACGAATTTAAATTATCCTTCCTTTTGATAGGCCTAACTACTAAATTAAGAAATATGATGACGTTTCTAGCTTTGTGAAGGTGTCAGCTGAGGGGGCTAGGAACCTAGAGAAAGTTTCATTCTTAAAATGATTGTTAAACCTAATTACACTTAATTTTATATATCACGAGTAAGGGGCAATTTAAAACTATTAGAATTCTTATATTAGTATTACAATTTGATTCCTGTGACATTTGAAATGGCTGGACTGCTGTTCTTGTTTATTTTGCATGCCTGCATTGGTGTTTCATTTATATTACATCCAATTAATCTAAAACGAATAAGAATTGTTGGGGTAAGCCCGGTCAACTTTTCAGGATACGCCACTGGTGGAAGCCTTTTTCCTCAGCTGTAGAGAGAAGCTAGGGCAGCCATTTTGAACTGCTTGTCTTGCGAGAGTGTTCCCCAAGGGATAATTCTCAATTTCCTTCGCCTGTTCTTTTCACGAGCCTCACTCACGAGCCCCAAGGCACACTTCTACCTAAAGCTTCCACATGCACAGGTAGGGAAGGGTACGGGGTTTAATTTAACTTAATGCACTCCGTTGATGTTTCCCAGAACACATAAATTATGTATATGGCTACTGCAGAAACATCAAGTAAAAATACACACGTAAAACTAACGTGTGAAAAGCACGTATCTAGAAATATATTTCGGGGGTCCAAACCAAGTGTTTCAGAAATAAGAATAATGATAAAAACCTTTAAATTAATTACATATTATTAAAATATGCAACTTAATTAATGTTGCATTGCTATTTCTACATGAATAGTTACATTTCGGTACTCCAAGGAATAAGTGACACATACCGCTTGGCAGGGTGCGAAATCCCGGGGGGGGGGGGAACAGGGCCAGGGGGGAATTCCCCCACCAATCTTTTCCGGGGGGAGAGTTTTGTTTCAACAAAAAACATAAACAATTAGTTTGGGAGTCGAATATACTTTACTGGAATAATATCCAAAACATACGCAAAGAACAGACAACAAAGAGCCTCATCTCTGAGGACACTGAACCCAGCAATCCCCAGAACACAGAAATTAGTCAGATTTGTTATTTTTTTCTGTTTCTCATCGCCTTTCGTTAGCTACCGCAAAGTATATAAATATATTAATAAAACACGTAATAGCATTTAGATGTGAATTTTATATAGGAAACTATTATCACAGATAAGGGTATATCCTCATCTGCGCTTTTATTTTCGTCATGTATCTTAATTTTTACCCCTCCCCTTAGTCAGGAGTAGCTTATATCTGCGCTAAGGACAATTAGTGCACGGATGTTAATTAATTTGCATATAATTAAGAACTAATTTGCATAATTTAGAATAAATTTACATAGCTATCATTAGAAAAATTTACATTTATGTATTTGCATATTTATAACTTTTATGAATATGCAAAATACATAAATGTAAATTTTTCTAATGATATGTAAATTTATTCTAAATTATGCAAATTAGTTCTTAATTATATGCAAATTAATTAACATCCGTGCACTAATTGTCCTTAGCGCAGATATAAGCTACTGTCAGGTATTAGTGGTATATTAAAATCTTAAATTTGCAATTACATTTTGAATGATGGACAGTCGATATAATATATTGCACATTATATAAGTAATTTGACTATTTAATAAGTGACACATATTTAATGACATTATATATATATATATATATATATATATAAAGTGTGTGTGTCTGCTCCTTCCCCCCCCCCCACCAATCTGCAGTGATTTCGAACCCTGCCGCTTGGGAACGAGCCTATCAACAGCAATGTTTCACACCGTAGCGACATGACACGCCGTGCAAGCCTGCGCTCGATTGGTGGAATCCTCACGCCACAAGTATATAATTCTCATCGGCAACTGCCTCCTACGCAGTGAATAAATATCGGAAAGGAAGAGAGGTATAGGGGAGACCGGGGGACATTGTCACAAGGGGCACGGTGTCACAGTAGCAATTCTGAGAAAAGCCTAAACGTCAGCGAGCTGGTGCTGCTTTCATTTTTACCTACTAGATATCACTTCCAACTGTACTCGCTTAGAAGTGTGCGGGAAACACGTGGCTCAGTCAGTTGAGCTTTGTCTGTTTTCAGTGCTTCAGTGTAAATTGTTTGAGTCCTGGAATTTTCCTACTGTGTGTTCGTTAAAGCGTGAACGGTAAGTATCTTCGTGTGTGTTATGTAGGTTAGAAATAGAGCTTCATAATGTATTACTCTGAATGCGCTTAATCTTATTGCTTGGTACAGATATTTTTAAAAAAGAGGAACTACGACGGGTGGGGCAAGTTGTCACAAATAAGACGGGGCATGTTGTCACTGTGACAATGTGCCCCACTGTGTGTTAGTCATGATACAAGTGGTGTATTCCTCTTTTAATAAGTGGCTCTGTTGCTTCCCAGATGGTGAGAACATACAAGAGAAAGACTGAGAGGAATGCCCCGCCCATGGGAGACCTACTGGCTGCAGCAAGAGCCGTGAAAAGAAACGTCAACCCCGTACCAATACGTAAAGCTGCCAAACAATTTAATGTCCACTACAGAACATTGGCGAGATTTTGTGCACGTGTTACAGATAGTGAACTACAGTCCGGGCAATGCTCATTCACATTGGATTACTCAACATGTAACAGAGTATTTGCGGAACATGAGGAAGAATTACTAGTATCATACCTAAAACAAGCTTCGGACATATAGGAATATTTTTGCAATTTATTAACTCTAAAATCACAAGAAAGTTGAATGCCAATGGCAAATTTCGTGTGTTGGAAGTGTAGGCCCTATCTTTTGCGAATGTTCTTACTGAAACAGTTTTCTGTAACCTTTAAGTTTGTAGTTTTGATTCATTAGCTACTCTGTAAGCTAGTGTTGTTTTCATGAAGTTGTGGTTTACCTACAAAGATTGATGTAACAATATATGTATCTTTTGGGATGAAGAAAATATACAGGCCCACCTACTTTATTTCCTGTTTAACTAGCATAATTTACCATTTAATTTAATTAGCTTTTAAGTCTCTTTTACATGCTAAGTATTTAGTGCTAGTAACATTTCCAGTCTTTTTCTAGGAGTTGCATTAATAATATATACCTATTTAATGAAACTGCCACTAGAATAGCATGTGACTACTTGCCCCAGATATTGTGACAACTTACCCCGCATATGGGGTTCATTGTCACAACTGTATTGACCATAAAGAAGAGTTAATAAGTCCAGTTCAGGATGAGTTACATTGTACAGAGGAACATATGTTGTGCACAAGATAACTAAGTATTTGCATGTAAAGAATTATAATTCTCGGCCTTACGTGGGAGCCACAAAAAAAAATAAAATGTGAAAATTGTGACAAAGTGCCCCGGTCTCCCTTCTCGAATCCCTTTCGTATTTAAAATATCCGATGTGATTCCAAAGATCCGCGAAAGCGAGGTGAAGTTGTCAATTCTCTTGCTTTTTCATGCAGTGACTTTCGAAACGAGTTCAGTTTTGTCTCCTTTCTAAAATATTAGCCCGTTACGAACTTACAGAACGCCCTGGTTCGAGATTAAACGTAAAATTTTTATCAAGGTACAGATTAAAACGCTTCCTCGCCACACGACTACAGCGCCATGTGAATTGGTCCAATAGGAAAAAGAGTTCGTAAGCAACATGTTACGTACTTTCGCAGCAGAGGAATAATAAAGCTCATTTTATGCACAGATAGGCTAATCGGGACTGGGCTTACAGTTTAAAATGCGATCCGAACCACTTTGTGCCTTCACCGAGTATCGAACCCGGAAGCCAATATAGTATTAGATTCATTTTACTTCGCTTTTCTGCCCCTTTTGGCTAATCAGAAGATTAGGATGAGCGATGATATGCAATTGATGGAGAGACGGGACCCCTGGCGTTGGAGCGCGCTGTGCTAACCACCCCGCCACGAAGGTCGGCACCAGGTGTATGTGAAGGATCGCCCCCATAACGGTAGAGAAGAGGAGAAAGCAAGGGGGCGGAGCAATGCAGTGAGCGCCGCTGCAGTCACGTTTTCCCCTTGCATGCAGCCACTTTCCCTCTCACGCGTCCATTGGTCAAACTCCCTCGAGTCACTACTTGTGCAGAGGACTTCTTTTCCTTTGCTTGCTCCACAGGCTCGTGTATGTATGTAATAATAATACTAACAATGTTGATTAACCATAGAACACTACCGTGTTCCAATATTACAGTGTAACTAGCGCTACATAAATTTTACGACATGAAGGAATCGATTTTTAAAACAACCTCTACATCATGAAAACAAAATGACGATATCTTGTGAACATTATTTTGTTAATTTTCCCTTATATTGGAATTTTATTCTTCATTTTCAAATGTATAAACATGGTCTTATTAAACTTATTAAACGGGGAATATTTTAAGAGAAGGTCTTGATTGACGAGCCCGTTCGTACATTAAGAATGAAGGCGAAAAGTTCAAACAATGAAAAGCAAACAATAATAATATTCATAACGCTGCAAATAAGGAACGAATGTAATTTTAAAGTCTTACAAGAAAATAGTGAATTGTTCTCAACTTTTGTTTTCAAAATCTAACTATCCAAATCGAATTTCCAAATGTCAAAATTACGTGAAAGATTTTTCTCGTTTTACTACCGCTACGTAAAATTGGCGTACACAACACAACATAACAAACCAAATCAAGACGATCAGCGCTTGCACCCTCTTTACCAGCCTTATGTCCGACAGACAACTTGAAGCACTGCTAGGTGGAGGGGTGTATAGATGCGAGGTGAGGCAGGGATTTCAGCGCAAAGCATACGTAAGTTTTACGTACGGTAGTGTACTAGGGTTAATTTGCCAATTTTCCTAATTATTATTAAGGATATGCATATTAATCATACTGAAGTATCAATTATGAACAATTTTTGTCAGATACTTGGTTCGAACACCTTCCAAAGACCAAAGTATATTTCTACAAAACGCGCCTGGTCGGGATCAGCATTACGGACATACAGCAACTTGTGTGGTGTCAGCATCATAAATTTCAATGTATTAATCTTTCAGTTTTATGTATACTGATTTATTGGACTCATACTTGAAATAGTTAAATAAACTTACTATCTTAAGCTTAATAATGACAACAAGCTGAAATGTATCTTCATTTCAGATATTTTTTGAAAAAATAGATTTCTGTGAAACGCACGATTGCATTTTATTGTTGATAACGTTGTGATTACATTAGCCAAGCAAAATGTATTTTGCTTTGAACGCTAGACATGAGAGCTATACTATAATGTCGGTATTTCTGCTACAACTATTTTCGTCATCTTGTTCTTCTAAGAGAACCAAACCCAATAAGCCTGACCTAACCACAGATGGTGCTTAAGTTGTTTCGGATAAGTGAGACCACCAGCCAATGGCAATGCTTAAAACAGTTGTAGCAGCATCAACATTATTCCAAAGATGTTTTATATATTGGAAGAAAATTAAGAAGAATGTTGAGATTTTGAATAAAAATCTGTTTCCATTTTGGGGTTGAATTATATTGAGCTAAAAAAGATTGGGTTAAACATTTTTTTCAAGGTATGATAAGAAACACAAAGGTTAAAAAACACAACATCGGAAAAATACTTTTAATAATAATTATTGACAAATTTACAAAAACCGAATGTATCTGAAATACAAGATACAATGAAAAGAAATGACAGTAATTAAGCTTCAAATACAAGTGATATAATGTAATATGATGACGTCACATTGACAATGTCTTCTTCTTCTTCCTCTTGCAGGTCTGGGTAACCAAAGCCCGTTCTGCGACTACAAAAATTGATCATTCCATCGGCGATATGGTATTCCAATATTTCTTTCCTCTTGGCCTGTAATTTAATACTTTTCGAGACAAGCGGCTATCTGGCATCCTCAGAACATGTCGATTCCACTATAATTGATAATTTTGAATTTCTTCCCCCTTCCTTTTATTTCTTATTTATTCACTTCCTAACGTTGCTTCACAGCAAAATTTCATATTTGAACAATTTATTCTAGTTTGACGAAGAATCCAATATTCGGTATCATATAGAAGAGCCGGTAATGCAGTTACTGTTAAGGAAGTAAATCCCTAACATTTAGCCACGATAGACAAATCTATTTTTTTCGTTCCTTGTTTCTATGTCTGTACCTTAATGCGTTTTTAAATCTATTTATTTGGGTTTACCGTTTCTTTCAGTTTTTCCCATAGTTGACAGATCGATTTGCTTTATTTTACTTCGTTTTTTTTCACTTGGGGCTAATGGCGGAGACATGAATGAGTCGCAACATGATGAAAGCAATGAAGACACACTCGAGAACAACCCGTGGCTGTTCTAACCATTTCGCCACGAAGGCAGGAAGTTTTCCCCCCACAGCAATTTAGTGTACATATTCATTTGTATCTTATCCACTTCTTTTATAAATATTGATCCAAATAACTTATGCTACACTGAAATTCCTCACTTTCTTAACTAAGACAATATACTGTACAAACCCACTGCAAGTGGCAACTACCAGGTGTCCTCCGAGAGAACAGACGAAACTGGAGCACACAGCGAAGAGAAATGCCGAGATGCAGGAAGTACACTCGTGGAAGTGTGTTCCGCAATTGGCGGGAAGTGTGTTGCTGAACCCCTGGGGAAGATAAACCGTCACTAGACCTCCTCGATGGCGTAGTGGTAACGTCAAGGGGTTCAGAGTTCGATACCGGGTGGAGGCACATAGTGGTTCGGATCCCGGTTTAGGTAGGTCCAGTCCCGATTAGTCTTCCTGTGCAAGAAGTCCACAAAAACTCAAACTCACAAGAAGAAGAAAAGCTCAGACCAGTATTCAAACTCGAAAACTTCAGTGGCGAGTTTGAAATTCGACCACTTAACGTGCTCTGCCACTGATCTGGCGAATCAATATATATTAAATCAGGAATAATGATGTATTATATCAATATACAGCTTGCAATCGGTCAAGCTGACGTGACGACCGCCCCAACCTCCTCACTGCATCGCCAGCTGTTTCGTTCGTACCCTCGCGAGGCAACAGTCCGTGCCGCTCAAGAGCTGGCCTAACCCATGGACCTAACCAAGTTGACACACGTGCAGAGGGTTGAAGAAGTCTCAGCGAGGAACATTTGCACCATGAGCCGAGAACAAAGTGGCACTACCCATCATAGTTGCCGCCACTGTCAATATATGACTTCCATATCTTTGTCAGTGGCATCAAATTATCAAAACTGAGTTTAGTTAAACCAATTTAGCAGAGATGTTTTCAGATAATGAAGGAAACACACAGCTACAGACGCGAGAAGAAACAAATATGGCGACAGTGAAGAAAATAAGGTCTAGTGCAAATACAATTATGGAGGAAGTTGCGTGTGTGTACAGTGTCTCTCAAAAGTTTTAGGACAACGACATTTTGAACTAGGCAACCCAATTTACACAAGGCGTTGGTGGGTTGCGTGTAGAGTTAGGCTCAATTTCAGGGTTGAAACATGCACAATAGATATTTATAAAATGCGCGAAAGGAATAAAAACAAGTAATATTGTATAAAATTATGAAAAATATCACTATTATATCGCAAGTGACAAAATTCTTTCTGAAAGAAAATAAAAAGGTTTCTTAGTATTTCATCGCTGATGAGTCTACAGAAAGGAAAAGAGATTTATTTATTTATTTATTTATTTATTTATTGAACTCAACAGGTACATACCTAATTACAGAGCCCATATGAAGGATTCATAGTCATTACAATTACATATATTTCTGTAATATAGAGATAGAAATTATATATATATATATATATATATATATATATATATATTAAAAATATTTTTATATATATACACTTTATCACACAATTTAAATACGAACTTATGTGTTTAAGCTTAGGCCATTGTGTTAATACTGGCTTTACTGAAGTCCCTTAGGTTCATAGAAAAGATGTCAATGGTGTTATTCTTGATTAGCAAGTTATTGTAACTGGTGCACATTCTCCACAATGGAGATTTCTTTTTAATTTCGGATCTAGCCTTCTTTATAAGAAAAACTTCATTCTTTAGTCTAGTTTTCGACGACGGGATTCGAAAATTAATCTGGCAGAGTAGATGTTCAGCATCTATTTCGTGATTTAACAATTTCCACAAGAATACTATTTCATGCAACCTTCTTCTGTGACACAGCTTTGTAAACCGACATTCATATATTAGGTTGTCGTAGTGTTCAAATGTGGGGTAAACTTTCTGAAATTTGTATTTTAAAAATCTAAGAAATCTCGATTGGACTCTTTCAATTGCTACACTGTACTTTGCTGTGTCTGTATTCCATATAACAGATGCATATTCGAGTTTGGGTCTTACATATGAATAATACAAAACTTTTAGTGTCTCTATACTCTTGAAATCCCTCCCCATTCTAAGAATAAACCCAAGGTTCTTGAACGCTCCACTAATTATTTGTTCTACATGTTTATTAAAAGTAAGATCTGAATCAAAAATAACCCCTAAATCCTTGACTGTAAAATTTCTTGCTAGAGTATTGTTGTATATTTGATACTGAAATTCAACTGGGTTTTTCTTTCGAGTATATGTTACATAATGGCATTTACTGATATTTAGTGTTAAATCATTGATTTTTGTCCACGTTTCTAACTTTGTAACATCATTTTGAAGTTGCACACTGTCATCTTGTTTGCTTATTTTCCTGTAAAATTTCAGGTCATCTGCAAACAGCAATTTGTGTGAGTTTTCAAATGAATCCGGCAAATCGTTAATAAGTAATGTGAAAAGAAGTGGCCCAAGGTTAGACCCCTGAGGTACTCCTGAGGTGACTCTTATCTCGTCGGATGTGTGGCCTTTATACGTCACGTACTGCTTACGGTTCTGCAAATAGGAAGCGAACAGTTGACGCAGTGGTTCAGAAATATTGAAGCATGCTAATTTACTTAATAGAATATCGTGGTTAACCAAGTCGAACGCTTTGCAAAAGTCGGTATATATTACGTCAACCTGACCTCCTTCATCCAATGTTGAACTAATAAAATTGGTAATATCGGAGAGATTGGTCAACACCGATCTACGTGGTACAAAGCCATGCTGAAACGATGATATTACAGGTTTTACGTGGGTAAATATGTAACGGTGCATGATTTTTTCGAATATTTTTGCTGGGGCTGATAATATACTTATTGGTCGGTAGTTTTGTACGTCATTAGTGTTATTGCTTTTGGGAAGTGGACAAATTGCCGTGGCTTTCCATTTTTCGGGAAATTTGTGTTTTGCAAGAATTAAATTGAAAATGAGATATAACGGGTATTTTAATATATTACTGCAACCTTTGACTACATAGGGCGGTATCTTGTCCGGTCCGGCTGATTTCTTAGGTTTTAAGTTTTTAATTGCTTTTTCTACGTCTTCAATTTGTATCTCTGTAATATTAAGATTATCCAAAGTTTCATATTGTTTATGGTTAGGCAATACTTTCATGTCATATCTAGGGGGCTCTTTTTTATACACCGACTGAAAATGCTGTGCAAAAGCTTCGACTACTGATAGTCGGTCTGACAACACTTTATCTTTGAACAGTACAGGATCTTTGTTACTTTTCCTGCGTTTATTTGTAACAAACGACCAAAACTGGGTGCTATCTTTTGCAATATTTATTTCCGAATTGGCAACAT
Source organism: Lepisma saccharinum (assembly GCF_977018435.1). Taxonomy (NCBI): domain Eukaryota; kingdom Metazoa; phylum Arthropoda; class Insecta; order Zygentoma; family Lepismatidae; genus Lepisma; species Lepisma saccharinum. The sequence continues at coordinate 84,927,754 of NC_139241.1, read as the reverse complement.
AACTGTTGTATGCATCAATAATTTCTTTCCTCACTATTGTTCGAAATTCGCTAAATTTATTGTAGTGGTATCGAAAGTCTCCCACCTGTTTTTTCCACTTCTTGTGGTGATAATGTTTCCTATTTATATTTTTAATAATGCTGCTCGTAAACCAACACGGGTACTGTCTTTTGCGGCTTTTCCTTAAGGGGATACATTCATCGAATATTTTATATATAATTTCATAAAACACGTCTGTAGCTTGATCAACGTCATTCTTTGTTTTCAATACATCCCAGTTCGTGTTAAGCAGCTTGTGATAGATGGATGGAAAGTCGGCTTTACTAAAGTTGTACTGTAGCTTATGACAAGTTTTGTCGCGGGTTTCTTTGACATAATTAATATCTACTAGCAGCGAGGGATGGTGTGTGTCTTCAGGAACTAGTGGCTGTGTGTTTCGTGTTACTCTTATTCCCTGCCCATTTATCAAAAACAAATCGAGCGTTTTCCCATTGCTATTTTTAATGTCGTTCAAGCTTTTTAGTTGATATACATTGATAAAGTTGTTTAAATCGAAATACGTTGTTGCTGATGAACTAGTTAGATTGTAATTGCTACCAGTTATATCTGTCAGATTAAAGTCCCCACCTATCAGGAGTTTAGCGTCACCAGGTTGACAGTGCTTTTCTATGAACCTAAAGAATAAAGTGTATGTGTCTTTGTTACTACCAGGTGCTATGTACACAACGCAAATATATACAGTTCCTAATCCATTTAACCATAGTTTAATCAAAATGCAGTCTATATTCGGATGTAAACACGGCGAATCTATTAATGCACTCTTAACGTTTGATTTCACTGCAATGATTACACCACCACCCATTGTTTTACCAGACACTTTTTTGCTTCGGTCCCCCCTATATACAACATATCTTTCATCGAAAATTTCACTATTCTCGTGGGAATCTGCTAACCAACTTTCAGTTATCATTATTGCACTAAAGTTATTACAAAGGACATTCGTGTAAAATTCTCTTGTTTTGGTTTGGAGACCCCTAACATTTTGGTAACATAATTGAAAGAACGAAGTGTCAAGTTCTTCTGAAATACATTTGGCGTTGCCTGTACTTACTTGGCCGTTATTTTTGGTGAGATCTCTTTTGTCACCGGGTTTGCTGACCTCTAGCCTGGTAGGTGGAGGGAAATCTTCTATTGTGCCTCGGGGGTGAGTTATTGTGACTCGTTGAGGGAGGGGGAGGATTGAACACTCTTCTGTCCTCGATTCCTGCTGCATACCTGCGGGCGCCGTTCTGCATCGCTGATTGTGGTGCGTCTAGTTTCCTTGTTGCTTCACCGTACGATTTCCTATTCTTGGTTTGAGCTTTTTTGGGGGAAGGGGGTGGATGCTGATCAGCAAAGTTCTGTGACGATGTTAATGCTGGTTCTGTAGGTGATTCAACGGGGAGAAGGGGCTGGGTGCGGAGATGTTCAGTTTCTCGACCAGCACTAGGAGAGACGACACACTTGTCGTTAACTAAATGATTTGAAGTTTGAGAATTGGCAACACTTTCACTTATTACGTCACACGCTGCACAAGGAAGTCCATTTTCACTCAAATAACTTAAAGTGTACGATCTGCCTTCTATCACCAACTTATCAAACCTCATGACTGCATGACTGAAGGCGAGAGAAAACGAAAGGTGACAAAGGAGAGGAGAAAGAGAAAGCGAAAGGAGAAGAGGAAAAGTAGAGGAGAGAAGAAAGAGAGGATAAACGAGGAGAGGAGATGTAGTGAGGAGAATGGAAAAAGATTCTAGGAGAGATGAGGAAAATGGAGCAAAGAAGAGAGAAGAGGAGACGAGAGGAGGGGAGTGGAGAGTAAAGTAAAGGAGAGAAAAAGAGAAGAACGAAAAGAAGAGGAGAAGAGTGCAGTGAGTCGGAAATCTAAGACAGGAGAGGAGATACGAGGAGTGGAGATGAGAGGGATGGAGATAAGATGCGAGAAAAGTAGGGAAGGCGATATGAGATAAAAGCAGATCGAGCAGAAGGAGGGGAGAGGAGAAGGAGAAGAGAAGAACAGAAGGGACTGAAGAGAAGAGGTAGTTGCAGAAAATATCGTATCAGCGTCAAGAATTGATGCATTGGTCAAATTATCGACAAGAAACATTCAATAACATTTTGAAATGTATTGGAGAATGTATTAGATCGGTTCGAAATGCATTTTGGCTTAGTTCAGAGCAAGGTAAAATCTTCCATGTAAGATCTTTGATTTTGCCTGCGATTATACCACTAAAAACATGAATGTAATTTTAATATTTATAAGAATTATCCAATTTTTGTCCACTACTCGGTTCGTTGAAATGGAGATTCTGTAATTTAATATTTCCCCTCCCCCCATCGTTAATTCCAAACTGAATCATTCCGTTTCACACGGCGTGGACAATGAACACAATGGGATATGTTTAAAACTTACGAAAATTTTCTGCCACTGGAAGGGTTTGAACCTACGACCATCAGATTCACAGTCCTGAACGGTAAACACTACCCTACAAGCTTTCGCTCCTGAAAGTAAGTAGAAGGAGCTGACCAATGTGAAATGTAGATGCAACTCTAATCCTACATGTAATGTGCAAGCAATACTTATTTGTAACAAAGAAAACGAAGGTAGTACGACTCGGCGAAAACATTTAATTTAGAATTGCACATGATGAAAACTTTTCATTCGATATTTGCGGAGGTATCCTTGCATTGAACTCGAGTGGGAAAGGGGTAAAATTAGTATGTCCTGAATTGCCACAAATATAAATAGTTATTTCATTAATATTTGTCAATGTCTTTGAAGCAGTACACAATTATCGTTAGAGTATCATAATTCACGATCTTATACATGAAAATATCCCTTTTGAATGTGTGTCAATTCATTTGTTTGTTTATTTTTTTATAAATTCCATTTATAACTCCATTAAGCCTTGTTTCCATGATTATGAAAAACTAAATATGCTGACCAAGGCAGTAATTTATTTTATTAAAAAACATAAACTAACGTAACGTTTCAACCTTCTAGCAAGGTCTTCTTCAGACTCTGTATCAAGTACAAAAGTAACCAGATACAACAAGAAGGGTAATATATATACACAAACATTACTCCCTCCAGACTATTTAGAAAGTTGTTTGGAACTTTCTAGCAGATGACTTTCACTTTCCAAACTAAAAAGAGCTTGAGATTAAAAAGTCCAACCACATTCTATATGGAAGTAATTGTGTTTAGCCTTTTAGGTGAAAGTAAAGTTTGGAAAGTGAAAGTCATCTGCTAGAAAGTTCCAAACAACTTTCTAAATAGTCTGGAGGGAGTAATGTTTGTGTATACAGGGTGTTGCAAAATACCTGTTACAACGCTTGGGAGGTGATTCGACAAGTAAAAACAAGGAAAAAATGCCATGTGAAAAAATGTCGAAATCGGCACCGTTTGCGAGTGACAGGCGTGCGAAAATCGCCTCACACCATGTTTATAGCATAATAACTCAAGAAGGAAGAAATATATCAATGTCGGAATAAAATAATACAAACAAAATCGTACCTGGCGAATACAATGGTGCATCAATTGAGGCCCAGTGTAAATTGCGCAAGGGGACTCTCAAAGAAAGTGGGGAATCCCCTGATGGAAAATACAAGAAATTTACTACTATCTTCTACATAATGTTGAGATCGGAATGTAGCCAGTAAAAAATGGCGACGTATGTCCACATGTCCCACTACTGCTGGGACACCGTCCCACACCCGGGAAATAGGAAAATAACTGCAAATCTCCTGTTGTACACGGTTCACATTGCGGTACGAAGAAGAAAAGAAACCAATTTGTCGCATGTCTCACTACTGCTGGGACACCATCCCAAATGGAAAAAAATACGGGAAAATCATAAAAAAACGTTTTCAATCCCTTAATGTTGACCCACTACTTTCCAGTACGAAAAACAAAAGTTAAACAATGGCCACATGTCGTCAGGCTGTACATACGTATACTACAATAGATCTCCCCAAAGAAAGTGGGTAATCCTCGAAGGAATGAAGACGGAGAATGGCGAGAAAACGCACACAATGACATGTAACATTTCCAGGTACAGCACATCTGGAAGGGATTCCACTGAGAAGCGCACAACCTCCGCACATGCAGATCGACGGTATGAAGTACAGCGATATCCAGCATCTTCACTCGCACCTTTCACTATAGGACACTATGCGGTGCTGATAGGGGCTCACAAACACCGGTATACTCAGAGACTTTGTTGAAAATGTCCGCCATTGACTTCAAGACAAAGATGACATCGGCGAAGCACTGATTGTCTGGTACGTGCAAATACCTCTGGCATGTCAACAATTGTCCCAGCAGCGGCACTAACACGAGCAACGAGATCCTCAACACTTTCCACAGGGGTTTCATACACGAGCCTTTTCATTTCTCCGCCACACAAAGAAATCCAGTGGTGTGAGGTCGGGGGAACGAGGTGGCCACGGTAAAGGTCCACCCCTGCCAATCCAACGATCGCCGAAAATATCGTTGAGTAAGGCCCTGGCTCCCCGGTCGAAATGTGCGGGGGCGCCGTCGTGTTGAAACCAGATACGTTGTCTACCTGCCAGTGCCACGTTTTCCAAAAGTTCAGGTAATACGTCATGTAGAAACACCCGATAATTCCCACCACACAAAGTAGAGGGCAAAATGTACGGGCCTATCAAGTGGTCACCTACTACGCCACACCACACATTCACTGCGAACCTATGTTGATGATGGCGCACAATGATTGCATGCGGATTGTCCATATCCCAGACGTGGCTGTTGTGGCTATTGAACATGCCGTCCCTGGTGAATATTGCCTCATCGGTCCACAAAACTCTTCTTGGGAAATCTGGAATGGCAAGAGTTTGTTGCACGTACCATTGGCAGAAATCCATGCGTAGGGGAAAGTCCGTGGGCAGTATGTGGTGCACCTTATGCAATTTGAATGGGTGCAATCCCTCCTCCTGAAGAACGCGGAACACATTGCTATGGTGGATTTGACACGTGTGCTGATGTTAGGACAATCTCGTATCGCGTCCAACACGTCCTCTTCAAATTGCACAGTGCGCACAGTGCGGGGTCTTCCACAATCCCACCTACGGGGCAGTAGAGATCCAGTTTCACGCAGTCGAGCATCAAGTCTTTGAAAGAGTGCATGTGCTGGTAACCGCCTATTGGGAAAACGTTCGTGATACGAACGCCGTGCTTCACGGCTGTTTCGGTTTGCCTCTCCATAAACGAGATGCATACCAGCAAGCTCGTGGGTAGAGCACTCCACCAGTGTCCTGTTCGAGAACTGCCCATCAACAGGGGCACTTTCCCTTCGAGTGACGGATCACAACTACCGTGATTAGCACCCACGTAATGTCACACAGGTGTCCACGCAGTTTTTGCAAACCGAGAAAGAACACGAGAATACGTACTCTACGTACACTATTCCTTGGCGCAATTCAACCATACACACACGCCAGACTAAACTCCACGCTGCGAGACGCAGAACAAAAGAGGAAAAACAACGGTAGACTACACTCTCTACGTAGTATCCACCAACACTAATACGTGACAGGGGACCTACACTCCCAGCGCCTCTAGTGGGGCTTTCTGTATCAATTAGCTGAAATCAATCTGAGCGTAATTTGACGGTATAGCGTCATTTTCGAGTGAATTTCCTATTTCCCGAGTGTGGGACGTTGTCCCAGCAGTAGTGGGACATGTGGACATACGTCGCCATTTTTTACTGGCTACATTCCGATCTCAACATTATGTAGAAGATAGTAGTAAATTTCTTGTATTTTCCATCAGGGGATTCCCCACTTTCTTTGAGAGTCCCCTTGCGCAATTTACACTGGGCCTCAATTGATGCACCATTGTATTCGCCAGGTACGATTTTGTTTGTATTATTTTATTCCGACATTGATATATTTCTTCCTTCTTGAGTTATTATGCTATAAACATGGTGTGAGGCGATTTTCGCACGCCTGTCACTCGAAAACGGTGCCGATTTCGACATTTTTTCACATGGCATTTTTTCCTTGTTTTTACTTGTCGAATCACCTCCCAAGCGTTGTAACAGGTATTTTGCAACACCCTGTATATATTACCCTTCTTGTTGTATCTGGTTACTTTTGTACTTGATACAGAGTCTGAAGAAGACCTTGCTAGAAGGTTGAAACGTTACGTTAGTTTATGTTTTTTAATAAAATAAATTACTGCCTTGGTCAGCATATTTAGTTTTTCATAAATTCCATATGCAGAACAATGTAGCCACTATACACTGCTATTACAAATAATGTTACCATGCTCTTGTTTATAATAAAAAGATAATTAAAAAAAGAACACCTAGCATGGAGGATCGAATGTTATCAAGAAGTCTAACCAATACACTACGCCCTTTGTTTCCCTTGGAGCAACAGTTCTTAATTATTCTGTCGCGTCAATATTGTAAACGTTATCCTGCAAAAAGAAGTTCAATACTCTGATATAGCTCAGTACTTCTAGAATTACTCTATACACATGCATTTGAAATTTAACTCTGAATTTATTTCTTCGTTGTTAGTATATCTAAGCTTGTGAATATACTTTATTTGTAATTTTATAACGGTTACATGAACATCTACGAAGTAGTTCCTTATAATAACCTCCGGTTGACCAAGTTGCCAATATAAACGAATGGAATAAAGATTGTCTTCGAGCTAACATTGTTAAAAAGGAGCGGATACATGTATTGCTATCCCAATACTTATTCAATAAGATTTCTTGTTTGTCAGAAATTATGACTTAAATTATTGCATGTTGAGCTAGTGCCCACCAAGCCGCCTCTGACGAAATCTATCATTCTTCAGATTCTCTTTCAAATTCGACTCTGGTCACTTGTAACATGCTGGGTGCAGACACTGTGCATCGATGCACCTTGTTTTGCGATAAGAAGCGGCCTTGAATAGCGTGAGTGAGTCATTTTGAATGCGAGCAAGCTACGCTACCAAGCTTGTCTGCCTTTGAAAACCAAGTCATTTTTTTCACCGTTTCCGAACGCGATTGCTATTGTAGAAGTATATATTCTCTCAAAAGAGCACGAAAGGAAATTTGACCAATATTCTCCCGTCGTTTAAAACCAAATATTATCTATTAAACGAAAAGTTCACGATTGTCAATAAACGGTTTAACCTATCTCAGCATAGGTTCGATCCCGTGTTCAGTCTCCGGGAATATTCGGTCTGTGTATAGGACCGGTGGCAACCCACCATCGTGAGGAAATTGGGGAGCTCCGAGTGAGTGAGCGTAATCCGGTCGCGAAGTCCTACAACGGCTGGGGGTCTGTTGGGCCGACCACCCGTCCCCCTAGTCTGGCTGCAGATCTCCACGCCCCCCTGGTTGCCCCTCGTGGGGGGAGGAAAGCAGTCTGTAGGTAAGCCTTGGCCCAATATTGGGCTGTAGCCCAATGGGATTATTATTATTTAAATAATAAAATTTAATAGAAAGATTCTCCGAAATTTCTCTCCCACTGTCTAGGTCAGGCCAGTACCCAGCCAGGGGGGATGGCATGCCCCCTCGAACCCTGAAAAAATATTTAAATGTGAACCTATCAATAACTACGAAAATAACATCGTCGATTTTAGAAATGTGTAACAATTTCAATTTTGTTCTTACATAAATGAATCCGTTTCTTGCGCAAAAGTCTTCAGGCTGCAATATTGGATGGTTTTAGTTTTATAATCATTGATGCAAGGCTACCAGACGTCCGATTCAGCGATTTTGTCAGGACAGTGCGTTACTTTCAATCCCTGTCCCGACTTTTTCGAACTGCAATCGTGATGCGAGAATGTCTCTTTATTATTGCTTTTTCTTAACTCACAATTAGACATGTTCTTTATTGCAATAATAATTCCTAGTACGCAACATTTAATTTATAAATATATTATTTTCTAAACATAGAATTATCATGACTTTTCAATGGCGCTCGGACTATTTGAACTATTTTGTAATATCTGTCTCTCTTTCTCTCTCTCTCTCTCTCTCTCTCTCTCTCTCTCTCTCTCTCTCTTATATATATATATATATATATATATATAAATTATAAATATGGGTCTGGCCCCTCCCTCAAAGAAATCCTGCGTATGGGCCTGGTCTATGTCAATGACAGAAATGCAAGCAATATTTGTATTTATTTTTAACCCAATTAAAGGAATGTGGAAGAATTTAAAAGAAATAAGAAAGAGCAGAACGACTGTTACTCTACTTTAAAAATTGTTGTTCTTCGAGGAAGAAAAATAAGAAGTATTTACTCCAGCACCTTAACACAGTGTCCCACGAGTCTCTCTTGACTAATACTGTCAAATGTGAAGTGATTTTATGAATACAATTTTCCGCCTGTTTACGTCTAACGTTGCGCAGATTTGGTAGTTCGCAAACGGTGTAATTATTTCGTGTTACCTTACGCAACAGCAAATACATTTCAGAAGACTGTTCTGAACACGACACTTGCGTCAGTAAACAATCATTTCGTCTGTTGCAGTATCACAGGAAAAGAATATCGTCCTTCAATGTTCAAGCCTCTAGATATTCTCCATTAATAATGTCTAATCACAATAATAAGTTACAAGAAATAACTCGCATTCGCAACTACCAATACTCTCGTTTTTTTTCATCACTTCGAAAATTATTTCTCAAAGATATCTGTTATACTACAAGAAAGCAATTCAAAATTAAAGTAAAAGTTCAATTACATGTATACCCAACGACATTTACAATATTGGAGGGACAGAATACTTAAAAATTGTTGTTTCAATCGAAGGTAAGGGCGTGGTGTAGTGGTTAGAGTTCTCGATTGGGCTGCTAGCGGTCCCAGGTTCGATCCTCCATACTAGGTGTGGAGAGCATGGTAACATTATTTGCCATAGTAGTGTATAGTGGCTACATTGTTCTGCATATGGAATTTATAAAAAAATAAACAAATAAATGAATTGACACACATTCAAAGGGATATTTTCATGTATAAGATCGTGAATTATGATACTCTAACGATAATTGTGTACTGCTTCAAAGACATTGACAAATATTAATGAAATAACTATTTATATTTGTGACAATTCAGGACATACTAATTTTACCCCTTTCCCACTCGAGTTCAATGCAAGGATACCTCCGCAAATATCGAATGAAAAGTTTTCATCATGTGCAATTCTAAATTAAATGTTTTCGCCGAGTCGTACTACCTTCGTTTTCTTTGTTACAAATAAGTATTGCTTGCACATTACATGTAGGATTAGAGTTGCATCTACATTTCACATTGGTCAGCTCCTTCTACTTACTTTCAGGAGCGAAAGCTTGTAGGGTAGTGTTTACCGTTCAGGACTGTGAATCTGATGGTCGTAGGTTCAAACCCTTCCGGTGGCAGAGTAGTATATTTAAATAAAACACTACTAAAACGAGAGTCAGAGAGAGCCTGAGCACATATTTGTAATTTAATCATTATATATTTCATATTTGGAAAAGAAAAAAATAAAGAATGCATAACATTATTGTCTGCACATAACACGTTCCCATTTCATAAATAATAAAACTACATCCCATATTATACATACGCACATATTGTACAACGTGTAAAAGGTTGTGTAAATACAGAGAACATAAGTACTGCAGAAAATTTTACCCTATGTTCTTTATAGGATTTACAAAAGATTATGAGAAACAAATCCCCTATCTGTCCTATAGGAGATAGACTGGGGGACCTGAAAGCCTGGGCTTTCAACCATTGCAGCGGGGGGGCGTGGGGGCAAGGGAAGTAGAGATAGAAATCTTCCTTTTCCTTGGGCCGGCCGTTTCTACCTGGAAACTGGCCTGGATGAAGAAAAGCGAGCTAGGGTATCCAGCCAGCTTTGCCCGCGGAGAACACCGATGGACGAGAAGCGCGTGGAAAAGAAGGTGTTGCATATGAGCTGTGGTGGCTTTAACAAGACAATAAATATTGTGATTTCAATATAATTCGAGATGTGAGATTGATTGATCTATCTCTGCTAGAGTAGCTACTCCTCAGTGCACGTTACTGTGTGAATCTGATGGTCGTAGGTTCAAACCCTTCCGGTGGCAGAAAATTTTCGTAAGTTTTAAACATATCCCATTGTGTTCATTGTCCACGCCGTGTGAAACGGAATGATTCAGTTTGGAATTAACGATGGGGGGAGGGGAAATATTAAATTACAAAATCTCCATTTCAACGAACCGAGAAGTGGACAAAAATTGGATAATTCTTATAAATATTCAAATTACATTCATGTTTTCAGTGGTATAATCGCAGGCAAAATCAAAGATCTTACATGGAAGATTTTACCTTGCTCTGAACTAAGCCAAAATGCATTTCGAACCGATCTAATACATTCTCCAATACATTTCAAAATGTTATTGAATGTTTCTTGTCGATAATTTGACCAATGCATCAATTCTTGACGCTGATACGATATTTTCTGCAACTACCTCTTCTCTTCAGTCCCTTCTGTTCTTCTCTTCTCCTTCTCCTCTCCCCTCCTTCTGCTCGATCTGCTTTTATCTCATATCGCCTTCCCTACTTTTCTCGCATCTTATCTCCATCCCTCTCATCTCCACTCCTCGTATCTCCTCTCCTGTCTTAGATTTCCGACTCCACTGCACTCTTCTCCTCTTCTTTTCGTTCTTCTCTTTTTCTCTCCTTTACTTTACTCTCCACTCCCCTCCTCTCGTCTCCTCTTCTCTCTTCTTTGCTCCATTTTCCTCATCTCTCCTAGAATCTTTTTCCATTCTCCTCACTACATCTCCTCTCCTCGTTTATCCTCTCTTTCTTCTCTCCTCTACTTTTCCTCTTCTCCTTTCGCTTTCTCTTTCTCCTCTCCTTTGTCACCTTTCGTTTTCTCTCGCCTCTTTTCCTTTCTGTAGACTCATCAGCGATGAAATACTAAGAAACCTTTTTATTTTCTTTCAGAAAGAATTTTGTCACTTGCGATATAATAGTGATATTTTTCATAATTTTATACAATATTACTTGTTTTTATTCCTTTCGCGCATTTTATAAATATCTATTGTGCATGTGGAAACCCTGAAATTGAGCCTAACTCTACACGCAACCCACCAACGCCTTGTGTAAATTGGGTTGCCTAGTTTAAAATGTCGTTGTCCTAAAACTTTTGAGAGACACTGTACAAGATGCAGTGACAACCACATAAAAGAACGCACCTTGATCATGTGATGTTTACCCAATTTGTCTGTCTCTCTTAGGTTGAGATATCCTTTCAACGTTGAAGTCACATGTAGTTTCTTGACTGTACACGAACAATTATATTCTGGGAAGGTTTGGAATGACTACTGCAGTGGGATTAACACATTTCAAAAGTTACTTTTAAAAGAAAACTGAGTTACACTTGCAGTTACTTGACAAAAAAGTAACTCAGTTACTTGAAAACTGATTTAACCACACACACACACACACACACACACATTCCAACACCCCCTCATTTTTTTTCACAAAGGATCAATTTATATGGTCACTCTGGCTCTGAATTTACCCTTACACCCGACCCCCAAGATGAAAAACTGGATAAATTCCTGCTTCAGAAGTAAGTGTGTTACTTTGTAGTAACTTGATCAGAACGTGTGTGTGGATAGTGCACTATGTAAATATACATTTATAAGTCCAGAAAAACTATAAAACATAAAATGTGTAGTCTTGCTCAATTTTACTACAAATTCATATGTTTGTGCTGTTCATAGCTTCAGCAAAATATCAAGTTCTTGTTAATGTAAGTGTGACACAAAATTATGTCATATGAGTGTCCAATGAATGCCATAAATTAGTTGTGACCATACCTTAGGAGATAAATCTTTATTTTTCCAGCTGGTGGCTGTTTAAGTCCAATAACATTGTTCAGTGGAGTGGTTTTGTTCAACTGTAAAGGTAAAGGTAAAGTGTTCCCCTGTGCATAGCACCACGCCATGAAGGCGTATAGGGGGTGTGGGGGTAACGCCCCACACTTTCTTGATCCGGTCGTGAGTGGGGGTGATGTGATCAGCATCACGCCCCTGACCGCCTTTACCCCCCAGGGTTTCCCCCAGGTACCCATATTATTCGACGCTGGGTAGGCGCCGGGGCCGCTTCCACCGTTAGAAAAGTTCCCGGATTTGAACCGGCCGGGGATCGAACCCGGGACCTTGAGCATGGTAGTCAGACGCGTTACCGACTGAGCCACCGCGGCCACCTTTTTTGTTCAACTGTGTAGGGATCAATGAAGACACATTGAGAGTGTATTTTTAGTAAACTCTCGAAAAAGGAATACTTTTGTCATTATTTTAATATTGCATTAAACAAAATGAGCACTCACTGGCTAATTTTGCTTGATTCACTCGTTTAATTTACATGTAAGTTGAAATGTGGCAGCATTTCACATTCTTCAGTTTAGATAAAAGTCATCTGCATGCATGGATTTCTACAAGTAACCAAGAGATGACCAAATGTGTACATCTTTGATTCTTCTGTGTGTGATTCAGATGTTCTGGAGATTGTTCTTTTATATTTAATATTTATTCTGTGATTTGAAACGATCAGTGAAATATGCATATGCATATAAACATTTACTTCAAAGTTATGGATAACTGCAAAATCAAAGTAGAACGTACAGTGATGGATCAAAATGCAGTAAACATGAAATTTAAGTATGTGAAATCTGATAGCAAACGGCCAGTGATATGTATGAAAAGGTGTGATAAGAACAAGCTGAAGGAAATTATACCAATGGCAAAATGGTTGCCTCAGTACAACATCAGAGCTGATTTTGTTAATGATGCTATTGCTGGCGTTACCGTTGCATTCATGAGTATTTCACAAGGTTTGGCTTTTTCCTCACTGGCACAAGTTTCCCCTGTTGTTGGTTTGTACATGTCTTTCTTTCCTGTTCTTGTGTATTGCCTTCTGGGAACCTCAAGGCACGTATCCATAGGCCCTTTCGCAATCTTGTTCATCATGGTAGGGAACGTTGTAACTACGCTTAACAATGTCTCGGAAAAGGGGAATGGAGATAGCACGCTTGTCACCCATTCGACAAGATACGAGCCCATGCAAATTGGGGCTGTCCTGTCACTGACAGTGGGTGTAATGCAGCTGATTATGTTTGCATGCCATTTGGGGATCGTGACAAGCCTCTTTTCAGAAGTATTTGTGAATGCATTTACTGCTGGTGCTGCAGTTCATGTCCTGACTGCACAGATTAAAGACATTCTAGGGATTCAAGTTGGCTCTTTCGATGGTGTTTTTGGGCTTATTTACACATACTTGGACATATTATCTAACATCGAGTCTGTTAATGCTACCGCTGTCATGATATCGACATGCACAACTGCCATCCTTATTGCAAACGATATTTACTTGAAAGACATTGTGAGAGGTGTGTCAAAAGTACCAATCCCGGTGGAACTGCTGATGATTTTAGGAGGAATACTTCTATCAAATTACATAGATCTCCACGGCAAATACAAGATATCAATTGTAGGAAACGTTCCGTCCGGTATGCCAGTGCCATCCATGCCACCACTTTCTTTGGTTCCACAAGTGATCGAGAGTAGTTTAATGATCACTTTAGTATCATACGTCATAGACATCTCATTGGCCATGATCTTCGCTCGAAAGAACAAATACAAGATTGACGAGAACCAAGAACTGCTGGCACTTGGCATGGGTCATCTGGTAGGTGCCTTCTTCTACTGTCTACCGATCTCAGGGTCACTGTCCAGGAGTTTCGTTCAGGAACAAACCGGAGGAAGATCTCAAGTTGCTGGGCTGGTAACTTCCTTGACCATACTTGCTACGTTACTGTGGATTGGTCCACTTCTGAAGTCCCTCCCACAGTGCATCTTAGCAAGCATTGTCGTCAATGCTTTGAAAGAAGTACTTTTGAACGTCAAGGTGTTACCTAGAATTTTGAGACAATCGACTTCGGACGGAGTTCTCTGGATTGGAACCTACATCTCGTGCATCCTGTTGGATATTGATTATGGGCTTACGGTAGGCCTAACATTAACTATGGCTCTGGCTTTCTTTCAAGTAGCAGTGCCTCATTTTTGTGTGCTGGGACATGTACCGAACACCGAGCTGTACCTCGACATTTCAAAGTATAAGATGGCTACAGAACTCCAAGGAATAAAAATTTTCCAGTTTTGCGGAATGCTTTTCTACTTCACAACCGAGTTATTCCGTAATAAGGTTTACGATCTGATAGATGACTTCATGAACGAAACCGTTGATGGACAGAGTCAGTCCCGAACTGACAGTGAAGTGAACAGTTCTCTAGTGTTGCCAATGGAAGAGTTGGGTTCCGACAGCTTCAGACAATCATTCCCTGGTCAAGAAGGGTCACCTCACACAAGTTTAGAAACCTTGAACGAAAGAACTGTCACGAGAAGCACAAGGTTTCTAATCATTGATTTCTCAGCTCTCACTTACATGGACGATGTTGGTGTTGGAGTGCTGAAGAATATAGCTGATAAATGTTCTTATCTCAGCATACGTTGCTGTCTTTGTGGCTGTTCAGGACCAGCATACGAAGCTCTGGACAAATATTTCTTCCCAAATGCAAGATCAGTGCTTTCCTTCCCAACAGTTCATGATGCTGTTTGTTATGCAAGAAAATCAGCCAAATACAGCATTCCATAGTAATCAAAGAAACAACATTAAGAGTGTAATAGTTACTAAAAATGTTTAGAATTTTTGACGTGTGTATCTTTATTATGTACCTCAATTTTAGAACACGAGAAAACATTTCCCGCAAAATACTGTTTTGTTCAGGGTGCAAGGGTCATTGCATGTCTATCCAACATTTTATATATGCATATTTTTCTAATAATTAATGTAAACTAAAACAATTTCAATAATTGTATTTGAACATATATTGTATATTAAGGATTCCAGTGCTGAAAATGTTGTTCTTTTTTTCTCACATTTCATTGTACCACTTGATGTGTAGTCATGGACACTTCTGGCTTGTAACTACACCATTTATGGTCAGTGGTTTCATTACAACACAGAAGTGTCCGTGACTGTACAATTGCAAAACAAAAATTGTTGTTAAATAAGGTTTAGTTTTGTAAGCATATTTGTAGGTTTGGTGCGTATTACTCACAATTCCAGAATATAAAAAAAGACGTTAAAAATTCACGTTAAAAACTGTACTTACGTATGCGAGTATGTTGTTCCTAATTTCCTTTCTTTAGAACTACGTTTCGGGGACTAACTATCCCCTTCTTCAGGTTAGTAGAAACAATTTAGTTAGTCCCCAAAACGTAGTTCTAAAGAAAGGAAATTAGGAACAACATACTCGCATACGTAAGTACAGTTTTTAACGTCTTTTTTAATATTTTTTATAGTTTTGTAAGTGGAATTAACTTATCATTTCTATTGAAATGTTTCTTCAGTTCAACTTTCGTATGTTGTTTGGTTTGATAAATTGTCACATGTCTATTGCAGTTAGATGCAGACTAGAGTCCTGCATGGGATTTACTTTCGCTCGCTGAAACTCGTTCGAGTGTCTCTCGCTCAAGCGTACTGCACTCGTAGTGGAATGATTGGCAACGTCCCGTATTTCAGAGCCTAATAAGCAGCACTGTCACCTAAAACCCATTCATGGAAGGAAAACACACTATGCAATTACAATTCTAAATCATAATTTTGTATACGGTATTATTATGCAAGACGCAAATACAATGTATATGAGAGTATGCAATACGAGGGTCATTATTTATATTTTGAGCCTAACAATGAAAAACAGGAATTTGGCATTGAAAACTGCTTTATTGTTTTTCGAAGTATTGTCCTTTATGGCCAATACACTTTTGCATTCGTTCGAACCATTTGTCAAAGCAGTTTTTCCAATCTTCTTGAGACACCTCCATAATATGGTTTTTGAACGCATCAACGGCGTCTTCCGCAGACGAAAATCGTTGTCCACGCAATTTATTCTTGACATTCGGGAACAAGAAGAAGTCATTGGGTGCGAAATCAGGACTGTATGACGGATGACCCATCAATTCGATTTTTTGACTGTTCTTAAAGTCGGTTGTTAGACGAGATGTGTGACAGCTGGCATTGTCTTGATGAAGAATGATCCGACGGCGTTTGTTTGTTTTCCGTATTTGACCGAAGACCTCTGGCAAACAAATTGTTGTGTACCATTCAGAGTTGACCGTTCTACGTTCCTCTAAAGGCACAGTTGCCACATGACCAGTTTTCCCGAAAAAACAGGCGACCATTTGTTGCGATGTGCTTGGAGCGTGAACATCTTTTGTTGGATTGGGTTCATCTTGAAACACCCATACAGTCGACTGCTGTTTACGTTCCGGCTCATATGCATATATCCATGATTCGACACCTGTTACAATCTTATATACGTCTTTTGAAGCACCACGATTGTATTTATTGAGCATTTGTTTGCACCAATTGACGCGAGCGTCTTTTTGAGTTTTTGTCAAATTGTGTGGGATCCAACGAGAACATACCTTTCTCACAGCTAAATCATCATGTAATATTTTATATATGCTGCTGGAACTAATGCCTATGGTTGCCTCAATCCCACAGTATGTCACATGACGATCTTGCAGTATTAGGTTTTGCACAGCATCAATGTTTTCTTGAACAACAACTGATTTTGGACGACCTTCGCGAATCTCGTCGGTGAGCGAATGGCGGCCACGATTAAATTCGTTATACCAGCGTTTCACAGTGGCAAAGGATGGGGCTTCATCGCCAAATGTGGAAGTAAGTTGATAATCCACGTCGAAAATCGTTAAAAATCATCGCACGAAAACGTTCACGAGTTAATTCCCATTTTATTGTTGTTGCGCAATCTCCAAGGCAACATAAACAACACAAATCAAGCTATTGACAAAACATTTGAAGTACGTTATGGTCAATAATACCAGACGATTCCGTGCAAACGTCAAATCGCGCCTAACTTCAATCAGTGTTGCCAAGGCTCAAAATATAAATAGTGGCCCTCGTATCTACAGACTGAAACTTAAAATGGATACGCATACTGACAGACTTGCATAAGCAATTACAAATATCGTATCACAGTGCAACAAGTATGTGTACATCATTGTTCACTTACCAAAAAGGATAATCATATTCTGCAAAATAATAAAATAAAGTTGTAACATTCAATCTGAACACCATTTTAATGTGAAAATAATCATAGAAACTTAAAATGTCTGCGTAGGTAGTTTCAGCCCATAATCATCTGTTTCATTTTCACATTTCTCTGTAAGATACAAAAAACTGCATTTTAACATGAAGATGATGGCTATGTTCACTTAATTTACATCACGATCAATATTTGAGGGCCCACCACCGCAGACAAATGACAGAAATATGTGTACTAATAGGCTTCAAGAGTTTGTGTGTATTCCGCTCGTTCAAGCGTTTTTGAGTCGAGCAGAAGACCTATCAATTTTGTATGCCATCTAGTGTTGCCTGTGTGAACTATAGAGCGCTCAAGGAAAAAGCCCTCATTGCAGTACTCTAATGCAGACTTTGCTAGCAGAAACAAATAGTACTCTGAATGTAAGGATACAGTGTGACAATTAATGAACTATATGAAATAAAACAGAAATTAGTGACAAACCACGTAGTACACAAACTGTATTGCACATGTAAACAAACGGCACTACAGACATTCGGATTTAGGTTATGACATGTTCGATATGTCTGCCATCTCTGGCGATGATGTGGGGCAGACGAACAGCAAAATTCTGCATGACCCGCTGAAGTGTCGAAACATCGATGCTGTCGATGACCTCCTGAATGGTAGTTTTCAGCTAGGCAATGGTTTTGGGGTTATTTCTGTACACCTTGTCCTTAACATAGCCCCACAAAAATGAGTCACCTGTTTGTCAGATCCGGGGAATATGGCGACCAAGCGAGTCCCCTTCCAGTGGCCTCTGGGTACCCCAAAGCCAGAATGCGGTCCCCAAAATACTCCTCCAGGACGTCAAACACTTTCATGGTCCGATGGGGTCGAGCTCAGTCTTGCATGAACCACATCACAAACACTACCTGTTCTCTCAAACTTGGGAATCAAATTCTTGATTGTTAGCACAATTGGACGGTTGTCTTTAACTTGTACTCGGACGCAAACTTCCTTTGCGCTACAATCGGACTGTTATTGCTCGCATAATAGGCCTTCACAAGTGATATACGGTCCTGCACGCTGTACCATGACATTTTCACTTGCAAATGGCCGACATCAATACGTTGCGTGTGCATGCACATACGAATTCCCATCATGCCAGCCACGCAGTTTGGACGTCATCATGCGAACCGTTCAGAAATTATGACGGTTTTATTTCATACAGTTCATTAATTGTCACCCTGTATCAAAGATCAGAAAAATGCTTATTATCAAGGTGTAAGGGGTGATCCCTTCTCAAGACACCCAAATGTCAAATCACACGTAGTACACCCGGGTCTGCATTTTGCAGACTAACGATGCCCTGGCGTCTGGACTCTCAGTCAGTATATCTCTCTGTGTGGCTTCTCTTGGGTTCCGTCCACGTGCGTTTGCGACTGGCCTTTCTTCAAATCAACTTACCACCATTCATCTTCGTGGTTAGACTAAAGTTGCAGAAAAGCGAAGTAGAATAAAAGAAATCAATAACAAAAATGCTTATTACAAGTACATTATTATTGAAATAATTTTTTGTAACTGTTCTAAATTCCATGCAGATAAATTTTAAAGCAATTACATTAAGTTTCACAATTTGTCAAAAATGTCAACATTCAGAGGTTAAACCAGTACTGGAATTTCCAGAAAGAAAATTACAAAACCACTCTTGACAATAAACAAATTATTTGCACGATACTTATACACAGAGCTAGAGGATTACTATGCCAGGATGAAACATACTTTGTTATGTTATTTCAAACTTGTTTTATTCATTTGGTTTATTTTACTTCGCATTTCTGCCACTTTTGTTAAATCGTAAAGATGAGGATGAGAGGATATGGTGAAGTTGATGAAGGGACAGTCAAAAAGAACATCCATGTGCAGACCAGGATTCAAACCCAGGACCCCTGACATCATAGCAATATGTCCGCCATGGTGGCAGACTTTAAACTTGTGTGTGTGAGGTTACTCCGTGATTAGATGCACTGCAATACTTGTGAAAAATGTTAAACGTGCTTATTGCATTATAAAGTAAAGATAATGGTTACAAGTTAATATTGGAAGTGAAGTAACAGTGGTGTGTCATGTCTTTTTTAGTAATTTACCACACTCTGTCTAATTCACTTTGAATTATGCTACGAGGGTGAATCAAATATGAACGAGCCTCGATTGGCTAAACGTCGGAATGGGTTAGCAGGGTGTGATTGGGCATGTGCGGCCGGTAGGTGGGGCTGTCGTGAGTCAGGAACCAGAACAGCTGGCATGTCGCATGCTTCGTTTAGTAGCTCTCACGTTGAGTGAGCAGAGTGTGCCAGTGTCTGCTGCGCAACGCATAATCATCAAGTTCCGCACCCAGGAAAACGTCAAACCGGCCGAAATTTACCGGAGACTGCAGGCCCAGTTTGGGAATGGTACCCTCTCGTGGACAAGAGTGAAAGTGTGGTGTAAGGAATTCCAGCAAGGCCGTGAACATATTGCAAATGAAGTGCACCCCCGTCGTCCTCGCACCAGTGTGACGAATGGCAACATGGCTCGTGTTCGTGAGCTTGTCGAACAGGATCCCCGAATCACTGTGAAGCAAATTGCGGCAGAACTTGGCGTGAGCTATGGAAGTGTCCAATCAATCATCACAAAGCACTTGGGCTTCCGCAAAATCACAGCTCGGTGGGTTCCCAAGCTGCTGAATGTTGCTCAAAAAGATGACCGAGTTCGCATTGCTCGCCAGCTTCACACTCGTTTTGACGTGGAAGGGGAAGCATTTTTGCATCGCATCGTTACCTGTGACGAGACATGGGTGCATCATTACACCCCAGCATCCAAGCGTGCCAGCATGGAGTGGAGGAGGAAAGGCGAAGGAAACCCCGTGAAGGCCAAAGTTCGGTTGTCTGCGGGGAAGGTGTTGGTCACGGTGTTTTGGGAGTGGAGGGGATCCTACTGGTGGATTTCTTACACGAACGTTGGACCATCAACGCACCCTACTACTGCGGCCTCCTGGATCAGGTTAAGGTGCAGTATCGACGCAAACGACGAGGCTGTCCCATCCGCCAGGTCTTGTTCCTCCACGACAACGCCAGACCCCATACAGCAGGTGTTACGCGGCAGAAACTGGTGGAAATGCACTGGGAACCGCTTCCGCATCCACCGTACAGCCCAGACCTTTCACCATGTGATTTTGACCTGTTCGGACCTTTCAAAGAAACACTGGGGCGCGATCGATTTGCGACCAACGATCAGGTGGAAACCTTTGTGCGCAACTGGTTGGCTACCCACCCAGCTTCATTCTACGAGAACGGCATCAAGAACCTACCACAACGTTGGGAAAAATGTATCACTAAGAGCGGAGACTATGTAGAAAAATAGGATGTGGCAATGTCTCCGTTTCCTTCAATAAATTTTGTTTTTCCGCACAAGGCTCATTCATATTTGATTCACCCTCGTAGAATAACAGGTGCACACATGCAAAAGCTTTACAGGTTATGATGAAAAATAACTCATACATTTCTATTATTAACCTATTGAGAAATATGCACATTCATTTACATCATCTGATGACCTGGCCTGCCGTAGTATGGGCGTATATGTACATCTTGAACTTTGCACCAAAGCAGTACTGATGCAATGCGTCCCTGCTTTGAGGAGTACCACCCCCCGAAGACTTCCTGAAGCCACATGGGCTGACATAAATAATCAATAATAGTGCAGAAGACTAACGTACATTACTTCATTCTATTTTATTTTATTGTGTAATACACATTGTTACAAAATTTAATTAAATGATGGTACACGCCTTAACATTGATGGTAAAGGTAAAGTTCCCCATGCATATAGCACCGTGCCATGAAGGCACATTTATGAAATGTGGGGGTAGGACCCCACACATTCTCAATCTTGGCCATTTTTGGGGTAATGTGATCAGCACCAAGCTCCGGCTCCCTTTACCACCAGGGTTGCTCCCATGTACCCATTACCATTTTGAACTAATACTTTCACTAATTCTTACCAATAGCGATATCAATACTTGAAAATTGTAACAATTGAAAGTTGTTCAAAATATTAATATTAGTGGGCGAGTATTCCACTCCAATTACGAGCATTAAGTTGCGTTGCCAGTTTTGCATTCAAAAAATTAAAACATTATGTCAGAATATTAAAAAAAAGCACTGTTATTCATAAAATTCAGTTTTTGACATAATATTGGTACAAAATGAATGGAAACCTCAAATAATAGTTGCACAAAAATAAAATGCTTGTAAAGTGTAAAGTGTTCCCCTGTGCTTAGCACCATGCCATGAAGGCATATAGGGGGTGTGGGGGTAACGCCCCACACTTTCTTGATCCGGTCGTGAGTGGGGGTGATGTGATCAGCATCACGCCCCTGACCGCCTTTACCCCCCAGGGTTTCCCCCAGGTACCCATGTTATTCGACGCTGGGTGGACGCCGGGGCCGCTTTCACCGTTAGAAAAGTTTGTAATACAATTTTATATCTGATGCAAAAAAAAAAACCTCTCTACTATTCAGTTGCAAATGAATGTATGTACTGCTCAATGGGTTAAATTAAGGAATTAATCAATTCAAATTTCAATAGTTTATTTTTTTACATCTATACAGTTCTGTACATTGAAATATCTTACATAAAAATACACAATTTACATATAATACAGGCTCAGAAATTAGTCTTCAGGAAATATCATTTGTTTAGTATACAATACATACACATGTATTCAAGATTTATACATGAATCTTGTTATTGCACACAATATCACATCACAATAGCTTGTGTAAAGTTGAAGATGTAGAAAGTTTTAAGAAAACGTACTTGTACATATAAAAATAGCTTATGAAACACAATGTCGCTATGCGTTGAAATTGTGCACTGTGACAAAGTGCATCTTACGTCTTTTGATTTTTATAACACCAAAGCACACAATATATATAATTGCGTCACATGAACACAGATTTGATATTGGAAATGTCTTTTACTGATGGAAGAGACAAAATATTTATTTTATATTATCGCCATGTTGACTTCTCTATTCATATGGTTGCTTCAATCTTCTTGGTCATGAAACAATTGATATACGAGGGACAGTCAATTGGAAACCTTAATTTGCTTTTGTTTATTATCTAGTAGATTTCTGCATGTAAAGTTGCACAAGTTTGCTACATTTTGGCATAGACCCATTGCTGATCCTCATATATTTTCAAGTCTGAGTTCGTGCCTGTATACTTCAAGAAGAAGAATATTTGGAATTGTAAGAGCCGCCACGAAGGTCTTTCCACCCATCTCAGCGTGGACTGAGGCCATTGTCAAACTTTTTCCTCCATTTGTAAACTTGCTGGCATGGTAAGCATGCATAGGCACATTGAATTTTCATTTGCCCTAGAATGTCTATAAGTTTTAGGCTTCCAGAGAGCAGGAAACCACTGCTCTTCGCTGGTGCATGTGTATGCAGGAGGCATCATCTCTAAAACGACAAAAACGGTGTTGAAAAGCTCATTTGATCAGTGTTGCAGCCTTGATTGTCATTCCGTAAATAACAGTCAATACCTCATGTAAATTTGAGCTGTTTACAGTCAGTGACGTAATTTTTGTCGAACTTTTAAGGCTTTCATTTGACTCTTCGTCGTACATGTGGAGTGCCTCTTTTAGACCGAGATCCATTTACTAAAAACAAGTGATTATCAAAGGACGTCAAAATTCAACAATATGCAGTGTCATATTTACGACTTTCTTTTACAGGGTTAAGGGGTTCATACCCTTGATGTCTGTTCTACTTTATGGCATTACTAGGGACGTTCAATATATAAGTTTCCCTGTGCTATAAAATATTGTATAAAGCAATGCCATTAAAAAGAAGCACATGGTTGACAAGCGCCATCCTTCGTCTACAAGGAACAACAATCGATTCGTTACCAGACGTGAAGGTGCATGCGCTCAAGGGCGAAAAGTAAATGCTTGTTCGGAAAACACGGGCTCGCGTCATAAGGAGTTCAGAAGCATGGATGCTAAGGGTGTTCTGCTGATGGACTTTTTGGAGCGAGGAAAAACAATTAATGCTGACCGTTATTGTCAAAGATTGGATAAACTGAAAAACGCAATTCGACATAAGCGACCAGGTCTCCTGTCAGCTGGTGTCATTCTTCTTGACGATAACGCTCGCCCCCCACTCAGCAGTGCAAACAACACAAAAATGAAGAATTGGGGTGGGAACTGCTGCCCCATGATCCATACAGCCCCGATTTAGCGCCGAGTGATTTCCATCTAATGTGAGAATAGTGCTCAATAGCCAGAGCCCTGATTTTCTTGCAAAGGGTATGGACAAATTGGTGCAACGGTGGGACAAATGCCTGAATCTCTATGGGGATTATGTGGAGAAGTGAGGAAGGATCGACCTACACATGTATGTATAGTTTTCTAATGTATCTTAAAAATATAAAAAATTACAGCATACGGAAACTTATATATTGAACGCCCCCGTAATAACAAATGGGTTGTGTTTCACGAAATAAGAATCTTAAAGTCAAGAAGTGATGATAGTCCTCTTGCTTTACGAAATAATGATCTTTAATGATGATAGACATAGTACTTCTTGATCAGAAGGCATTCCAAGGGGTGTCGAATCTTTGCATACATACATATATACGGTAGGATACATATACATACATATATACGGTAGGATACATTGGCAAAGCCAGGCATTGGCTCTGTGCCATTAGAAAAATATATGCCTGCCACACCACTCAATCCATCCATGTGCCAAACTCAGAAAACCAAATGTGAACCTTAAAGGCTCACGCACCAACAAAATCAAACGCCTCTCTACGGATGTAGATGAGATAGGGAACCCACAGAACCAAAATCTCAACATGTGGCCAAAAAAGGAACAGGAAGAAAAAGAACCACCATCAGCTAGCACCACCACACATACAATCATAACCTTCTCCTAGCAAGAATGAAATACTACAGTTTTTCGAAGCCTGTAATAAACTGGTTCCAATCATATCTACACGAAAGAAGACAAAGAGTTTTTTACCCTGCCGACACCGGATCATCACCGATAACATTAAACCGAGGAGTCCCGCAAGGTTCCATTCTGGCCCCCCTTTTATACACCTTATACGTCGCTGATATATCAAAGACCATCAGCCATTGTAATATACATTGTTATGCGGATGATACGCAGTTGATGATATCGTCATCACCATCGGATTTGTTAAACAAGATAGATAATCTAAACAATGATTTACATACCCTTAACAAGTGGCTCACTGCAAATGGGCTCGCAATTAACCAGAATAAATGCGTATACACAATTTTAGGCTCTAACTATTATCTTGAAAAAGTAAATTATGATACAATTAACATCAAAATTAAAAACCAAAACATAATTTATGCACCAACCGTTAAAAATCTAGGCCTTACTTTTGATCCCAAACTTTCCTGGGCAGGGCATATTTCAGCTCAATGCACAAAAGCGCTAACAATAATGAGATCACTCTACAGGAGGAGAGACTCTTTCACTAAAGAAACGAAATTATATCTCATCGAAACTCTAATATATCCTATTTTCGATTACTGTGATGTGGTGTACGGCACGAATTTACAACGTAAAATATCGAACAGAATACAAAAAATACAGAATTCTTGCATTCGTTACGTTCTCTCGATCAGGAGAAATCAGCACATCCTACCCTTGCTCAATACATACAAAATCCTTAACATGTCTAGGCGATGCCTTCTGCATCAGTGTTCTACAATATATAAAGTATTAAAATTGCAAAAACCTAGCTATCTCCACGAGAAACTGGCATTTAGAAATTCCATACATCCATACAATACTAGAGGTCGGCGAAAAATCGACATTCCCCGCCACTCTGCTGTCAGTTTCGAAGACTCATTCTCCCTCTGGTCTGCAAAGGTTTGGAATGCTCTTCCCGATTATGTTTCTTTTGCTACAACACCCAAAAACTTCAAAGAACAAGTCGTACTATTTTTATTGCAAAGACAACAATTGAGCATTAGCTCGTACGGCTAAGCAACAGGAATCAAGTAAAGTAAAACCATGTATTTTGCAAACACTTATCTGACACAACGAATATTTATTTCATCCTGTATGCATGCTATTTTAGTATCGATTTGGAAATTGCGTATGTACACGTGTGTATGTGTGTGTGTGTGTTAATGTATCTGTCATTGTATTCTCTTATAATTTTATTATTTTTCATTTATGTCAAATTCATTCATGTTTTGTTATTTGATTTCAGTATTATTCAGTATTATAAATGTATGTATTGTAACTTTTATTCACCAGAGTTAGGTGGTAGAGCAGCCCAAGGCTGAATCTCGCTCTGTAGTAAATAAAAAGACTTTTCAATTCAATTCAATTCAATTCAAGTGGCAGAAAAGATAACTATGCCACCTGCAAAAAGCCTGCACGTGCCTGACGAAGCTACCAGACAGGAGGCAAAATTGATCGCTAACAAAGTATGGGGAAAAATATCCACCAAATGGTTATACCATATTTCACTGTAATTGTTGCAGATATCATGCGAAATTTTCTTGCAAGCAAGTGGGGTGTGACCATTATGTGAACTTTTTTCTTTCTTTTTAAATGAGCTGGTATTACAGGTACTTTAAAATCATTTATTACTAAACTGTCTTTGCTGTAAGATTAGGACGTACGAAATACCGTATCAATCCTTAGGATTATACTTTATTTCATTTAAAAGTTTCTCTAGAGGCTTCGAACTGACCAGGTCATTCACTTGTTAGTTATCAGCTGTCCATTCCTCTCAGGTATGTGAAATATGCACTGTCGTGTATCAAGCCAAACTTCCTGATGTATTGAAGCTGCAAGGTTGACAAGCAGAAAGCTGTGGAGAATACTAGGAAGAAAAACTCACATGTCAGTGTGGAGGAAACTCCACAGACAGGGGTTTAGGGGACGGACAGGCTGGCAAGGAACTCACTTTTTCGATTTGATTAGAGACAGGCAACAGCACTTTGGGAAGTAGAGGAGAGGAGTCAGCCTGAGTTAGGTGAATTACCTACGAAGCCTAGAGAGAGCTGTTTTATTTTACTCTACGTTACTAAATTCATCATCATTGTTCTAAGTGTAGACAAGTAACTATCCTAACCATAACGTGCATGATTTAGGTTCAAAGGTTCACAAAATCAAACGAGTGACTATTTGCCATTTCTAGTTGTACAGTTAGGTATTCTATTTCAGTTGTACCTTTCGCAGCCAAGCATCCAACTTGTCATGAGGTCAAGTGGTCTCATCATTAACAAGGATGAATGGTGATTAGCTACATTTTCCATTAATCTATTGGGAGTGGTTGGTTCAATCCCATCATTCAGTAGAATGATACGATACTCGTGAACATAATTTCTTCGTGACGTGTTTAGGGAACACTTTTCCCTAGTTTTTTCATTAGTTATTGTGTTGTCCATTATAGTCAAAAATGACACTTGATAAAATTTATTACAGTATTGCGAAGTACGGACTTACAACATTTAATCTTCTGTGTCCGAAGATTCTGCACCGCTATCATTGATTTCGTTACCTGATGCACCGATGGGACAATTATGTAATGAAAGGTTAAACACCAATTTTTGGACTGAAGAAAACAGGGTGTGGCAATTATGAGGTGAAATATGGTATATTAGGGATGGGCTGATACCGAAATAAAATTTACTGAAACCGATATTCTACCGATTAGATGTAAAATTGAAAATGGTCCTTGAAGAACATGAAAGCTTCATGGACCTCCTTAATAAATGTGACTGCAGGGCAAAAGAAGTTGCATAATTAGACATTTACTTTTTTAAACGTAGGGCATGGAGATTATCCATAAGAATAACAAAATGGCAGTATTTTGCACTAAATTTTAAGATATTTATAGATATACTGGATCAGTAATGTAACCAATACACCGATATGCCTACATCAGCCAATACCAATAGTGTGTCAATTAATGTGTCCCATCCTCATTATAATACAATAATATAATACAAAGTAATGCCATCTATCATATTCATGGATGGATGATTCAGTAAACAAACAGACCAATGAGTAACGTTCTTCTTCTTGTGCAGTGTCATGTTCTTTGTCTCCACAAACATGCACGGCCATATTATTCAGCTCAACTTGACACACTGTGAATATATCATGTGTTGGAAACAACAATTACGTTGTTGATTATTCCTCAATTACATCTCATTTAAATCACAATTGCCAGTCATATCTACACCTTAATACTTTCTGCAATTTTTAATTCGACTCTTCATAAACTCTCTACAAGACAATAATAACACAAAGGTGTATCCAACTCAAACAATTGAGATTGACCCAAGACCCAAAAAAGCAAGCAGTTTTCACTGTAATCCTTTGTTTAATGCTCAAATATGGTGGCAAATGATACAAAAGTCAATGCGAAATGCCTTACTTCTTACACAAACATACAGAGTGTGTGACAGTCAGATTTACAGTCGACCTGCCTCGTCATTATTATTATTATTATTCTAACCATTAGTCGTAAAAGATGTGTTTAATCAAGGTATTGAGTGTCTTTATTTGTATGTATATATATATTTGATATGCCAAGCCAACGGGAGAAAGAAAGGGAGTCGCGAGTCTGGCGGGCGAGCACCTGAAAGGTCACGTTATGCATTTAAAACTAAGGAAATTCGACCTTAATGACAGCCATTTAAATATCTCGGGTTCCAGCGGCCAGATTTATGTGAAACTTTTACCAGCGCAGCAACATGTATGCAAGGACGGATGTGTGGAGTTTCGTCGCGATCAAGAAAGAATTACAAATGCCAGATCGAATTGGTTCTAATCGATCAGTTTATGGACACAGATCGCAGTTGAGCTCTGGGCTCCAACGAGACTGCAGCTTAATCCGAAGGTACCGAACCAGAAGCACAACCCGGCCCAGGCTGGGAGACAATGGAACGAAGTGGAATGACCTCTCCGGAAGCGTCCCTTCAATGACCGCCAAGCATTCTTTTTCGAAATCCGGATAAAACGAAGGACATGCTTTTTCGACACACAGTTTTACCATGAGTCTTGTAGCGAAAGCACCTCCGTGCTACCTCTCCCTATACCATGGACTTAACACAGTTTACCGCGATTCTTGTAGCGAGAGCACCTCCGTGCTACCTCTTCGTATACCATGGACTTAGTTTGTTTCGCGAACATCAGCGTGTGATCGGCAGTAAGTCGATACGAGTGTGCTTACCTCAATCGCTGGAGGAAGTCGAAGCGAGACTGTGTTTCCGTTGTAATCTTACGCCATTTATAGTTTTTGTGAAACAAGGAACATCAAAAATCATGGCGGGCTAACGGAAGAAGAGAGGAGAGGGGTTACCCTCGGTTTGCCCGATGCCAGACGAGACACCACGACCAATGCCTACAACATGCCAAGAAACCAGAGCTACGCCGCCTGAAGCCTGCCAGCCGCCACAGAGAGAGAGAGAGAGAGAGAGATGTCGAACGCTGCCATGTTGACGTCCCGATGCTTGAGATCGTCCGACGGTGATGGAGAAGATGCCGACGAGCCAAGAACGACCGCCCACCGTCCAGATGCGACTTCCGAATCACGCCTGACCACGGAGATGTTCACCGATCCCGAGAGGAAGAGACGCCGAGCCCACTGACGTTCCCGAGCGACGCCGACGACCCATCGTCACTGATCCGCCGGGGAACCAGATGCATGAACGCTCTTCGCATTCTCGTCGTCGCGATCGAGGAAGAATAGGAAAACCTTTCGTGTGCATACTAAGTGATTTTAATCGCCCATGAAGACGCCAGGATGTGCCGTGGAACCTGAGAGATGGTAATGTATTCATCTGTATGAATGTCAACATGTACCGGCTCGATTGATATTTAGAGAATGCCCTAGAAATTCGTCAACACTTTGAAAACGCCCACACAACTCGAAACTTCACACCAAACTCCCGTTGCGCTTATTATTTGTATTTAATTGTCTCAGGTCAATTTTACTTATTTCTTGTGATCTTTAATGATCTTAAATTCACTGTTGTTTGTGCTCCTTTTGTATTTGTTTGAAGTGCGTACTGCTAGAGTTAAGCGCTGCCCACATAATTGTTTAATCTATGTGAGGTTTGTTCATTTTAGTATGTGTCAGCGCTGTGTCGCTGCTAGCTACGTCAGGTCGCGTATGTGATTATTTGTTAAAGTATTTGCCTGGTAATATAAATTGCTCGTCGCGGCGAAGTGTTGAAGTCCTGCTTGCTAGAGAGTATATGTTTGCGTCACTCAACGGAGGTTATTGTTATGTTTAGAACCACGTGAGGTCAAGTAAAAGGAAATGTCCGCCCACGTGAGCGTAATTGCTGTTGAGACGCTTTTGTTTATGCTGGACAAATAATGTATTGTCACCGCACCGACCTAATATTTTTTAAAGGTGAACTTAAGTAAGGGCTGGCTAGTGAGTTGAAGTAGCACTGGAGCAAATGCACAAATGACCTGATTAGACAAAAAAATTAAATGCGAATGGAATAATTAGGGCTCGTCGTCAAAAAACCTGTACATTGTATGTGTTATTTTTGTTGATGCGCCCCAAAAAAGATTGAATGTGTGAGTGAATGTGTGAGTGTGAGAGGGGGAAATGTACCAAATTGATTTTTGTTTTGTTATGAATAGAATATACTTTTTATTTTTCTTGTTAATTATGGGCAATATTTCATGCATTTCATACGCATGTCGCTACCTGTGATTTTCAGGTGTGCAGCTAGCCGCTTCCCGGCTACAGGTAAAAGAGGTGGTAATTGAAAGTATGTTTTTTTTTTGTTTGATATGGCTAAT
Source organism: Lepisma saccharinum (assembly GCF_977018435.1). NCBI lineage: Eukaryota > Metazoa > Arthropoda > Insecta > Zygentoma > Lepismatidae > Lepisma > Lepisma saccharinum. The sequence continues at coordinate 84,897,715 of NC_139241.1, read as the reverse complement.
CACTATGCACTGTTGGTCACCTGTCCCTATACACGAACTCAACCTGGACCGTTAAGCACTTTCACTTGTCCGAGGGAGATTTTGCCGCCTCTATCTAGGTAGTGGTAGCTTTTCTTTTCCCGGGCAAGGGAGGGCGTTTCAAGTGGTGCAAAAAAAAGGTAACCGAATTAATACGTTTCAGAATTTCGGTTACCTTTTTGCATCACCCTGTATAATTATGCACACCTTTCAAATAAATTATTTCACACACAAAAGACAGAAAATGTGTGAGGGAATTCAAATTCTGCTGGCATTATGATTTTAAAGATATGTCATACTTTGTTCATATTGTTGGATGAGGCAGTACCAGACTGCATGAGATCAGTTCATAGTTGAGGATGCATGATATCAAAGATAGTGGTGAAGTACAGGATGGTCCGAAAGCCTTGCTACTTCCTGAAGAACAATTTACAAAGTTACAGATTCAGAAGGCCAGTATGGCTTCCACCACTTTCCTGACACAAATAATTTGTCTGCACATTCTGTGCAAGATTACCATATATTTTTGTTGGGACTCTGGAGTACTATTGCACTTCCCTTACTGATCTGTGGACGATCGTGTGTCCATACACATGCTCATCCACAGTATAGGTGTGTTTCACCTACGTCACAAACTGTTCCATTGTAAAGCCACGACAAAGGCCAGTTCCCATAAACATACAGAATTCAGGTGGGCGGGAGATTTTAACCTTGTTTACAATGGTACATTGTGCAGTATTTGGTTGTTCAAACGGGTTTCTGTTATTTCCTTGCACACGACAAACAAACATGGGGCCACATGAAATCCACCTACTTGTTGCTTGTGTCAGCTGTCTGAAGACGAAGAACAAATTTAATTAGTTCCACTGTGATAACTGCCTGAGGGTAACAAGACATTTGGACCACCCTGCAAATTCGAAAACTCCATATCAATAAAAAGCATCAGCGGATATCACAGATTTCCAGAAGATAAACAGAATACTATGTTCAATGAACACGTTAGACCTTCATGTTCACCACTGTTGTAAGGAACTTCCCTTCTTGTACTAGATGCCTGTGGCAGCGAACTTGCATTCCGAATGTTGTTAACACCATTAACAACATCATAAAACAGTCTTGTCGTGTGTGGATCTGTTTGATAGCAAAAGACTACACCTTTCGTGACCATCACCACCACTAAGGCATGCATAGCAAATTTTCTACATATGGTGCTCTGGGTATTATTATTGTACAAACTACAATGCTGTTGTTGTAACAACCATCAAACAGACGCTACATGTCACATACATGACAGGGTTAGGCTTCACGTGTGGCAGTGCAGATATTTTTCTTAACAAATGAATACTAGTCACGATGAAAAAACACTCCTATCCCAGGAAGCAGTGATAGTTCTTCTGTGAGTATCCTATTTCCAACAGCAATCTGCAAAATTAATAAAAATTACATTACAAAATGTATTGCTTTCTTGAACCACCTTGTATATAGATACAGGTTGGTTCAAAGAAAGGTAACAGAAATAGTAAGTAGTTAATACTTTGTTACCTTTTCTCGACCACCCTGTATTACATAACTACATAACCTTTCTTGATATCTTAGATAAATTTTCTTCAATTAAGCAGGAAAACTACAGCAAAGTGTAGTTCAACCACTAAGAATAAGTTCAACAGTTCTTTGTTACTTTTAGTGAACCAGGTTGGCTGAAAACCAACTGTTACGTAATACTCAAAACTACAGCTGAGCCAATACCACATTTTGCCAACCTCTGTGGTGGAGTGGTTAGCACAGCACACAACGATGCCAGGTGTCCGGGTTTGAATCAAGGCCTGGGCATTGTTATTCTTTGTACGTGTCCCTTCATCAGTTTCATCATCATAGCACCACTCATCCTCATCTTTGAGATTAGTCAAAAGTGGCAGAAAAGCAAAGTAAAATAATGCAAATCAATCAATCGATACCGCTTTGAACCAATATCCATACCAATGCAAATACTCGTCAAAAATTCTCACCAATACTGATGTTTGGGAATTGTAATAATTAAAAGTTGTTGAAAATATTAATTAGTGTGTGCATGCCCACAGGGGGGGATTCACGATGCGCCTGCATCATGGGAATTTTTGGGGGAGACAAAATTTTATATTTTGGTTACCAGTTCTATATATCATCACACGAAATGGGGGGATCGATTCATTTGATTGACTTGTTATTGGTTCTTTCTTTATATAACTTAGATGAAGTTCAAGTTCCGAGAGAGCTGCAAGCCTTTAGAATGATATATTTATGTCTGTCAGTCATCATCGACTGTACATTCTGAATTTCTGCATTTACTCACTAAATATATTCACAGCATAAAAAGCATAAAAAAATTACGTGAAAACTTACGTGAGTGAGTATAATAGTCGTAACAATCCTATGCAAATGACGTTTCGCGAAGCTATGTTTCGCTTCTTCAGGTTTTCTTATCAGTAAATAAAATACTTCGTCATATATATAAATAAATCCAGGATTAGGTAAAAAAGGGTATTGGGATATAGAATGTAAAATTACATGACGTTAAAAATGCCACATAGGCTAGGAGATAATTCTAAAAGAACGGTGTACCCATACTACCATACAGAATGAATGCATGCTAGAATTATCTCCTAGCCTATGTGGCACTTTTAACGTCATGTAATTTTACATTCTATATCCCAATACCCTTTTTTACCTAATTCTGGATTTATTTATATATATGACGAAGTATTTTATTTACTGTTAAGAAAAACTGAAGAAGCGAAGCATAGCTTCGCTAAACGTCATTTGCAATGATTTTTACGACTATTATACTCACTCACGTAAGTTTTTTATACTTTTTATACTGTGAATAAGTGATATTGGAGTAGGATAGTTCGAAATGAAACAAAAATCAACAACAGTAATCTCTTTGAACAACTGCTTAAAAGTTCAGGTACAGACGACATAACGGGTTCTGAAGAAGTTATGGATCAGCAGAAATTGGTTAAGAATATTTTTTTTTTCACCCATACAGCATTGTCCAGTTTTTCACCTTTCCAAATTTGCAGGTATTGCATAAAATTCTGATTGCCACACCAGTGACAAGTTGCTCTGCAGAATGCACAATGAGTGTCACAAGAATAATCAAAAACAGACGACGTTCGTGTGTGGCTGGTGAGTGGTTAATGTCTACCTTAATTCCATCCTGAGAGTCCAATATTTTAAAAGTGGTGCAAAATGAGGAAATTATGAATAAGCTTGCTGCAACAACTTAGTAGCGTCAGAAGTTATCATCATTTATGTAAAATTTAATTTCAATCAATTTCATATAAATGTCTAGTATGTTGTAAACAATACCTAAAGTAAACATATAATGATTAAATATGTCTGTATTATATTGTTCTGCAAATTTTGTCTGACCATAATAATTTGAGTAAATAATTCGGCATAAAGGGGAGGGGGAATGAGGGAATGTTCTGCCTTTTTGGGGGGAGTGCATCATAGGCCTTGGGGGGATGGGCACCCCTGGTGTGAATACTGCATTCCAATTATAAGCATCAGTTTATCAGTCTTGCTTCAAAATATTCAAGAATTACACAAGGATATTAAAATACGCCTTATGCAATACTGATTGAATTAAATTAAATTGAGGCATTCCCTGAAAAGTGTTCCTACTCCATGTGAATAACAAAATGAATTAATCTGAAAGTTATTAGTGTTTTTAACTGGATTAAGGTTTAAATGTTTGTGAATGCACATAATTTGCATATTTCACAAAGAAAAAATATTAGCATCTGTAGCCTATATGCTTAACAGATAAATGAAATCGAATTTTGCTACATTTTTAAGGCATCACGCATGTAAGACATTCTTGTTGATGCTTTTCATGCATTCAGGCTACGTCGTCATACTCAAGTTTATTTTTTCATTCCTTAGCAGACACCAAAAAGAATTTCATAATTCCATGAAATTAGTTCTATGTGAATACCTTAATCCGATCTCATGTCTAGAACCTTACATGTTGTGTGTGAAATGTCACACACATAATGCTGGAGCTCCAATTGTACTTACTTCTCGGTTACTTGCGTGAATGCGGTGGGCCCACAGATGCACATGAAAGCGGATGGCTCAGGGGCCGAGGGTTCTCTCTTTGGCAACCACTCCTCCAACAAACTGCGGCGGATTCTTCCTTGAAGTCCCTGCCAATCAGAGCCTGGAGAGGACAGCACATGATGAACCGAAAACCTACAAGGGAAGAAGTAATTTCTGCATAACAAAGCACATTCTTTCAATAAAACTTTTACAATTATAGAGTGACCACAAACAAAAGAACATTGAGCCAAAAGCCTTTCGAGGATCTTCCTCTCCATCCACTCACCTTATGCCACAAGGAAGTCTGCTTCACTCTACGTCTCCCCTCCTTGAGCTAGTACAGTGCACAGGACATGTGGTTCTGCGCAGGTTCTTTTGCCTGTGGTCCCAGTGTACACACATTGATCTTTCTGTTTTGGGAAGAAAACAGATGTCTTCTATTCTAGTTGGAGAATGCAATTGCTTAAGATAGGATTCATATTTTGCGTGCGTCTTACTGACTATCATATATACATAAGCATAGAATCAAAATTTGTTATTTACTTACGTACAGTGAGTATATACTTGTCAAAGACAATGTTTCGGTGGCAACTGCCCCCTTCTTCAGGTCAAGAAGTCGGCTTTATGGAAATCCACAAAGCTTTGTCATTTAGAAAGGATAGAGGTTTTTACGTGGACAGGCTGAATGCTAGGATGACAAATGACTAAAACAGGACGATTCCCACATTTTAAAATCCCTTAAAACTCATATAAAAACTGTTAAAACCCGTGTTACTATCCGATCACAATTCACTGGAACTGGAACTATATCCTTTCTAAATGACGAAGCTTTGTGGATTTCCATAAAGCCGACTTCTTGACCTGAAGAAGGGGGCAGTTGCCACCGAAACGTTGTCTTTGACAAGTATATACTCACTGTACGTAAGTAAATAACAAATTTTGATTCTATGCTTATATTACGATAGGATGCCTACATACAACTCACCAAGGTCTAGTGCAAAATAACTACATTGGACTCTTATTTAATTCTAACAGAAATTAATTCCCCTTAAAATTCCTATTGAAAACCATGTTAAAAACTTGTATGTGATTCAAATTTTCGAACCTTCTATTTGGATAATTTGAAGGCAGCTATCCAGAGACAGTTACAGTGGAGAGAAAGTTTCTGTTTGCTGGTATGCAGCCTCCACCCTCTTCTCAACAACCACTTTTGTGTGGGTGTGTTTGTCCTTGAACCCCTCCCCCACTAGCCAATGATTTGTGAAAGTCTTCTTAACCATCCTCAGTTGTCAGTTGTGACTAGTCAAGGTATGTTGTTCACAATGTCGAAGAATGGTGCGTATAGTTGCTTATCACAGAAAAAGTAGTTCTAAGCGAAATGGAAAGAGGTGTGTGAAAGAAAAGGGATATCGTTATTATTGTTACACGTGTGTAATTTTGTGTTAATACAGTGTTCTTACTTACTTACTCCATATTTACGCCCCCCCCCCAAGGTGGGGGGGGTTCGTCAACATTTGGGAGGGTGTTAGGGATGTGTGGATAAATCACTGCTTCATAGTCACTTTCATAGGATGATTAAGTACAGTACAGTTCTCATTCTTCCCATTTTTGATTACGGTGTTAATTTAACATAAAAAGAATGCGAAAATTGTACAAAAAGTACAGAATTCTTTCATATGTTTTGCATTTAGCTTGAAACGAAGGGATCACATACTGCCTTACTTAAATGACGTTAATTGGCTGAATATGACATGGCACAGAAAACTACATCTGGCCTGCACAATATTCAAAATTCTGCAAACAAAAACACCGACATATTTATATGACAGACTCCAATTTAGACACGACATACACAACTACACGACTCAACACACTATGAAACTTCATCTGGACAGATTTTCAAAATCCACATTCCTGTCATCCTTCAAAGCTGCTTCTGCATATTGTTGGAATTCACTACCTTGTGTGCGACATAAAATAGCCGTAACAAAAGTACTTCTAGATGAGCAGGGACAGAGCCTCAGTACACATGACTAGATTCAGCATGCTTACGTTGAAATAAAAAAAATAAAAAAATAAATTAGCAAACATTTTGATGTGTGTGAATGAGTAAAATTGTCTTTCATTTTAGAGTTATAATTACTGAAATATTTAGAAGCGATAAATGTAATGGATTTCTTATGTTAAGTAGTATTGTATTTTTGTTTGTTTTATTGTACTCGATTTTGCAGGTTAAGTGTCAGAGCAGCCACAGGCTGAACTTCACCCATGAATAAAGAAATTCTAATTCTAACTCTAAACGTGTTTTCCATGTACTGGTAGCTTACTGTATTGTGAAAGGAATTGTATTTTGCTTGCATTGTAGGACCACATACAAGACATGGCAATTTTTATGGTAAGATCCACTGCATATTCGTTATTTTTGTTTATACTGTAGTGCAGTACAGCTTCATTTTCTTTCATAATGAATGTTTTTGTTAGAATTTTTTTTCATGTTTCCTTGAAGTTTGAATTAAAAAAGGCCCACTGTATTTACTATGGCACTGTTGATCATAAAATCTCTACACAATGATGTGCCTAAAGGAACTTTCAGATGTGATAAGCAACACACAACATGCAATAAGCAACCTCTGTCGTCCAGAAACGAACCTTCAGAAATAGATACAACCTTCCGTACTGAAGTGACAAGACAAGCTGCACATGACACTTGGATTGAGCAGTTTTCTCAATGGTATGTGCATCATGTTGCTTTGGTCTGCTGGTTGCAAATGAGCAGTGAATGCTTTCTATAACAGACTGGAGGTGTCCGTGTTGCTTGTCACTTCCATGGCACTCGTTGCACACTTTGGCCTGAAAGCTGTCTTAATGAATATGCATATACGTCGTACTATCTAAAAGTTCGGGGACTTGCTCATAGTTCCGATGCACAACCAACTTCAAAGTAGTCCCCTTGGACAATGATACGCTTTTGCCAGCGCTTGTAAAACTGCTGGAACCCATGTCTTGCTGCCTCCCATAATGCATCCTGCAATGCTGATTTCACCATGGTTTCCGACCGAAACGACGTGCCTTCAGATGGGTTTTCATGTGAAGGAAAATGTAGAAGTCATAGGGGGCTACGTCCAATGAATAGTAACACCATTAAGCCTAGTTTCCATGATATGAAAAACTCAATATGCTGACCAAGGCAGTAATTTATTTTATTACAAACCATAAACTAAACGTAAAGTTTCAACCTTCTAGCAAGGTCTTCTTCACACTGCACCACGTACAAATGTAACAAGGTACAAAAACAGGACGATATATACACAAACATTACTCCTTTCCAGACTATTAGAAAGTTATTCTGGAACATTCTAGCAGGTGGCTTTCCCTTGTCAACTATACTTTCACCTAAAAGGCTAAACATATTAACTTCAATTTAGAATGTGGTTGGACTCTTTATCTCATGCTCTTTTTCCTCCCTTCTTCTCTCCTCTTTCCACTCTTTCTAACACCTTCTTCCATTCTTTGTTTCCTTCAGTCCCCCATTCCAGTTCATTTATGTTACGTTTAGCTTATGTTTTATAATAAAATAAATTATTGCCTTGGTCAGCATATTTAGTTTTCAAATGAATAGGTGTGATGTTCCAGCATAGATTTTCCATGTGGGTGTAAACTCAGCAATGAGTATGGACCTGTGGGGAGGTGCATTATCATGGAGAAGCTACCATTGTCCACTTTGACATCTAAAGACCGCTTACGGCAGATGGACTACCACAAACGATGTCAAACTTCTACACAGAGCTCCTTGCTTACTATTCTGCCATCTGGAACAAATTCTGATTTGACAATTCCTTGAGAATCAAAGAAAACCATGAAAACTCGAGAAGCAAGATCGAAGTAAAGGGAAAGTCATGCTTATGGTTTTCTTTCATAGACAGAAACTGACCGTTGGATAAAGACATCAGGGGTGAGCCTTTATGTAACACTTTCCGGTATTGACCCATGGTGAACACAGATTTCTTCTCTTTTAAAAATTATAACAATTATAGAATAAATAATGCATAATTATAGTAAAATTTAGTAATATATGTATTCATATCAACCAAACATAAACAAAAAATTGCAACAAGAAAGAGGTAAATGTCAATAGCCACTTGCTATGATCGATTTCTACTTCAAACATGCCTCTTTCCTACAGTTTTTAATGTACTACTTATACTGTAATTACCAGCAATACTCAGCAAATCAAACTGAAGCCTACAACAAATTTAAAATGTCTTGCTTGTCCATTTCATCTTCGTTCAAGAACCTACTTTCAGTGTACTAGTACAAAAATGTTGATTACCCAGAAAAAGTGTAAATTTCCCTGCAATTGTTAGAGTACCATCAGTGACATAGTGACATTGGTACTGGTTCAAAGAGGTATTGGCTCACAGTGACATGCCAAAGTGGGGATTGTTGGGCATCATAATCCCCTTCTTTTGACACAATATTTCTATATAAAAACAGAGAAAGTCAATAGCAGAAAAAGATGGCAAAATAAGGGATGACTACTAAAACGAGCATACATACCCCCACCCCCCTCTCATCTGAAAATCCTGGTCACACTACTGTAGGCTCAGGCCTATCAGAATGTAAAACTGATGTGTTCAGTCAAAAGGACTGATGAGTAATGAGTTATCCATGGACTTATCGGTGGTGTGCACAAGGAAACCTGATATTTTAGATAGAAAACATATTCTCCCACTCATCATCTCCGAGAGATTCAAAAGCATTTGAAGTAACTTACCTAGAATTCTCTTCTGCCAAAGCATCTAGTTGATCTCGCCACAAAATATCTTGTTCAGTCTTGTTGAAAAACATCAAACTGACTGCCCTGGAAAAAAAAACATATATTTTAACATGGTGGTATTAAAAGTGCATATTTTATGTATATCAGCGTTCAAAGGAATGACATTTAACATTATTTTTATTTATTCCTTGTTTTGGATGGCAAAGTTAAGGCACAAGCCTTTTCTTCCACTTAACCATTCTATTTTACATTTTATAGATGGATTTTTATAGCTAACTGTTTGTGAAATATATAGAAACAAAAAACCTTAAGATACCAAATAATGAAATGTATAAAAACTAAGAACATTAAGATATCAAACAAGAAAAACATGCAAAAAAAATAAAAAATAAACACAGAAAAATACATACACACTAAGAAAAGTGAAAAAAATACACGTAAAACATAAACACACACAACAAACATACTCAAATTACAACAGTGTGTTGGTCCTTCAAGTTTACATGAAGGTTTAATTTTATTTCCCTGTTTTCAGTACTCGTTCGTTGACTCCAGAAGATGATTTTTTAATTTTGAATTGAATTGGCCGAGGGAAGAAGAGTTTCTTATGTCATTAGGGAGGTCATTCCACACTCGGGTAACAGTGACTGTTAAGGAATTTCCATAAAACGTCTTGTGGGAGGGGATGGCCAATAGAGAGTTGTCTCTCGAACGGGTGGCAAAGGTGTGTGCTGCACTTAGGGGTTGAAATCGAGAGAGTAGGTAAATAGGGACAATTATGCATACAGTATATAGAGCCACATATTTATGGTGAATAAAAGGTCAAGATTTCGGTACAAAAAACTAGGCACATTTCTGGATCAAAAGCCGTATATAAAATGAGGAACAATCAAGTTAATTCCTGTGTAAAGGAGTTCTTTATGCTTCTCAAATATTTATAGCTGAATTAATCAATTTCCGTGATTTGCATAACTCGCAGGATAATTCAGAAATACAAATTTGAGTATTGTGAATAGATTCTCTCGGTCTATCGACCAGATGAGTTACAGACAAAACTCACCTGGTCGTTAGCCCGAGAGAATCTATTCATCATTTGCCACCAGGAAAGCTTCAAGTCTAACTTCAAATTTGAATATGTTTTTGATTTTTAATTGCAATAACCATGGACAATAGTTCATTTCTACAGTGGTGACAATAATTCTGGTTTTTGTGTGTTTTTCGACTTCCTATGTGAAGTAAGAAAAATTCAATTTGATAAGGAAGATGTGTGATCTTTGAAATGTTGTTTTTATAGATTTGAGCCTGCCAACATACGTAAAATTTAGACTATTTTTGATAAAACATGAGCTATGTGCACCTATGGCAAGAATTCCATGATCAAGTGAAAATTAATTTGAAAAATGTGAGGTTGCATCTTCAATTCCTGTAGCTTCTAACATTTTGTTTAACTTGAATAAGTGATAAATCTCATTAGTACAGATGGAAAATAAAAATGATCAACTGAATCGATATTTTCAATCAAAATATGATTTAATTTTTTTAAAGAAAGTCTGAGAGAGCCTGTTTGTATATATGAGCACTTCAGCCCATGCAGATGAAAAGTACAAGAATTAAATGTCAGAGAAGAAAGAAGACAAAGAAAATGTGGTTTACGGACCAAGTACATCAAGACAAATGAATAGTCAATTTCCCATTTTCGGTTCCACATAAGGTATATTACTGAAAATCAACAAGTTACAGACTGTTACAGACTGTGAGAACAACTAATTCTTTACTTTTGAGATGAAAATTTTACCAAGTGCACCAGAATTTGCAAGTACAGTAAAAAAAAAATACCATTGCAAATCGTGCTGGGACAATTTATCTCAGGGCTGTGGAGTCTAAGACACTTGGATTGCTGCATTTATTTCATTGGTGCTAATATCATGTAAAGTTAGGTTGTGAACAAATGTACACTTATTACTACAATCAGAGGCTATGTGTGCATTTAAACATTGTAAATAATGCTTACAAATAAAAACAAAATAGAACATTTCTCACAAAAAGTTTGGAATATTGTTATATTAGGCAATAGATATTGATTGATTGACTGATTTGATGTTATTAAGTCCACTTTATGCACAGTAAGGCTAATCGGGACTGAACCTGAAGTTTAAACTGGGATCCAAACCTCTATGTGCCTTCACCGGGAATTGAACCCAAGACCTGTTGATTACAAGGCAATGATGATTAGACGATAGGTGATAGGCAGGGTGGCATATGTCAGCGAAAACACGAGAACGTGCAGCAGACACATACCATGTGTTGTTGAATTCCAAGATCTTGCCTATTACATATTGCTGAATGTAAAAATATTACAATTTTTTTGTGAGGAGTGTATTATATCTCGCATGTGGCCACGGTGGCTCAGTCGATAACGTGTCTGACTACCATGCTAAAGGTCCCGGGTTCGATCCCCAGCCGGTTCATATCTGGGAACTTTTCTAACGTTGGAAGCGGCCCCGGCGCCCACCAAGCGTCGAATGACATGGGTACCTGGGGGAAACTCTGGGGGGTAAAGGCGGTCAGGGGCGTGATACTGATCACATCACCCCCACTCACGACCAGATCAAGAAAGTGTGGGGTACGCCTTCATGGCGTGGTGCTAAGGACAGGGGAGCATTTTTACCTTTTCTTTTATTATATCTCGCACGTAATCTTACCGAGTGAAGCTTAATGTATTCAAATGTTAATCAGCATGGCTAGCTTGTTGCAAGCCTGGTATTCAGTAGTCAACAGATGGTGGTGGTAAGGTACATGTCAGCAATGCACCTGCCGCTCTGGCCAGATACCATAGACGTCATTACTCTCTATCATGAGGCAATACTTGACTGTAACCTGCCATGTAAGCAATTGGAAGAATGATTACGTTCTGTAAGTAGGAGAAAAGTGAAGGGAGAAACAAACGAATTTCAAACTAGGCGTGTATGCTAGAAATATACAAATGTGACGTTTCGATGTGATGTCCCAAATCAGGACATCCCAATTCAGGAACTGATATTTTCACATGGAATTATTCTTGAAGTGGAATGTTCCCAACTTGGGAATTGCTCCTCAAGAGGTAAGGACCGGTTTATGAGAGGTTCTTATCGTTACTGCACGTTACACGGAAATACTAAATGCATATATAACAAGAGGCGTGTAACTGGTGTTACCGCAGGTAACAGCAAAAATGTAGAGAAATAAAAAAGGTTTTTTTCAATAAAATAACAACATTGTTAAATATGTTAACCGACAGCGTTGCAGTCGAGTGTATATTGCAGAGGACATTTTTCCTGCAGCCGACAGAAGAGAAGAGGCAGGCCGTTCCGCTACCCTCAAGAGGTAGCAAGAAGAAAGGGTGCCAATGCAAGGGAAGAGTGGGGAAATACTTAGAGGCAAGTGTGCTACGGGGTTATTCATATGCCTGTTTAGGGGCCCTGTTGCCGCTGCGACCTACCGGATCAGCAAGTGTTGTCACATTGGATTTCCAGAAAAGAGCTACATCCCACCTAAAACGGGGATACTATTTCTCTGAAGCAACAAGAGCTAGACTGCAAAGCCAGAGCTGGATTTAACTACAACTGAGACCCTTTCATGTAATAGATGAAAAGATAAGTACTTGATCTGATTCATGATTTGGACAAACCTTGCTCCAAAAAACTAAGTTGGCAACAGTAGAACGTACATCTGTCGTCTGCTCACCGCACAAACGTCAAACTGACCCAAATGTGTGGTTCTTCTTCCCCTTTCCACCTCTTTGCAAAGAAACAGTGATGGTTGACAAGGCTCGACTACCATTCACTGGATTTTTGCGGTAACTCTCTCATGAGTGGCAGTTCTTTCTAGGAGTGATTGTGGCCAAATCACTGAGCAGATTGAGAAAAAAAAAGAACGAAATGAACAAAAATCTAGATCAAAGGCATATTTTATTTGGGCGGAGGCGAAGAACTTAGGGTGGAGATGATAATGTCTGGCCGGTAACACTTTTGAAAAAGTCACGCCACGCCACTGATATATAATACCCATTTGCAGAAAAAGTATTGTGCTTTATTGTGAGATAAAGGCAATTTAGATGATGTATGGATTAGCTTTTTTAAAAAGTGGGACAATATGAATAATAAAAGTGCACCGATAGGCTTCCATGTCACCTCGGAGGTAAAAAGAACAGCCGAAGTGGAACGCGAATTCTCCTTGGATTGGTGACAAGAGAAAAAGAAACAGGGATGGGAGGGATCTCTCGTGGGAGGGGAAGTACGCCACCACTCCGTGGCACGGTGCCAGCTGCTCGCACGCTTCACCTTGGCAGGGAACTAGGGCTTTCAACGGCCACTCAAGTTCACCGTAGTGGTGGTTTTAACGAGAGTGAGTTTTAAGGGTTTTTAACAAAGGTAGTTTTAATTCTGTATATGTCGAGCACTATGAAGTGTTTTTAACCCAAACCTTTCACCCAGTATCCTTACATGACACTTCTCTGACGTGGCTTGATATTCCGAGCCGAAATACGACAACCTGAAGAAAGAAGCAGTAAAGCTTCCGAAACGTCGTTCACATAAGAATACATACTCACTTACGTAAGTAGACCAATTTCAATACTCTAATGTATTTTTGTTTCTCCATGCCCTACTTTTTAAAAAAGTAAATGTCTACATTGCAACTTCTTTTGCACTGCAGTCACCTGGAAACAAACATTTATTCAGGAGGGCAAGGAACTATTCTGGTTCTTCAAGAACCATTTGGAATATCGGTTATCGGCATAGGTAAGTTTTATATTGGCCCATCCCTACTAGGATTGCTTACAGTTACGAGAACGTCACGCCACTGGATTCAAAGCAAAACAACAAGTAACGCTACTAAAGTGCAGCATTGCACTTTAAGCCCTTACCATTGCATCTTTTGATTGTCCAACGCATACAGAATAAGTTGCGCCATTGGTGTGAAGCCAGTTCCCGCAGCCAGAAAATAGATTTGCTTGAAGTCCTTCATCACATTCACATTAAACGAGCCAAGAGGGTCACTGATTTGCACAGAATCGCTAGGTTGGAGTTTATTAAGCACAGGCGTAAGGGTACCGTCTGCATACACTTTCACCATCAGACACAGCATACCAGTACACTGTTGCGGGTCGACGTCTTGCGGAAGGGATTTTTTGTGGAGCGTAAGTGGTACTGGCGTGTAGCTCCTCACGATCTCGTTCCCTGAAAATATATGCAGAGTGAGAGATACAACTTAAAAGGCAATCTAAAGTTCTACATAAATGTTCATAATGTCTCTTGTTTGTACATGATCAGTGGCGATTGATTTGTGTTGAATTGTTGGACTTAACTAGGGCTGAACCGATAGCGATGTATTAATATCAGAAAGTATCGATTGGATTTTATTTACCGATACTGGCTGATACCTTTCTGGCATTTTAGTCTTTTGTGGGATCAGCAAACATTCCACGCAGTCTAATTATCCTGAGAATTATGCAAAATTTGAAGTTTAAATTAAACGGCAATGATATTGTGTGGAAAAACTGTATTTAGTGATTACATAAATTTTATTTTAATATTCTTTAGTAATTCATGAATATTTTGTAGCAAAACTTTCATAAATCGATGCCTATAATTGGAAATTGTTGCTTACACTAATATTAATCAATAGTTTAACTTTTTAATTATTACAATTATCAAGCATCAGTATCAGTGAGAATCCATAAGAGCATCATCATGGATATGAGTGTAATTTCAAAGTGGTATTGGTTCAGTACTACTTTTAATCACTATTTTTAGTTTCTATATGTACGTACACTATATAGCCAAACGTCACCAGACACGCAAGTGAACTTGGCGGTGGTGTCATGGTCTTGGCCTGTTTTTCCTGTTTTGAGCTTGGGCTTAGACAACAGCATGAGGTCCACACTGTGAGAACAGTTTGAAATGGGTCCTTTTCTCTAGCAGCATGATAATGCCCCTGCCCACAAAGCAGGATTTGTTGCATCGTTGTTTGAGGTCAGTGAGGTGGATGTGCTTAGCTGGTCCGCTCAAAGCCCGGACTTGAGCCCCTAAGAACATCTTGGAATGAATTGGAGCGTCGGTTGCGTGCCAGACCCACTCGACCGAAAACCACCCATGTATTATTCACGAGGCTACAGGACGAATGGAGAACGAAAATCACCAACAATATACCAGAAATTAGTGGAAGAGTAAATGCTGTAATAATAGCAAAGCGAGGTCCGACATCTTATTAGTTGAGGACTAAAAGTGGTAAATGTTGTAAGTGCCAAAAGTGAAAGCGTTGGGAAATCGCATCGTTCCGAACATCAGACCGTAAGAACGTGCACACTAGTGACCTCTTTACATGCCCTTTGAACTACTTAGAGGGCTACCAGCCACATTTCACGTTTACCACATTATAAAGCATGGCGCATTTCACAGTTTAACGTGGAAAACGGTGTTTGAATTATTGTGGCACTTACAGCATTTACCAATTTTAGTCTTCAATTACCTGGCTGGTGTCTTTAGAAGTTTAAAAGTTTGGGGCTGGCGACTAGAATTTTGTTGTTTCAAATATGTGTCAAACATGCCCGAACATTTCAATCCAACGTTCGTACATGGTTTTGGAAAGCGAGCCGATTGAAAACCCCGCGTCCATTCAATGCCGACACCATCTAATCGGCACAACAGTTCTGCAACTGTTGGGATGCTACCACTTTGGATGCACATGCAACCAAACCCAACCCATTTTCCCTGCTTTGCTTTTCCTCCACTCGGACTTGAGGTGGGGAGGGGAGGGGTAGAGTGAAGCAGACCGTGGCCCAACCGAGACTCCTTGCTTGTGCACGGAAAAACCCTGTTTTCACAGTTGTGAACTGCTCTCGCGCGTGCCAGTGTCCAGTCCTTGTTGACAAAAGAATGCGATAACTGCACTCGTGAAGGTTGGTTGACGTGGTAGTAAATTCGTTGTGTTTACCTATTTTTTTTTTTTTTTTTTTTTTTGGTTCGGTGGTAGTTGCCTGTGAGTGAAGTGGTTCCAGAGAAATACATACATCAATCAGCCTTCTGATTGATGGATGTGTATGTTCGATACGTGGATGCAAATGATTGGTCACATCAAGGAGGACATTTTAGGAGTAACAGAGCTTCCAAACTCTACTTCTGCTGGCTATAGAGTGCTATGCTATAGAGTGCTATCAATTACATGTATAATTTTGAGTACAAAGGAATTAACACATACTTATACATATTAAAAAGTATAAGAGAGTATAAAATAACATAAAAAATAGAAGAGAAATCAAAGGTTATGTCTGTTAATGAAAAATATGATCTAAGTACTCCTCTGTGCTGAAACAAATACTTCATTAGCAAGCTCTTTACTGTAGATTTAAATTTAGTTGGATTATGATTCTTGAATTCCTCTTGCAGTTTGTTATAAAGTTTTACACCTTGAAATCCTAGACCACTATGTGTTTTGGATGTGCGGACAGTAGAAAGGTGAAGGGAGTTATGCATAAGAGTGCTGTATTTGTGTATGTCCAGATTTTTTGAGAAGATTTCAGAATTTGTATGAATAAAGTACAATGTTTCTAATATGTACACACATGGAAGAGGTAATATTCGAAATTCATTGAAAATTTGTTTCGTTGGGCTTGAGAGGGATACATTTTTCATAATTTTTAATATATCCGTTTTTGCCAAATAAACAGTTTCTGCATTTTGGGTGAACTGCCCCAGAAAAAGATACCATATATAAGTACAGGATGAATCTGTCCAAAATATGTATACTGTCCTTAAATCATTTAAAGATAAAACATTTCTAAAAATTCTCATCATGTAGCAGAGCCTGCTTAACTTTTGAGTTAAAATAGTAATTTGCATGTCCCAAGACAGGTTTGTGTCTATCCATACTCCTAAGAATTTTATTGCGTTGCATTCTTCGACGACCTCAATATTAATAATTATATTTAAGGTTTTTGTTTGTTTTACTGGATTAAAATTTATTAGAACTGTTTTATTAACATTCAGGGAAAGCTTGTTGTTGTTTAGCCAGGTGTTTAGTTGTGTCGTTGTTGAAACGGAATTCTTTTGAAGTTCTATGATGTTTGTATCATCCGCAAAAAGTAATGTTTTTGGTTTATAGATCCGGCCGAGGATAAAAACTATGTGAATGCAGTGAGTTTGGTGCATTCAACTCATTTATTTCATCCCATGGGAAGTTTTGGTTCTTTGACACAAGCAAATAATGTCACTTGAACTCATAAATGAAAGTCAGTACAACATCGGAAACAAGCTGAAAAATCCCCTGAATTCTACTGACACCTACTGAAGACAATATTTTACTCTTTTATCAGAGAGATAGCCACATATTTATGGTGAATAAAAGATCAAGATTTCGGTACAAAAATCTGGCATATTTCAGGATGAAAAGCAGTATATAAAATGGCATTTCGGTGTTAAAATGATGAATAAAAACCTAAATTTGATTTACAAACTATAGTTACTACACAAAATTAACATTTCACTTTTAATAGCAAATTTATATAGTTATCAGAGACTTGAGTTTATTCCTGTGTAAAGGAGTCCATATTTGCTTCTCAAATATTTACAGATGAATTAATCAATTTTCTGTGATTTGCATAACTCCCAGGATAATTCAGACCTCGGAAGGTGTAGAGTCGATAAATACACCCTAAGTGTGTTTACGTGTTTACGAGTTTATTTCACATTTTGCAGTTCATTTCGTGACAAAAGGTGGTAGCAAAATGCACCCTTCACTTCAGAAACATGAAAAATTAACACTGCAATGTGGTATTTCACATTTAGCGTTTTTGTCAAAAACAAAATATGCATGCCCCTAAACATGATCATTCAAAAACCCTAAGAAAATACATCTAACAGTCCAAAATAACTTCATTTTTTTATATACAAGTGCAATTATACTATTTCACACCCTGCGATAATTGTTCTGGTAATCTATACAATTAGTACTATTAGTGTATATGGCCAGCAAGTGTGTATTGTTGCACGAGTGCCACAATGATTAAACTCACACCATGATCACAGGCTCTAACAGCAATTTAAAGAATGGACTGAGAATGAAATTGTTAGAGTGTACATCACCTATCACAAAGGAATGCATACATACATATAATTCACATAGTTCAATAGACTTACGGAATTATGAAACTATTCAGAATATCTAGACAACAGTGAAAGAAAACCACACAAAAATTCACGTCAATGCTCTAGAAGGAATTCTAAGGGTATGTAATTTTTCATATTTTGAAATATCCTACAGGTTTTTCGAATGGAGAGGAAAATTTGAAAAAAAAAAAAAAAAAAAAAAAACACATTCGCATGCCAAACGTTCAGCCAAGCCTTAAAAGAAAGTTCGTACATCAACAACAGCCACCGGTTGACCCTTCTTTAGAAAAGTCAATCTGCCACAAGATTAAATTACTTTTAATCCAATCTTATATTAACAAATAAATTAAATGTTTTAGGGTCACATTTCAAAATGTATAGCTTTATTAATTTTTTTCATGGCTTTCTTAGCACGTATTTGAAAAAAAATACTGGGTCCTGAATTAATTCTAGTTCTGTCTACCCTGCATGCTCTTAATTTACAAAAAGAGCTTGAAACCGAGATGAAACTACTGTATTTACGCATGTGTAATGCGCACCCTGGTTGGTTTTCGATGGGGAAACGTAAGAAACAATTATATCTCGTATATAATGCGCAGTACAATGCAGGTTCAAGAAATGGCCTTCTTAGTTGTAGGTCGTAAAGCTGTTGCTATGCTGATCAAGGGTGAATGACATCATACCTATTTCATTAGTCAGCTGTTGCTATGTGGACTAAGAGGAGAACATAGTCTTGTGTATACAATGAGTCGCCATTATTTTGGAGGAAGTTATTTTGACAAATACCGCTGATATGCGACCCATGTAACAGGAGGTGTGTGCTCGAATTCCACAAGAATGTCTCAAAACACTCGGACGCAAAGTGAAAAATCATGGGAAACAGCCATTTCACTTTCATAGTGTTTTCCTAAAAATTATTATTACTAAAGAAATCCAACCGTAACTTGTATTTGCGCCTCTTGATATATGCATGTTATACGCAGTGACATAGAGAAAACATGCATGGCTTCATGTTGGGCTGTCCGAATTATTCTGTGCATAATATGCACCATAGTTTTCGGGCACAAACATTTTGGGAAAAAGTGTGCATTCCACATGAGTAAATAATGTCTTAAAAAGCTAGAACTGCATACCTTCAACAACAGCTTTGACCTGAACGTGGTATCCTACCGGGATATGATTAAGTACTTGGTCCTTGTACTGAAGTAGAAACAGCCTTGTATCGTGAGTCACTTCCAAAACCTTAAACACCGTAAAAGTTCTGAACGAAGGCTTGCACTCCGAAGGATTCTTAATCGCACCATGATCGTCCTGAGGTTTACCGAACTGTTTCCACAACTTTTCTTCCTTCTTCAACAACACCACTTCCACATTGTTGCTCTCACCACTCACTTTAATACTGCACGGCCACCGCACTTCGTCTTCTAGAAACAAGTGTGCCACGTACACATATTCGCCGAAGTTGATGTGGACGGAAATGTCTCTCCCATTTTGCATAAGCACCCGCACTTGAACCACCGTCCTTTCCTTTCTCTTTGCATAGAAGATAAGGCTGATGCTTCGAAGCTTCTGGAACCAGTCCAACCGAGGCGGCACGGGACCATTATTAACACTAGATGTCGAGTCAGTGTCTTTGGTGGCTGGAAAAAAAAAGGATTTCAAAATTATTATTGCACATATACAGAGTGTTTCAGAAATAATTGTGGGGTTACAAAAAAATATTGCAAGTATTGAACTTACATTAATGAAACCAGTCCATAATGAATGGGGAACGCAAACAGTTTGTGCATGTTTGTTGTGTTAAGCTGAGAGTTCACATTCCTGCTGCTAGGCGACACTCAAACATCACTCACAGTATTTTGTTCAATGTTTTGGTCCCCCAAGATCACCAGACCTTAACACGTGCAACATCTTTTTTGTGGGGTTTCATCAAAGACAAGGTATTCATCCCACAGATGCCACGTCATATTGCATACCTAAGGGAGCCTATCAACGCAGCGATACACACTATCGACGGGCCCATGTTGATGTGAGTGTGACAAGAAGTAGACTACTGTCTCAATGCATGCCCTGTCACCAATGGTGCCCACATTGAATATTTGTAGGTGTAAAAAAAAAAACTGTTTGCATTCCTTGTTAGTTCTTTACTGGTTTAATTAACGTAACTTCAATTCCTTACTTTCAATAAATTTTTGTAACCTCTCAATTATTTCTGGAACACCCAGTAGCTTGAAAGATTACACCATCATGACAAGAACATAATATGACCGTATTCATTAAAACCCTAGTGAAAAAAACAAGCATGTTACAGTCAAATGTCAGATAGGCACCTGTAAATGTCTGAAATGGACCAAAATTAAATTAGAGATCACAGTCGAGAGGAATTCCAAAGTACTGTATTTTAAAAGTGGTTAATTCTTGATATTTTTAGCACCAAAGGTACCTGAAATTTCTTGAAATTCATTAATTATGGCGAATAAAAAAATCGAGATTTCGGTACAAAAACTGGGCAAATTTCGTGATCAAAAGCAGTATATAAAATGGCATTTCAGTGTTAAAATTTTGAATATTTGATTTAATCAACTTGATTTAAAAACTACACAAAATAAACAAAACAGAGTATTAAATTTAGTTCTGTGTAGAGAAGTCAATTTTTGCTTCTCAAATATTTACAACAAAATTAACAAATTTTCCATGAATTCCGTAAGTGACAGGAAAATTCAGAAATCTGAAAGCGCTGTGTTTGTAAATAGAATCTAAATTTCACTTTTAAGGGTTTACTTCGCACTTTGCAGTTCATTTCACATCATTTTGTGACAAAACATGGTCGGAAAATGCACCTCACACCTTTCAGAAACATGGAAAATGAACATTACAGTGTACTATTTCACATTTTTACTAGAGAAACAAAATTATATCTCACCGAAACCTTAATATATCCGGATTTTAATCATTGCGATGTGCTGTATGGTACAAATTTACAACGTAAAATATCGAAGGTAATACAAAAAATACAGAATTCCCTGCATTTGTTACGTTCTCTCGATCAGGAGAAATGTGCACATGTTACCCTTGCTCAATGCTTACAAAATTCCCAACAAGTCTAGGCAATGTCTTCTGCATGAATGCTGTTTAGTATAAAATATATTAAAATTACAAACACCTAGCTCCCTCCACGAGAAACTAACATTTAGAAATTCTATACATTCAAGAGGTTGGCGAAAAATCGACATTCCACGCCATTCTGCTGTCAGTTTCGAAGGCTCCTTCTCCCTCTCGTATATGCTCTTCCTGATAACATTTTATCTGCTACATCACCCAAAAACTTCAAAGAACGAGTTCCATTATTTTTATTATAAACAACAATTGAGCATTAGCTCATACAGTTAAGTAACAACAAGAACCAAGTAAAACCCTGCATTTTGCGAACACTTAGCTGACACAACGAATATTTCAAATTGTGTATAAGTTATTTTAGTCTCGATTTGGAAAGTGTGTGTGTGTGCGTGTTAATGTGTCTTTCATTGTATTATTGTATTCTATCTTAATTTTTTTATTATTTTTCAAATTATGTTAAATTCATTCATGTCATAAAAATATATTAACAACTTACGTATTGCGAGTATCTATGTTGCTTCTACGACGTTTTGGGACGCAACTGCTCCCTTCTTCAGGCTGTTCACTTTAAGGTTATACACAATTCATAACCGCGTCGACCTCTTATTAGGTATAGGATATGGGATTTGTTAAGTGTGTGTGGTTAAAAACAGTAAAAACCTAACACCCATAACAGGTGCACGTCATATTACCACGCTGTTTTCCTGATTAAAAACTGCTCCTGTTATGGGTGTTAGGTTTTTACTGTTTTTAACCACACACACTTAACAAATCCCATATCCTATACCTAATAAGAGGTCGACGTGGTTATGAATTGAGTATAACCTAAAAGTGAACAGCCTGAAGAAGGGAGCAGTTGCATCCCAAAACGTCATAGAAGCAATATAGATACTCGGAAAATGTAAGTTATTAATATATTTTTATTATGATTATGAGTAATTCGCACAACTTTCATCATGAATTCATTCATGTCATATATTTGATTTTAGTGTTGTATGTATTGTAACTTTTAATTGTCCAGAGTTTAGGTGGTAGAGCAGCGTAAGACCGAACATCGCCCTGTAATAAATGAAAATAACTTTTCTATTCAGTTCTATTTCTTGTTTCCGTCAGAAACTAAATATACATGCACCTACTATACTGATTCTTCAGCTGTAATGTTCGATATTAGAGCAACTGAAATGAAACAATTCAGAACAGACCATGCAGGCAACACCGTTCATAAGTACGACTCACCATTTTCTGACGAAGGAGACATGTCCGACTTCTTCTTTTGCTTCCCACAATTCAAAAAACCTAATCCTTGATAGAAGGAGCGACTAGTGACACTCGATCGTAGTCGACCCACTACACACTTTTGCAAGATAGATTCGTAGTTTACCCATGCATGGACCTAAAGATAAAGAAGCAAAGTTTAGTAATTTTATAAAATCAAGTGTATATTATTCCATAAAAGATGAGCATCAAAGAAAATGAATCGATAAATATTATAAATACAGGGTGCAGCAATGAATCGCATGATTTTAAATACTCCACACTTACAACAAAATAATACATAACAAAACATACAGAATGAAGGCAAAATGAATTACTTTATTCATTGATGAAGAAATACCACAAGAAAATACAAGTACAGTCACGGACACTGCCGGCTTGTAACGATTCGATTGAAAGTCAATGTATTCATTACAAGCCGGCAGTGTCCGTGACTGTACAATCCTTGCATTTTGATTTAGTTGAGACAATAACATTACTACAATGAAATATTTTCCTGTAGTTTACGGTTATTACAAGCATAAGAAAAGAGTTTTTCGTTGTGATGTTTCAGAAACAGACTGCTTCTTTTCACAGTTAAGTTTCTATATTACAACAATGTAACATTGACAACATCCATTATATAACAGATTTTTTTTTGTTTAAAAAATTGCTAACCATTGTTATAACTGTATCTTTAGTCAAAATGAAAATAAATGTCTGATGAAGGGAGCGTGTGTTCTCCTGAAACGTCACAACGAAAAACTGTTTTCTTATGCTTGTAATAACCGTAAACTACAGAAAAATAATTCTACAATGCAAGCAATGAGTACATACAAGAAAAACTATTACTACGATGACCTCCATTTCATTCCACACACTCTGTATCAGTGAGAATTTGAGCCACCTCTTCCCGATCCAATCTTCAAGTTCATTGAGGGTGCGTAGGGGTTGACTGAAATACTCTTGCTTTCAAATACCCCGAAGAAAAGAATCATATGCCGACAGATCTGGTGATCTGGCTGCCCAAGGAATATCCCCATTGTCTTCGTAAGATGCTTCTACAGCGAACGTGTGCTGTGCCCTGTTCTACGACTCCATCATAACTGAATTGGAAAGCAGGGGCTGCAAGGTGGTAGTCACGTGTCACCTCTCATGTAACAACTAGCTATATTCATTGTGTATGAAGGTTGTTCAAATTGAAAATAGACAGTGGCCGAGGAACAAACACTTTATACGAGTATAGTGGACATTTTGTAGCTTGTCGAGCTGCCATTGGTGCATGATGCTCCTCATCCCATCCTTCCTGTGGCTCTCCCCCTTCCGCCCCTCTTACAATGCTACAGTACAGGGTGGATAAAAATCATGATTTTTATTTTAAAAAATTATTTTTGACGATTTTTTAAAAATTAAAATCAGATTTTTTATTTAAATCGATTGTTTTATTTTTTTAAAAAAACATGCTTAAAATTGCTTGGCACCATATATATAGATATATGATTTTCATAGAAAGGCTTTTTGAAGTAAATGGCCCTGTAAAATATTTGAACAGTTTGATTACAGTAAATAAAAAATATATGTAAATATACATTTTTCTGTTTCTCATACTGTTCATATGAACCTACTATGGAAATGTTTGTTGAGTGTGTTAGTGGAACTATAATAATTTCAGTAACTCTTCTTCCAGTGAAAATAAAACATTCTGGATGTACTATATAATTGTAACCAAAAATATTTTTAGTCTTTGTAGCTGAATTTTGACAATTTCTTTAATGATAGTTTGCAAAATACAACCTGCCATGTGTATTTACAGTTTAATGATAATGACCCTATTTATGGTTTAACATGATTAGTATTTTGTATATTTTTCTACACAAAATGTTAGCTATTTTTGCCTATAAAAATTATTGAAGTTTATTTCAAGAGAAATTTGTTTACATTTCCTTTCGTATGAGCTTCACAACATCAGGGGGGTCAGGGGGGTTGGAAATTTCCATCTACTTTTTTCAATTTATGGCAATTTATAAACGAAGCACTTTATTTCACCTCATTTTGCATCATTGTTTAAAAATGGTCTTGACATATGAAATTTGGTACGAAACTTTCATAATTTGCAACACTGTATCTCTGTTAATTTGTAACTTTCAAACATTTTGAAGCTTCTTATACTACTGCATTTGCTGCTGCTACTGCTACAACTAGTAATAATAAATTAATAATATAATAATAATAACAATTTAAAATACCGATAATGCAATAATTATAACAATGAACCCCTCCTTGACAAACTTCTGCATATGCCACTGGTCCGTATCACAATATTTTTGAGGGGAGGGGGTGTCCTCGATATCTTCGATTTGTCCCCCCTAGGAAAATTTCTGACCACTGCTCACTTTGCAGTCACATGTGCATATCAAGTGTTCTTCCACAAATACAGGAAGTTGATCAGGCCTTCCCCAGACCAACACTGTCAATGCCTCAGGGCAGAGCTGGCCCTAGGTGGATGTGGGGCCTGGGCCCTACAATACAGGGTGATTCATAATTTCCTCTGGGGTTTCGAATGTTTAGCACAAGAACTATAACACATGCAGCAAAAGGATGAATATCAGTACATGAGGAATCTCTCTAAGCTTGCACTTGTAATGGGCCCCATCATGTAATTGTAGATTTAGCCGCTACGTGCCAGTATAACGCAGTTAACGCAAACATGGTATTCACTAGCGAACAGAAACCATTCCGTGTCTTAGAATGCACTATATATGAGTCGGTTGTGATGGTACGACGGAGATTTTACATAAAATAGCAAACAGACGCACCTACAGACAATTTGTGTGTGGTAAAACAAATTCAAGGAGATTGGCTGCCTGTGATACGTTAGGACTTGTGTGGCAGGAACTTCATTTCAGGATTGATGTCTACCGCGTTACCACCTGTAAGGTACGTTTCAAACTTGTAGTTTTTTCTTTGTGTACTGATATGCACTTTTTTGCTGTATGTGTTAGTTCTTGTACTATAAACTTTCGAAACCCTGAAGGAAATTATGAATCACCCTATATGGAAAAATTTTCAGAGATTTTTGTGCCTTAGTCTGAGGTAGAGGAGTCATACAAAAATTATTACAACTAATTTATATCAAACTACTATTTTACCTATCAATAGTAGCAAGTTTGGATCACATCTAATAATATTCTCTATCATAATTTCTGGTAGTGACGCTGTAGGGAATTTACATAGTTTCATATAAAATATGAGGGCTATATTTTCAACCTCCGATTGATGCCGTCAGGTAGTCCGTGAAGCCCTAGGAAGCTGGGCGTTACGCAGCGTGATTGGTGTCTCCTCTGCCACTACCACCACCTCCACCAAGGCCACCGCTTCAGTTGAAGCTGAGCGACGGGTGCGTACAGATGTCTGCTACAATAGACTCTCCCGCCAAGTGCGAGGTGTGTTACTGGTTGACTTTATGAAGCCAGGGACCACAATCAGTGCGGCTGCATACTGAGAGACATTGTGCAGACTATGCAGAGCCATCCAGAACAAACCGAGGGGCATGCTGTCTTCGGGCATTGTTTTGCTTCATGACAATGCCTGACTGCATGTTGCTGGGTCAACCCACGACCTTCTTCAACGATTCCATTGGGAAGTGCTTGATCACTGCACCCCAGTTCTGGCACTGAGTGACTTCCATCTTTTCCCGGCGATGAAGAAGTGGTTGGGACGACGGCGCTTCCACACCAATGAGGAAGAGCTTCAGGACACCTTTTTTTGCAGAGGGTATTGGATAAATGTCTGAATCTTCTTCGTGATTACGTTGAAAAGTAGATTATACGTGTACATAACTTTTGTCAATAAATCCATTTTGCTATTCACTGTGGTTTAGATGTCATGCCCTATCGGAAGTTGGAAAAAAAAAAATAGCCCTCGTAATATTTTCAGGTCACGATTTCATCCTATAAATTAAACAAATAGTGCATATTACCTATTTTTGATTGAAATATTTGAACACTATTTTTATGTAGAAAGTACTTTGTTTTTAAAATATAATTTAAATAATTTTGGATATTTTTAAGTATGCTTTGTCGAAACAATCCACAAAGTCAGGAAAACTAAAATTATTTCCTTAATGCTTGGATGGAGCTTTGGGCAGTGCCAGGGCATCTGTTTTCGAATTTTCCTCTCCTTTAAAAAAAAAAAAAAAAAAATGCTATGGTATTCCAAAATCTGAAAAATAATATCTGCAGCATTGACGTGAATCTTCATGTAGTTTGCTTTTGCTGTTGTCCAGATATTCTCAATAGTTTAAGGGCATGCAAGACCGTCTCCGCCCGGATTTTCTTTCTGAGTCAGTGTTGCCAACTTATCTCTCTTGGAGCCAGATCTGGCTCTTTCGTGCACTCGTTTGGCTGTGAACTGGGGTGCCTGCCCCCGTGCCTCACTATGATACCATCACTGGTATCACATAGACCAACTTTTGCCATGATTATACATTTTGCACGTGACGTGATATTATTATATTGGCTGCGTCGCCCCATCCCCTTTTATATCCACAGCTACTTTTTTATAGCGCCGTGTTGACATGAAATTGGCATAATATTGTTATCAGGGAATCCCTTATTTTCGATTTTGTACAACGATGAGATGGGTGATGCCACCGGATCTAGATGGTGAAAACTAAAAATAAATTGTCATCAATTTAGAGTTAACGGTAATAGCAGCGCCCCACCCCTTTGACAACTAACATTACTCTAGGAAGCATTTCGTAAATCTAGCTCCTTGAAAGTCAGTTAACTCCATTTTAGGTGAAATTTAGCTGTATTATGTGCACCAGGTTTGGCCAGGAGGTAAGGACAAATGCATTGGTCATATGGGAGTATTTTTTGATTTGTTATCTTGTGAATATCAAACTTTCGATGGAATAGAAAATGGTATCAACGGAAAGAGGGCAGTTTCAAGAAGTGATTGCCCAGCAGAAGAGTCGAAACTCCCATGTGATTAGCCGTAACTTGATGTTGAAGTTGATTCCCCATAAGGAATACATGGGATTCCAAAAATTCTTATTAGTCATATTTTTTACAGGTCGTATCTAGCTCAATAATCAACTTTGAAAAATGCTTCGACCTGTCACATGTGGCGAGATTCATACTCTCTCTTGTACACCTACGTTTTTCTTCAGTAGCGCATTGTCCATTCCGACGATATTCAAATAAATGCACACATGGTGCATAACTGTATCTCTTCGCCTTAATAAGCTTACATAGTCCCAGATGACCTGGCATTGACCAAAGGTCTGACTGGACAGCATCTTATAAACTCATACACAATTATTGTCATCGGATGTGGGGCAGTCTGCGAGTTCCCGAGTTTCCCCTCCCTAGGACCAGCTCTACCTCAGGGCATTTACAGAAAATGTCACTATAATGAAAGATAATGATAATAAAGAACACAAAATGAAAAACCTGACTTCTAAAAACAATTATCAAATACCTGACTGAAGAGCTCCGTTGCATCAGTTCCAACACCTCGCATCAATTCCTCCCTTCCACCTGGATGGAAGTCCATGTAGTAGGTAACATTGTAGACTTTACCTGAAATAAATACAGTGGACTAATTAACTAATAACACAATGTTTTTAAAATGAGAAACATGAAACCATAACACACAAATATATGCGATAAAATTACTTGCACAGTGATACAGACTAACAACATGCATCAAAACTTTTCTCAATAAAAATGAATTAACCCTTTTCACACCAGAACAAATTAGATACATTTAGGCAGTAGCGTAGCATCCTAGTACGCCCATACGCCCGGCATTCCCTGATTTAAAATTTTAAAAATTCATAAATGCTGTAAATATAAAGTAAAACGTGACTAATTATATACATGTTTGAGCATTATGGCATTATAAAAGCTATTTTTCGCGATCCGTCTACAACGCTCCACTAACAGCTCCCCTTGTAGCATTTCTCTAATGTCTTTTCTTGCCGGACGCCGGCTAGGTTTGGCGTACAGGACCATGCCTGCCTGTAGGCAGAGAGAAGGAGGGAAAGCTTGTGCCTTGGATCTCTACAGCACGGGCGAAATGCTCTCGCCATACGCAGGCGTACGGAGACCTGATTGGTTCTAGGGGCCATGTGACCTTTCCTGCCTTCCGATTCAAGGCGCTGTACTTCCGATGCAGACGACAGAAGTAGAATTCCTACCCGGTTTTTCGCGCTCGTGCCTCTGCTCATGCTGTGTGATGCTACAATAAGCAATATTGACTGACGTATCTTTAATGACCCCTGCATTGTGTAATTTATTGCAAGAACAGTGAAGTGCATTAAAAACTAAAAGAACAAAACAGTTTTTTTGTCAAACAAGTTGATAAAGTCCTCGCGATAGAAGTTGAACCTGTGGCTGCTCTACCACCTAACCCACAAAACTATTTATTTAAAAAAAATATTTTTTCGTTAGTATCTAACTGCCTAATATTGTGCCAGTGGAAATGTTTAGCATTCGTTTCAAAACTCTTAACATCGTATGATCTCTTGACAAAATTATTTTAAAATGTTTATCAGCATTCTCAAGATACAATAAACAGTGGTCTGAAACTCTGAATTACTACTAATAGGCACTGTTACGTCAGTAGAGTGTACGATTGTTGGATCATCCACCCACCTTCGTGTCAGAGTGTTTTGCACAGCGCGCTAAGATGCCAGAGGTTTCCGGTTCGAATCCCGGCCTACGCATGTTTGTTCTTTGTGAGTGTCTCTTCATCAACTTCATCAATAACATCACTCATATTCATATTTGCGATTAGCCAAAAGTGGTAGAAAGCGAAATAAAATAAACCAAATCAATCAGTAGTTGTATCATCCACAACAATGAAGTCTACTGTTGTTCTAAAGGCGCTTGTGATTCAGGTAGGTTTTTTAATTACTTGCGTCATGCCAAAAGGTTTCCTTGATTATAAAATACTGTTTTGCTACACATGTGTTACGTGTGGAGCAAAATACTCCGAATGGTGTGCGGTGTTTCTGCCTTGAGCAATCTAATTAAAAATGTATAAAACACCAGTGCTCCAAGCATTTGTTGCACACTGAGGCATCTTATTTTCTACATAAAACAAGCATGGATCATGTTTTATCGGAACCCGGCTGACTTAATGTAATAAACACAATGAGATTGTGATTTTAAATAGACAATAGATATGTCGGCTAATTCCATAAGTAAACTCTTAAGCAAAAAAAAAAAAGGCCTACCCTTCCTTCGAACTTGGCGTTCCCATCCGAAATGCTCATGCTACGCCACTGCATTTAGGATGCTGCTAATACCAGCCTAGGAATAGGACTTTTGATTAAAAACTCACTTATTATCATGGTCATAGGCAGAAAACAATTTCGGGGTGGGGTTCATTCATAATTGTTCTCATGGGCGTCACCAGAAATTAGAATAATAAGAAGTAATAACAATACTTATATAATAATTAAAATTTCATAATAATAAACCAAGTTCATTCCAAAATAATAACAATAATTATTATTATTATTGCTGTTGTTATATCCTTGAGGAGGCTTACTCAATCCAGCAGATGAGTGAATATGCAGCACAAGTTTTTTTTCTTTTTTTACATTTCATTCAGTGTGTACTGAAATGCACAATTATTATATTTTGTTATTACATTTAAAATACCTTCACGATAGAGCTTTAAAAGATAGATGGAAATCTTAGTCATAAAGTTCTTGTTGTTTGACATTAAAACTTAATTTTTTGAATTTTGAAAACTGTGTGTGTAGCCTGGTGCATGTACTGTAACCTCAATCACAAACGTAACATGCTACGAAACTGGAGATCCTAGGTTGGAACTCCTGTCAAGGGGGAATTTCAACTTTATCAAGGTGTGAAAATGGAGCGGTTGCGGGTTGGCTGTGATTCTGAGAATAAATGCTGTTTCGATCAAGTTTCAGAATTCCAAATGTCTTAAAATTCTAGCTCGATCGTTTCAGCACTGACTCAATGTTGTACTTTTGTGAAGCTTTGAATAATTTTTTTGAAAATGGGTTACAGATTTTGGTTTCTGAACTTCCATTAATCCATCTCCCTTTAAATGCAGCCATGTTTATTATAATAAACTTATATTAAGATATACAAAATCATAAATAACATCAAAATATTTGTGGTTGTTCACGTGTACAGATACAAACACAAGTACGATTCTATGGATTATAGGGCCTTCCCGATGGCACAGTGGTAGCACCGTCGCCTTGTAATCAAGAGCTCCCGGGTTCGATACTCGGTGGAGGCATACAGTGGTTCAGATCTCACTTTAAACTGTAGTGACCGGTCCTGATTATCCTTAATGTGCACAAAGTGGACTTAAAACACCAAATCAATCTATCAATCAAACTATGGATTATAGCATAAGAAGAGGGAGAAGGGAGAGACAGAGAGATTGATTGATTTGGTGTTTTAAGTCCACTTTATGCACAGTAAGGCTAATCGGGACTCGACCTACAGTTTAAAGTGGAATCCGAACCACTATGTGCCTCCACCGGGTATCGAACCCAGGATCCCTTGATTACAAGGCGACGATGCTACTACTGCGCCATCGGGGAGGCCCTGAGAGAAAGAGAGAGAGATAGAGCGAATGCACTCGAAATGCTACTTTTGATTCTTCATAGCTGTTTAATGAATTCCTTTTGGCCATAATAAAATCACTTTCCAAATGTTGTGCTTAATATTTTCTTTTGACACTCCACTTAGGAAGATTTGTTTCTATGTCTTCTACAGATAATATCCACTTTGGAAGACCGGAGTCTTACACCTAGCATACCATACTGACAGATATCAGCGATGTTTGGGGGCAAAAACTCACGACTGTTTCTAAATAAAAAGCAAATACTTTTACAATACATGGAATGAACACACTGTTCTGGGAATCTAAGGAGCAAGCGAACGAAAACAAGTCTCTCTGCGGAAGTACACTGATTCGAGGGGGCTTGACCAATGAACACTGGACAGGAGAAGTTAGTGCAGCATGCACTGCTTTGCTCCACCCAGTCGTTTTCTCCCCTTATCTTCCATCGGCCTTGCTCCACACAAAGACAGAGTATAGTTCCGGGGATATCAAGCTGGTTCAGCCATTTGTGGTTGGAAGAGAGAGAGAGGAAGGAAGGAAGAAAGAATGTGAGAAGTGTTCCTTACAGAGATTTTGCTTCAAAGTGGAAATTTCCTTCAACCTTTATGTGGGGGAGAAGATGTATGGTCAAATTAGGGGATGCTTGTATTTTTCAACATGGAGACAACGCAGCAGGTATATGCAGGAGTATGCTTACACAAATTATCCTAGCTGGCAAGGAGCTTTATGTAAATTTTCTTAACTGGGAGGAATGAGTGAATGTGTCCATTGTATTCAGGAACACGCAAGCAAGAATGGATGTGCACAACCACTGAAGGGAAAGGGTTAATAAGTAATTAAATTATTGTTACATGAACTAATATCATCATCATGAGAAGTACAACCATTTCTGTATTCAAGCGCCAGCCTCAGTGGTGTAGTAGTTAGCACACCATGATACGATGCTAGGTGTCCTGGGTTTGAATCCAGGCCTAGGCATTTGCGTGTCCCTTCATCATATCATCAATCATCCTCATCTTCACAATTAGCTAAAAGTGGCAGAAATGCAAAGTAAAATAAACCAAATCAATCAATCAATTCTGTATACAAGTAAAGCACTTTCATAAATCACTTATTTGCAAAGCATACAAGTTATCACTTCCACTTCAGCAAGCTCTATTTTTGCTTTGATGCAGAAACCCAAGCAAAAAACCAAAAGGTTACAGGCAGGAAGTGATGCCAATCGCTCCCTCAGCCACTGAATTCATTTCCTGCTTCCAGACAATTACTTGCTGTCTCGTCGTCTTTCCGCGTAACTGCCCAACGACAGACACCAAACGTACCCGAAAGCCCTCACCGAGGTCGCCATGGCAACCCGACAGCATATGGACTTAGGAAACAATTAAATTACCTCAATGCAGCCTCGCTACGGCTTTCAAACAATTTCGACGAGCAAATTCCATGAACAAACATGGACGGGGAGAATTGCACCCAGCATTTTCCATCTTTGATTCCCCCTCCCATACAACAGCACATGCAGATGCTACCTTTCATTAAATTTCCCAGAACCCTGCCATTTCAACGAACTTATTACCCTTTCTGTCTGCTGTTTCCAGAGTAAAATTAATTCATTTCCAATAGCACTGGCAATACCTATGCAACCAATAGACCTAAAATGATAAAGGATTTCCAAGAGTTGACAGAACAAATAACATTTGGAAAAGAAAAAAAAACCTTTGAGCCAAAACTCTTTTATAACTTCGACATTTCAACGTGATTCAAATGCATCTTCTGTAAGAGTTTTGTTTGAACACAATAAGTGGTACAGGTACATAAATTCTTTGATCCAAATTGTACCTTGACAGACCCAAAATTATTAAAAGAATCCTTTTTTTCAATTTCAATTTTCCTTTAGTAAAGGGCGAGGTTCAGCCTGCGGCTGCTCTACCACCTAACCCAAGTGGTTACATATACAGGGTGACAATTAATGAACTATATGAAATAAAACCGTCAGAATTTCTGAACGGTTCGCGTAATGACGTCCAAACTGCGTGGCTGGCCACAGGGCATGATGGGAATTTGTATGCATATGCGCACGCAACGTGTTGATGTCGGCCATTTGCAAGTGAAAATGTCCTGGAGGAGTATTTTGGGGACCGCATTCTGGCTCTGGGGTACCCAGAGGCCACTGGAAGGGGGCTATGTTAAGGACAAGGTGTACAGAAATAACCCCAAAACCATTGCCGAGCTGAAAACTGTCATTCAGGAGGTCATCGATGTTTCGACACTTCAGCGGGTCATGCAGAATCTTGCTGTTCGTCTGCCCCACATCATCGCCAGAGATGGCAGACATCGAACATGTCATAACCTAAATCCGAATGTCTGTAGTGTCGTTTACATGTGCAATACAGTTTGTGTACTACGTGGTTTGTCACTAATTTCCGTTTTATTTCATATAGTTCATTAATTGTCAACCTGTACATATTCTACATACTAAATGTTGGTACAAATAACAAGCAAACAAAAAAAACATAAAAAAGACACAAAAAGGAACACATACAAAATTCAGAACAAAAAAGAGAACTCAAAAAAAGGAAAAAGATTGAAAACAAATCCACAAAGGATAGGCTACACAAATTAATTGACAGAATAGTGCTTGGTGTGATATAGTTAAGACTAATACAAATTAATATTATGTAAAAATATATAAATGTTCTTAATATACAAGAAAGGACAAAATATCGTCATGGGTTGGCAACATGTAAGGGGGAAAGTAAGCAAGCAAAATGACGAAAATGAAAATAATTGTTTTTAGGAAGTTGGTTGAGAAGTGAGAGCTTATTATTCGTGAGTGCTGGAACACAGATATTGTTCATTTAACAATAGTTTTTTTTTAGTT
Organism: Lepisma saccharinum; assembly: GCF_977018435.1. Classification (NCBI taxonomy): domain Eukaryota; kingdom Metazoa; phylum Arthropoda; class Insecta; order Zygentoma; family Lepismatidae; genus Lepisma; species Lepisma saccharinum. The sequence goes on along the minus strand of NC_139241.1, from coordinate 84,863,823 downwards.
CGTCTTTGAAGTTGTTGCGATTAGTGAGGGACGTCATGGAAGGAGGAAGTAAAACATATGTTAGCTAGAAAACTCAAGTGCATATGTATCCTTCACATGGGCTCTGTAATTAGGTATGTACCTGTTGAGTTCGATAAATAAATAAATAAATAAAATAATCAGATTACGTTTTAATATTCCATTTAATCCAAACAATTCATGGTTGCACAGTTTTCAAAATTCCCAAACTTAGAGATCCATGTCGGAGGTCACACAACATAAATGTATTACTCAGTCTCCTCCCCAACTTTTAAATTATGAACCAGGTGTGTGAAAGTTAATAACAAAGTGAAAGAACTATGCCATTGAAAATACTAGCCTCCGCAATGGTGTAGTGGTAACGCTGTCACCTTGTAATCAAGAGATTTTGGGTTCGATACCCAATGGAGGCACATAGGGGTTTGGATATGACATTAAACTATCGGCACAGTACCGATTAGCCTATCTGTGTATAAAGTGGACTTAAAAAAACTTAAACTTTCAGTACACTAATAACTGTTTGAATTGTAAAAATATAATGAAAAGGGTAAAAAAAAAGTAAAGTTCTCCCCTGTGCTTTGCACAACGCCATGAAGGCGAATAGGGGGTGTGGGGTTAGAGCCGCACACTTTCTCGATCTCGGCCAAAGCTGGGGGGGATGAAAAGGGCTGCCCTGGATATTCACTCATGTGGTGGGTTGAACAGAAAAAGTCTCCTCAAGGATATAACAATATTATTAATTACAATAATAATTAGGGCTGAACTGATACCTCGAACCGGTTCCCACCGATACCAATACTTGTAAATTGAAAGTTGTTCAAAATATTGGTTAACAATTGTGTGTAAGTATTCCAATCTAATTATATGCATTCATTTACCAACACTTATGCTTTTAAATAATCAAGAATTAAATCAGATTATTAAATTACATATTAGGTTATTTAGATACTCAGTTTTTTCACACAAAACTGGTGCAAAATAAAAAGAAACTTCGAATTTTGCATAATTTCCAAGATAATTAGACTCATTGAATTGTCGCGAGGCATTTTTGCGCATGCCTTGAATAAGTAAAATCCAGAAAAGTATGGGCCGGTATCGGTAAATAAATTTCAAGAAAGGAAACAAAATATATGTACTGAAGGGTGAAGCTCATACGAAAGGAAATGTAATACGTAAACCACAAACACACTTAAATTTCTCTTGATTTAAAATTCAATAATTGTATAGGTAAAAATAGCACACATCATGTTAAACCATAAATAGTGTCATCATCATTAAACTGTAAATAAACATGGCATCTGATATCTTGCAAACTATCATTTAAAAAATCGCCAAAATTCAGCTACAAAGACTATAAAAAATATTTTAAGTTACAATTATAGAGTACATCCAGAATGTTTTATTTTCACTGGAATGAAAGTTACTGAAATTATTAGTTTCATTAACACACTCTGTCACGTACACAAACTGCATTGTTGTTGTTTGATGTAGAGGATCATAGATGGCAGCATGCAAAAAGAACGACGCATATATTTGATGATGCATAAAGCAGCTTAGAAAGTGGGCCAGAGATGGCAGCACCCAAGAAAACTTATACAATTGTAAATAGAGAAAAAGGTAAGCACTGATGTGGTGAAATAATGATTGTAGATATTAATACTAATTATAATGAAAGAAATAAATGAACTTAGTACAATAACAGGATATAAATAAGGTGGAAAGGGTAATTAATAGTCAGTAATACCATAAGTGATCATTATACAAAAGTAAAGAAGTCGAATTGTAATTACGATTCTGGGTCTATTACGGTTCCCACGAACTGAGAGTTTCGTGCGGCTTTTGGGTTGTTTTTCCCAGGTGTCGCGCCATTTCACGGCAGGCACCCAAGCACTTTTGGTAGGCGCATCTATTGCAGCTCCAAGTTAAGGTTAGCGCCGGCCAGGCGGCGATCTTTAACTAACCCCTTTCTCTTTGTTTGTCTGGGAGATCGATTTTCTTAATATTTCCGTCAAGGATAAGATCGACAAAGAAGAAAAAATACACAATAGGTAATAATTACAAGAAGAAGAAGCCTTAACGATTACAAGAAGATGCCCAAAGAAGAAGATTGGCTACAATTAATAAGAAATAAAAATAGAAGAAAATATTGTATGAAAAGATTTCCAAAGTTATCTAATATTTTTACATGATTATTCAAGAATATATTACGAATTGTACCCTCCGTAGTGGGTTAAATCTATTGTCTCTTTCCATATATTCGTAGTGTTAGTCACCCTGATCTGTACCCAGAGGTATCTCATTGTTTCTACCCTGTGCTAAGCTGGCAGATGCTCACGTCAGAGGACGTGGCAACTCAATAAACATTTCCATAGTAGGTTCATATATACAGTATCAGAAACAGAAAAATGTATATTTTAATATTCTTTAATCAAATTGTTCAAATATTCTATAAGGCTCTTTACCAGAAAAAGCCTTTGTCAAAAAATATATTTGTATGTCTGGTGCCAGAAACTACAAGCAATTTTAAGCGTGTCTAAAAAAAATCGATTTAAATCAATAATCATAATGATGCTAATAATTATTGTTATTGTTTTTGCTATCAAATTTTATCAACAGCTTGACAACCCCCCTTTTAAAAAAACGTTGGGACTTGAATCTGGAACCATTGGTGGCAAAACCGCGAGTCTGGCGACTACTCAACTTGCTCTGCCACCGAGGTGGCTGCAAGCACGTTATAGTTAGATGCCTTAAAAAAGTAACAGTCAATTTAATTGTAGTGTCACTTGCGAGGAATGGTGCTTCACAAACACAGCGTCGTCAGATACGAATAAAAACTTCGCAGAAAATAGAACAACCGTTCCCTTACCTGGAACAGCTGCAATTATGTTATTTTTCTAACACCTCACAAGCAATGGCACTTCCTAGAAATTCACATCGCATTATTTCTCTAGAAGCTTTCTTTGAGTATCCTGAATGAATGCAACCCACGCAACAGTCATTAGTTTTCGCGGTCAGGCATTGTGTTTGCGAATAATTAATCGAGGAATGGGTACTATTCATGGAATCGTTAATGGAGACAGGCGACGAATGTCGGATAAACAGAAATCAATTGTTTCTCCTGGTCTGGAAACGGTGAATGGTTTCCGTTCCTAATATCTAGATCTCACGTTCCTTTTTTTAATAACGAAAATATGGAAATTATACGTAAAAGTAACTAATATATGCAAAAAATATGTGCCAAAAGCTGATGTATACGTAAAAATATGGGGAAAAGTAACATCTGACGAGCTTACATACCACGACCCGCAAATACAATACAAGATAACATTGATTTTAACAGCATACGAAGATATGCATTTACGTAAAAATCCCTTTCCTGGAAATGACTGTTGTCTTTTTGTAAAATAACGAGAGAGGGGCGGGGAGGGTAGGAGAGAGAGTTGAAAATTAATATTCACTCTCTCTCGGTTTCAGAAAGAGAATGTCATACCAAGTTGCCTGCAATAATTATCTGAAGTGAGTCTGCTGAATACTTTCCTCTTCATGCTATTTTTCAAAATTTAGATCCTCAGCTCTTCAATTTTCTAGTCTGTCTAGATATCAGCGCCAGCGGGGAAAAAAACTTAATTAAACAACACAAAGAAACACTCCGCCCACATTATATACCTGCGGACAAGCTACTCACCGCATCGAATTCGCAACTTTTCACATATGCACAAGCAACAGGTACCCCATGGCAGTGAAACGTACTGAAACGCTGAAGTGCTGACTTCCGTAAGAAATGCTGACCGCGTGGAGAAAATGCTGAACTAAAAGAATTCTGTAGAAAATGTGGAAAACGACGAACCTGTTACCAGTGAAAATTCAATTCCGGTCCTGGACCGTAAAGAACCTTTTTATCTATAAAGCATTTCAATTCGGTCCAGGAACCTTTCAATGAAACATTAAGAAACTTGGACGGAATTTAAATTGTGGGAGAAAATAGGTTCGAGTCCTCTTACGGAACCCAATAGAACCCATTACAATTTATGGGTTCCGGAGGGTGGCCCTCGTGATGGCAGATCTCACCCTCTGTGGAAGGTGTGAGGTCGAGGGAGGTTGATTTAAAATAAACACTTCTGCTGTGCACTGAACGTCTGCTGCAGTACACACCGAAACAGAAGTTATATTCTGTCGAGGAATCTGTAGAGCAAGGAATCGCATAAAGGTAGACAAGGGGAGAAAGCGAGTGGGCGGAGCGAAGCAGTGCGCGATGCTGCAAACGCCTGGTAGCTGCAGTTTCATTTCCCCCAACTTTTCCTTTCAGGCGTTCATTGTTATTTACTTCGCTTCTTTTGCCACTATTGGATAACTTGCCAAGATGGGGATGAGTGACGATGTGATGAAATTCATGGACACTCAAACATCCATGCCCAGGCCGGGATTCGAACCCGGGACCCATGGCGTCGTAGCGCGATGTGCTAACCACTCCGCCACGGGGGGCGGCTTCATTGGTCGAGCCCCTCTCGAGTCTGCGCAGAGACTTGTTTTCGTTCGTTCGCTCCAGAGATTCCAGAGACAGAATATGCATAGAAAGCCACGGTAGCTGATGAAGTATTATTTTGTTATTAATTTATTTATTAGTTACTTTCCGTCGCTTTCTACCTCTTCAATGATTGATTGAAATAAAAATTATCGGTGCTTCAGGATGCTACGCCCCTCCGTGTATGTCCCTTAGATGCACTATTTATATTATTATACCACGGCTACAATCAATGCAAATCAGAAAGAAGAAATAGCCAAAGGATATGAGAAAAATGAGAGTCTATATTCTGAAAATCCACAGTTTACAGAGATTATATGTTCGAAGTAATATGTACATAAATTATATTATTTTGCAATGGAATAAATTTAGCTTCTTCTTCTTCTTCTATGACCTGGCCTCCTCCTTCTTTCTTCTACTAATATGAATTTCTTCTGTGGGAAAAGGAAAGGCTTCTTCTTCTTTCCTCTATAGAAAATCTTATGTGGATTTCTTCTTCTTCTATGACGCTGGCCTTCTTCTACTAATATGTATTTCTTCTGTGGGAAAAGGACAGGCTTCTTCTTTCCTCTCGTCGACTACGTTCCATCACATATTCGCGAACTCTTTCCCTGTTCGCTTCCCTCTTTTCTTAGGCATCGAGGACTGAACCAAAGCTCCAATGGATTCAGGGGCGACAAATATGGATATAGCGCCACCTCCTATGCCAAACCAAAAGGGGACAGCCCAAGATCGCTAAGAGATACCTGTGGCCCAGTGCGTCTAAAGGAACTAGCGCAAACCGTAGTGCTTTGGGGCGTCTAAACTTGACTATAGCGCCACCAAGGACCAAACAACCAAAAACTGACGATATATTCCTCGCCAGAGGTAATCAAAAACAAATTCGATCTAAAGACCGAAATAAGACACAGTTTTGAACTAACATCTCAACTTCTTAACTTGGCTGTACATTTAACATGCGAGTATATCCTTAACTATCGTAATTTCTATTTACATTTATGTTTCTTATACTTCATATACATTTTTAAAATCAATATTCACTTATTTCTCATTTGTTTTAATCGATATCATACTATTCCGTATCCTCCTATTTCGTCAATGAACATTCTTTCCATCTTTTCTTCGCGCTGCCATCTGTTGTCGCGTTCTCTAACTAATTCCTTCCGTATTAACGATTGTGCGCGGCTGACTAGGCACGTGACAAGCAATTGAACCCGTCACATTATACGAGGTCCAGCCAATTACCGTAACTAAAATCAATGCATGTCTCCGAGGGCTAAAATCCCTTGCACCTGCCGACATAATTATCATTGATATTAATAATAGTTTTGTTATGCTATTTTACTATTTGCATGCTTTGTATTAATAACACTTGTAAACCTTAAAATAGGCACATCTGATTAAAAATTGTTCATTAAACTTAGTTAAACAACACACTAAGATTTAACAAGAGAACATTAGCCTAAATCTGTTTCCTTCTGGCTTTCATGGCAGCCAACTGATGAACGAGAGACTCAAGTCAATTTCTTGCAGGACACCAGCATCCGCTGCGAAGGATACCAAACTAGACTATTCGACGCTGTGTCTCTGGGGGCAGTCTTCATTCATTGCAGAACACTGAACGACCGCTCTCCACTAGCATTTGATGGTAAAACACTTAGAGAAATTCTCAGAGCAATGCCTTCTACCTTGTTTCATGAAATAAACAAGTAAAAGGACATGTTGCTTTATTTGGCTATTATCACAATATTAAGCAATTTAAATAGTCGATGGTCTTCGTCACTTCTGCCCCTCCTTCAGCGTCTCATTTCTGTGCGCCCCCTTGGACTTGAGGCCCCTATGCTACAGTCTAGAGCCCGGTATCCACTTGTTGCAAACCAGCGTATCGTATCCCCGTTCCGTATCAATTCATTCGAAAAAAACTTGCAAAGCTCCGTTGCAAAATGTGAGAAAAGATACGCAACGGACCCGATCGCTCATTTGGCGGTTTTCCCCGTCACATCAAAGGAAGGATACGATACGCGGAGGGGGGGCAGTGTGGTCGGGCATGGGCGTGTTCCGTTGCCTCGTTCCTTCATCCTTCAGTGTGTAGTGAGCTCTGTGAATGACAGCACGTCCCATTGTCAATTTATTTTCTTTATTATGGAGTGGGATAAGGAAAATACTATTGCATTGTGCGTCCATTTCGATCTTCAGCCGAGAGATCGGGAGAAGCGTGGCGGGCGGCGCTGACGGAGATGCCAATATTTGCGGCCTGTAATGCCCGCTTATTTGTATGGACATATGCAGACATTTATATAAATATTGCAAAACGAACACTAACCTGTGTTATAAGAGTTATTCAAACTGATATCCACCAAGTGCCAAGTGTGTAGACTTTCGGGGAGAATACGTTGAATAGCCTGAAACTTTCGTGCCTGTAGCTAAAGTCCTTCTGGGTCGGGCCGAGAACTTATCAGCCCCCTCGTAACGTGAACCTTGCGGCTGGCATTCCAATCCTCTCACTGACACAACACACATACACACTGCAATAACACAAACAAGTAACGGCGCCCGACCCTATGGCCGAGTGGTTAGCACATCGCGCTGCAACGCCAAGGGTCCCGGGTTCGAATCCCGGTCGGGCTTGGTTGTTTGTGAATGTCCATTCATCAATTTCATCATTTCATCACTCATCCCCATCTTCGCAAATTAGCCAAGAGGCACAAAACGCGAAGTAAAATAAACTAAATCAAATCAAATCAAAAAAAGTAACGGCAAGTAACCAATAATAACACTTGCGCACAGTACGAAATTAACACGCTCTTGGTTTACATCTGCTCGCCACTATATTCACAGCTCTGTCGCGAAGGAACAAAAAACTCGAGCACGGATTGCAAGGAAGCTCACGAACACCATTGACTTTTAACGGTTTCGTCTACAGCGTAATCTTGATACAGTGTTGCACATTCGAAACCTCCAAACGATCCCCATCGACACAAAACTCTTTCAAGGATATAAACTTAAGCAGGACGTTACTGGTCAAAACTATGATTAAAATGTTTTATCTGTGGCTCTTTACATTGTTTTTAAAGCGTATTTTTTGTGTATATAAGAGCAGAACTTGGATGAATTACAGATGATAAATTATAACACAGTTTAGTGCTCGTTTTGCAATATTTATATAAATGGCTGCATATGTCCATAAAAATAAGCGGGCATTACAGGCCGCAAATGTCGGCATCTCCGCCAGCGCCGCCCGCCACGCTTCTCCCGATCCCTCGGCTGAAGATCGAAATGGACGCACTAATATATATATATATAAGAAATATGGAATCCTGTGGGACCCTAAACATCCGGAGTACTACAACAAAATTCGTAAACAAGATGCGTGGGAGGAAGTTGGAAAACAAACGCAAAGTTCCGTGGATGTGTGCAAGAAAAATGGAATACCTGTTGGCTGTTATGCGGAGGGAAAAAATGAAGAAGTCAAAAAGCTCTGGAACTGGAACATGAAACCAACGTGGCGATTTGCGTTTTTTTTCTTTTTCGATAAAACGTAATTATTGAAAATATATGCAGCTGCTGCCACTTGCTGCGGTGCACTCATCGTCATTTGAGACCAGACTGTGAAGCGTATCGCACTTCCGTATCAATCATGCTACACGGTGGATGATACGGAACGCAGTGATGAAACGCGACAAATCGGGGACCGTATCGTATCAATGATCGATACGGAACGGCGATACGATACGCTGGTTTGCAACAAGTGGATACCGGGCTTAGGATAGCCTAGTGGCAAATACACCCCCCCCCCCCCCCCGCCTGGCACTCGGTACGAAAAAATACAGAACACACAGCACAGCCCAATAAAAGTTTATACTGGCTATAGGTCCAGGTACCCGAGCATTGTTGGCCTGCAACAATATGCAGTTATCGGGGGTGAGGATGACTTTTGGATGCCCTCTGCGAAAAAGTCACCTTTACTAATCGCGACGATGAGAATTCAGGTTGAAATGGATGATGATACATCTCATGCCTGGTCAGTGCTCGATTATTGAACTTCTGGCTTCGTGGTTAGCATAACGTATCATACCCTGCGGTATGGGGATCGAGATCTGGGTGGCGTAGCTTAATACTACTCGCTTGGCTGTTGAGGTCACAATTGGCCCAATACGAGAGGTGCACAAATAATGGAATGGAAACACTAACATGGATTTTACACTCTTCAAGACCGACTTGGCATGATAAGGTAAAAGGTCTTTGCTGTACATGAAAGAATCTGCTCCGTATTCAACTCAAACTCCAGTCCCTTTAAGAGCAACAACCTCCTCCTGATCATTCCAACAACAAAAGACCCCTCATTTACTTTCTATTTCCTTTTTATTCAGTTCACTGGCATTTCCTGACTCCAAGTCAGAGGCGGAAACACGATTTTTTGTCTGGGGGGCAAGTACCAGGATAAACGTACCTATAATAATAATTTAATAATAATAATGTTAATAAAAATAATGTTAATAATATTATTATTATTACTATTATTATTGATTTGCTTTACTTTACTTCGTTTCTTGTGCCACTTTTGCCTAATTTGCGAAGATGGGGATGAGTGATGGCATGATGAAAATGATGAATGGATACTCGCAAACATCCATGCCCAAGCCGGGATTCGAATCCAGGACCAACATTATTATTACTATTAGTAATGTTTGATAAATGCATTCCAAATATAATTATTATTTACATTAACATAACTTTCATGCACGATATATGTTTGACATATATGCAACGTGGAGTGACGTGGACACTAAATTGTGTACGTATTCAAAGTTTCTTTAATAAATATTATATACAGCATATATTATTTAAATCCATTACACAACCAATTCATCCATCTAACAATAAACCAACAGCAAAAATGACAAATTGTCTCTGAAATGTGCACATTCCCTTTCATTCCAAAGAATTCTTCATGCATTTAAAACAAAATCAATGAAGACAAGGCTTATTTCTCTGTCTGGTGATTTACAATGCATTACAGCGAACAAACACAAATTGCGAGCGAAGCGAGCAAGAAAATTTTTGGATCCATTTTTTTTGCAGGCTGAAATCAACATTAATTTAATAGGGCGCAAATAATTTCACGGAACGCCAATGCATTCTCTCTTTTACAACTTTTGTGCCTCCCCGATGGTGTAGTGGTACAATCGTCGCCTTGTGATCAAGGGGTCCTGGGTTCGACACCCGGTGGCGGCACATAGTGGTTCGGAACCCACTTTCAGCTATAGGCCCAGTCTCAATTAGCCTTTCTGTGCATAAAGTGGACTAAAAAAACACAAATGTCAATAAATTTTACAACTTTTTTCATTTAGATCGTTTGTCGCTCAGGGCCGTCTCCCGTCGCCCCCTAGCTACGGTCCTGAACTCGATAAGACTAGGCATTGCGAGCGATGCGAGCAAGGAAATTTTACGAAAAGGATTTTTATTTGCATAAAATTTGAAGCTCTGCCCCCTGCAGGTACACTTTGCCGTCAATGTTTGCCCCCCTTGTCCCCCTAGAACTCATTTCCGACCAAGGTTGGGGTCAATGCCCCCCTCCGTTGTTGTTGCGTCACTGCTCCAAGTCATTCACTCCTCACATTCCAATCTTAATCAAATCTTTAGCAATTTCCACGTACTCGGTTTCTCAAAAACTAATATCTCTTGCTACCAGAATGTAATGTTGATGCTTCCTGACTTACAAAGATTCCTATCTTTCTATTAATGAGTGATATACGTATAATTCGTTATTTCTAAGTTACTCTACGATAACACAACTCCTCCACGCAGGTCGGCCACTGCTATTCCAGTATTAATCAATACTGGAATCCTCCCCCGCAAACTGGAAGTTTTATGGAATACCACAATGCCTACAACAAACTTCGCCGGCAATTACCAAGAACCAGGGACAAGCAATACAAAAAATCAAATTAAAGGCATTGAAAAGCGCAGGGCTTTCATTAATGAGAGCGGGCGGCCACGGCAACCGGCAACTTATAATTAGATGCGGATAGAATTTCCATCGTCCAATTAGAACCTTGCATCTAAGGCATAATTGCATCATAGAGGAACGCAACAAATTACAAGGCTATGAGATTTCAGTATCTCCACCCCTCCACAACGAAATTGCCTGTACCCTGCCCCATCTATCTCGGACGGCTCCACCGATGAACGCGTAAGAGGAAACGGGATTGCGTGGAAGGGGGAAGCGACCGCAGTTACCAGCCTGCTTCGCTCTGCCAACTCGATTTCCTCCCCTTCTCTGACGTTAGGCGCGTCCTTGCTCCAGAGATTCCGGGAATAGAGAACATAGGGAAATGTGACCGTAACTTGACGGTCAAATCGTCTGGTAGCTACGACGGTGGTGTTGTCGCCGTAAAAAAATACACTATCTGCAGAATCAACAAACGAACATGCTAAGCAGAGGAAACGTAATGTCTCGGTGTTCTTCGCCTTAATCACCTCTCTCTCTTCCCAATCTCCAGTTGCGGGGAAGTGTCTCTCCACCCTCCTAACACCTCTCTATCTGTCCATATCTTTTCCCTGACTCTTTCTCTCTCTCTTTGCACGTGCGAAAGAATCCCTCTTTTTTTTCCTCCCCGTCTCTTCTTGTCTTTCTTTCCACATCTTTCATTTTATCCTTTCTCCCTGCTTCTCTCTTCCCTCCCAGCTTCTCTTTCTCTCCCTCACTCCTCTTTCTCACCTGTCTCTCTTTCCTCCCCTCTTCTCCTTCTCTCTCCACGCCAAGGGTACCGAGTTCGAATCCCGCTCGGGCTTGGTTGTTTGTGAATGTCCATGCATCAATTTCATCATTTCATCACTCATCCCCATCTTTGCAAATTAGCCAAAAGGCACAAAACGCGAAGTAAAATAAACTAAATCAATCAATTGTTTTTTGTTCCTTTTTTGTGTTTTGTGTATAATTCTGTATGCTTGGGTTTCTTCCATGGTTCAGTGTAGTTTAAAAGAGCCAATAAGGTTTGAACTTTCAGCCCTCCCCCATGCGACGAGGGAGGAAGTATAAATATGGCCTCTGACAGAGACTGTTTATGAACCGGATAGCAGAAGGGAGAGTGATCTTCGGTCTCCAGTGGCCTTCCATGAGAAAAAGCATCCCGACCGAGGCGGTTCTGCCGATGCTTAGCTTCCACTTGGCAGTTCTGCCGTGGGGCTCAAGTTAGAGGAATGAAAATAATGTAAATTAGAGAATTATTGGAAGAATCCGAGCCTTGTTTTGTTGAATTGTAAATAAATGTATAAAGCCCATTTCTGCGAGTTTTCAGCAATCACCCTGCAACATTAATTCAGTAAGTTCTTGCCTGTGATTGATTCTTTGGTTCCGAGCGCTCTGGTGAGGAGCGGAATGGGAACCCAGGACTAACGAGCCTATTTAGTTGTTTATTTGGGTTTTTCCTGCCAGAAACGGCCCGGTAAGGGTGGAGTGTGGCGGAACACAATCAATCAATCTTTCTCTCCCTACCTCTCCTCTATTTTCTCACTGCTTCTCTCGCTTCTTAACTCTCCTTTCTCCCCTATCTCTCCTCTCTATTCTCCTTACCTCTCCCTCTGTCTTTCTCTCCCCTCTCTTTTTCTTTTATCTCCCTGCTCCTCTTCCTTATGTCTCCTCTCCTCCCCCACTTCTCTTTCTCTCCCTCCCTCTTCGTATGTAGGAAAGTATCCATTTTCTCTCACAACATATCTCCTCTCCTTCTCCCTACTTCTTTCTCGCTCCCTCGCTTCCTCCCTCTTCGCACGTCGGAAAGTGTAACTCTTTCTCTCCATTTTCACAACCACGTTCAATCATTAGTGGGATTGGGATTGAAGGCTTCTCTATGGAGAACCCTTCTTTGCTGCCTTGGGCTTGGCAGCCTTCTTTGGCTTTGGCGCCTTTAGTTTCTTGGGTGTCTTTGCCTTCTTCACTTTCGATGGAGTGACATTTGGTCGTTTGGCAGAGGCAGCTTTCTTTGCCGGTTTCTTCTCCTTGGGAGCCGAGCGTTTAGTCTTCGAAACAGTCCCGCTTTCCGGTATCTCCAGCGACGAAGCGCTGAGCTTGAAAGATCCGGAGGCACTCTTTCCTTTGGTTTGCACCAAAGAACCTGATGCCACGGCGCTTCTCAGGTACTTCTTGATGGCCTGCAGGGAAGAGCCTCCGGGCTCCTTCAAGTTCTTGATAGCGTTGTTCACCATCTCGGATGTCCTGGGATGGGAAGGAGCCGTTCTTGGCTTTTTCGATTTCGAGGACTTCTTTGGTGCCCCGGGCGAGGCCCGAACTCACGACTGAAGAATTGAAATAACAAGCACAAACATTCAAAGAACAACTTCTGTTCCACCTCCAGCACAAGTACACACAGACTGAAGAAGAACTGAACGAAAATAGCTATGAACAATTTTGCCTACCATTATCTTTACGACTGATTGCGCCATAAAATAACTAATACAAAGTAATGCAAAACACATCGCGAGAGATACGACTGTGCGCATCGGCCCTCCAGGTCGAAAGAGCATTTCGGCTTCATCCGAACGACATAATCTTCCAGTTACCAACGCATAAATCCCGGGAATTACTCCCAGAGCAATCCCGTTGAGAAACACCAGGAAAAGGCATCGCGCTTATTAACATTTTACGAATCCTGTTTCCCTGGTTATTAAATTACAAGAGTCCGTATTATAACTTCAGATTTAGGAGGTGTCTACGTGTGTCCCAAAGATCCAAATTAGAGACGATGTAAAACTTTATGCAGAGGTTAAAACTCAAATTCTGGACAAAACAACCGCATCGTACCATTCACATCATCGGCCAACGGTATCCTAGAAGAACGATTTATAAAATGCCAAGACTTCATGTACCATAAAACGCCGGATGCATATGGTTGAAGCCCTCATTGGAACGCCAGAAAGGTATCTTTGACACAGCTCGAGAGGGAGCCGACCGGACCGGACGCGTATCTGGCAGTAGTCACTTTTACTTGCAGTGTTGAGACATCCATTCATTCACTGAGACGTTATACTCCAAAGGTCTCCACATTGGAAAAACAAAAATTGCAAAACACAATAACATAACCGTAACCTTACATTATGAAATCTTTGAAGAAATCTCTTTGGCAACGTCTCATTTACTCCACGTGGACTTGACAAGTACTGTCGGTTGCTAAACGAACGCTATTGGTGGGAAAGGTTTGAGGGGAGGATCTACTGGACTCCACATGGGCTGGTGATCAGAGGGAAACTAAATGTTATTCGACTTATCTTATATCTAGTTATTAGGGAATTATATTTAATATAGTTTTACATTTTTTTATATTAATTTATATTATAATATTAATGTTTAGTTATAACTAGGGGGATGTGCTTCTGGTTAATATATTGGCTATAACTTTATAATAAAGTATTATATTTGTTGGATTTTATCCTAAGGATTTAATTTTGGAAATGTTAAGCATGTCTTCTTTTAATTTTAATCTTTCGGAACGTTCTTTGAAGTAAAGTGGCGTTCGAATCAGGACTCGAACTTTACAGTTAAAGCACGTGCGAAAAGTCAAGCAGAGCCGCTGTTGGTCATCAAATCGGAACAGACGCCATACACGGTGAAATGTAAGTGTACATACTCTGTCTCCCTGAAGCAAGCGAACGAAAGCAAGTCTGCGCAAATAGTGACTCCAGAAGGCTCGACCATAATGTTATTTATGAACTACGATGCAGCGATGAAACTGCAGCTTTGCGTTACCTTGCCTTTACAGAGCAGATCGAAGGCGTCAAATTTCACGGGCTGCCGTTTCAGTTCGATCCTCTTTGATATTCCCTGCGAGGCACTTCCCCAATCTTTCTTCCCGGGCGGCAAATAGGAAATTACACTCCTGATGCTCGTCTCCCATCTCGACCTTCCACGATCGATAGTCTCGACGGTGCGATCTCGCTCGGCTGGGATGCTGCATGGACCATCTCTCCATCCAGTTAAGAACGGTGCCTGCGGTCGCAATATGGGAAACGCGGCACCTCGTCACATTTCCACTTAATTCGGCGACGGTTATGGGCCCATGGAGAGAGAGAGGGTCAAACAATTGAGAAAACTCTGTCCGTTACAAAGTTATAGTGAATTTAAATGTGGGGAGGACTTTTGGAAAACCCTGTAGATTGTCTCGCGAATGGAAAACATACGGAATTAATAGAATAGGAAGTGATAGAAAAGGCTATAAGAAGCAATCAGCGACGTGCCCAAGGGAAAGGGGGTTGGTGGAGGTCCTAATCCCCCCTTTCGACCACATTCCCCAAAAAAGAACGTCAAAGGCAGTAAAATATGTCACAATGAGGACTCACTACTAAAAAAAAGTATACGTAACCCCGTGTTTCGAAGATTCTGGGCACGCCACTGGAAGCATTGTATACAGACTTACGATCACATATGAATACAATGCACGAATATTAGTACATCGGGTCAACGCGGCATGATTTCCACAGAAGCCTTTCCTTTGAAAATTACTACGTATAACGATCCTATTTGTGAAGTGTATCGGAGGCTTGCCCGACAAGAAAATAAAATGCTATTATGTGCGTATTTGAAAAAATCAAACATTTTCCAAACATCGATTTGTCATGGCAAGGCGATGTAAATTATAAGCTACAAGAACAGAAACAAACTTGGTCTATGAAAACTATATAAAAGTACGACCTACTAAGGGTAAAAACACTGTGCTATTTGCTTACAATATCTAAGCCAAGCGTCAAGTCAACTTTGCAGCAGGTTTTCGCATATGTAGATCCAAACGTGCGCGCAGAACATAGTTTCACTGAGACGGGTTCTATTCCGACACAACTGCATACTTGCAAGAAAACAGTTACTTAATTTGTAAAATACAGACAAAATAATACATCCATTAGCAGGTATGTACTTGATCGGTTGCAATCACTGTGCAGACGAACTTGGATCCGCAGATTCGCCAACTGGGGTTTGTATTGCGCTGAAGAATCGCTGAAGATCAAGAGCGAGTCGAGCAAGACTGAATACGTTGCAGAGCGCGTGGAATCCGTGATACCAGTGTTGCACATCCCACTATTTAGCTTTCGGTACTGGTTGGATTTTATTTACAAATACTTTTCCGCCGTTTTGATCGTCCGCGGTATCCGAAAAATGTCGCGCGACACTTTCACAGTCAAAATATCCCGAAGTTGTTCAAAATTCAAAATTTTCATTCAGTTTGTACCAAACGTATTTTGAGACATTGTCAACTTTCATGCACAGATAAGCTAATCGGGTCTGGACCTACAGTTTAAAGTGGGATCCGAACCACTGTACTCCCCAAAATTTGTGTTTTGTAATTACATAACAGGTATTACTAATATTCTGATTTAGTTTTTTTTAATATTTTAAAGAAAAAACATTGGGTGCAATGTTCACCTTTTTATATAATTAATATTTTGAACAATTTTTTTACAATTTTCAAGCATCGGTATCGGCGGGAATCGATAAAAGTATCGGTATTGGCTAAGTACATGTGTATGTATAAACATACAACATCCTATTTTTATATATTTTTACGTTAGCACCACCACTATATAACATTCTATACACTCGAAGTATTTTTTTTGTAATTCATCCCATTTTTCTCAGAAAAATATTTGGACCTAAAAGGGGATGAGGAGACAGGCGTATCGTACAGTCAACGGCAAAGATAATGGTATAGGCAAATTGTCCACCGCTATTTTAATTACTTCTTTATTCTACATCCTGTGTTATTTTAAGAAATGAAACTATGTTGGTTCGAAGCAGGCATTGTTCTCTGCTTATTGAAGTCATTATATCAATTCACTGTCCTAGGGTTCGGAAGTTGAGACGAAGTTCGAAGACGAGGCCCAACATAATGTATGTTCATTTTGGGTCATTGTAGGCCAGAAAAAGGTGGGTTTTATTGGTCCTTTTTTTGCCTTTTTCGGCGTTTTTTGGCTTATTGGTCCTTTTTTAGCCTTTTTTAAGGTCTTAACGGCTTTTTTTGCAACATCACCTTCTTTCGACTACGTTTTTACTGCCCATTCTTAATTCGAATCATTATCACTTCATCACCTCTTAAACATCCTTTCTGTAGTAAAGAAAGAAAGAAATATATTTGAACCATCCCTGAAACGAGAGAAAAACATTCTTGGACGACTGAAGCAGGTACGGTACAAGGTCCTTTAACCATAACTTGTCTGGAAGGTGTAAGTGGCAACTTTCTCTTGTTTTCAAGCTTTCAGCACGGTGTATACGACCAGACAGCACGCGCCTGCAAAGATAAGTCAGATAAGGATGTGCCGCGCATATTCATTAAATATGTAATTGAAACTGAAGTTAATTAATTAATTTGGATCACATTTATATGTCCTTTTTTCCGTTTTTAGGTCCTTTTTTTGACATTTTAGGTCTTTTTTTGGCAATTTATAGGTCTTCAACTTACGAGCCCTTGTCATCACATTGTGTAATTCAGACCGAATTAAAATGGTGGTGGAAAATTCGCCTACTGTTTCTTTCGCCGTTGGGTGTACCTTCAGTTACCTGGAAACTGTAAAGACTGGTTCGCCTCCTCGGGTACTGGGATAGATTTTCTGGGGTGTGTAAGCTCGATCCTATTTACCCATTAATACTACATAATGGTGAGCATCTATAGCCTCAGCTGCGAGAGCTGAAAACACGACTTTAAAAGAACTTTAAAGGACTCGCACACTCAAATGCTATTTACATCGTTATGATTGGACCCGGCACATATTTGGATATGAAAGTAAGGATTTTTACCCGTCTCGGCGATAGTCGTGGATCTCCTCAGAACACTGGAGAGCATCGCCAATACCTCCTTCCATCGAATCTCCTCCAACTCTTTATTCTCCCCTCTTCCCACATAACAATCCCCAGTTATGCAGGTGCTTCCTACCCCTCCATTTGCTGCTTCTCCTCCTCAGTAAAACCAACTCGGCAATCTGACATAAGCATTCCATTAATATTTCCTGACTGCACTGCTTGCTAACCGTCTCCGAGTAATGACATCTTCTTTATGACTAAATTTCGCCTTCCTGATTTTCAATGATTATACTTCCTTTCTTTTTATACATAATTATCATCTCTTTACGCAGGTGTGTGGAAAAGGTTGCATAAAAACTGGTTTCTTCCCGTCATAAGCGACACTGCTTGGATTTTCCCCTACGATTTCTAATTTCTTTACCAGAATTACCGACATTTGCGTATGTGCAGCAGCAATAGCGTCTCTGAAGAAAGTATTTTCCGAGGCTCAGATCAATGGTTGTAATTATCACTTTAACCAATGTTAATGTGTGATGGAAGATGCGCCAAACCACGACATATTGAGAAAATTTTTGGATTATTTCGTTGAACAGTGGATGAACAACTTTGTTTTCGACATTTCCATGTGGAACTGCTCCCAACAGCGGCACAGAACTAACAATGTAGTCGAGGGATGGGAACCATACAGTTAATGTATTGACGGAAAAGTCAAGTCCTAACGTATACCAATTAGTGAAGACTTTAAGATTAGAAGCTGTGTACAACGACTACTTATGTGAGAGGAGGGCCTTGACTCTTAAAGGGAAACGTAGACGACGTCAGTACATTATATTAGATTAGAGAATACAAAGAGCGTTTACCGACTATGAAATGCATAGACATCTTAAGCGCTTCTTGAGGAGAATGGCGTACGTTCAGAAATTAGAATGAAAATAGTAAGATGTTGGTTCAACTACAAGAGAAGCGACGATTTCTACATTGACAAGGGATTGCAGTCTGCTCCTATACTGACAAGGGATCTAAAAAATCCGTCATTGACAAAGGATAAATACATCCAGCTTTTAAACACCCAGCTTCCATGATGCCAGTGTGAAGGAAAACTAATAAAGGTTTTCAAAAACACACCAGCTTCAATGATGCTGCCAGTCCTAAGCCTGGATAAAGTGTGACGGGAAGCTATTTACACTTTGTGTCGCAGATGACGGTGTCGCAACTGTCATGGAATATATTTTCCATACAGTGTCGCATATGACGGCAGAAATGCTAGTGTCGCAAACGACGGTGTCGCAAAAGTCGTGGATTCATGTAGAAGTACACAATTGCATTATTCCTATCCGGATATTATTACAATGATTAAATCAAGACGATTAGGTGGGCAGGACATGTAGCACGAATGGGCGAGGAAAGAAGAGTTTGCAGGATTCTTGTTGGGAAACCTGATGGTAAGATACCTGTAGGAAGGCCGAGACGAAGATGGAGTGATAACGTTGAGATTTACCTACAGGATATCGGTAAAATGGAAAAGACTGGATTGATCTTGCCCAGGAGAGGGACACAAGGAAGGCTTGTGTTGCTGTAACCATAAACCTTCGGGTTTAACAATACTAGAGAGTCTGTTTATCTCATTTTGCTTAGAAATAAATGTTTGTAGAATTTTTCTATTAGATGGAGCATCTAACCAGTATTTACATTGACACTGTTCAAAGGAAGTAGTGCACGGCTTATATGTAGCCCTACTTATATGGGTTAAACATAAACTTAAAGGTTAAACGAAATCCATACTGTCGGAGCCTAATCTCTCCGATAGAGCTCCCAAAGACAATGAGAATCCATTGCCATCCGACGCATCCTTTCATCGCAGGGCAAGGGCACCATGAAAGGGCACTTAATTCGCCCTTTATCCTCATCCCGGAGGCAGTATTAGCCTCGGTCGTGCGCGCTCTCTTGAATAAAAGCCGCACACACCGAAAGGGCTCGGGAAATCACTATTGATTTTCCGCGAAACCTCGGGACCATTGAAGACGAGTGATTGACGTCACCTGGGATGGCCTCCCACAATGCCCTTCCTTGGAAGTTCCACGAGGGAATATTTATGCGTTTCCGAAGCACATGGACATCCGCGGAGACAACCTCCAACAGAGCTTACTTGATAGATTCCCAACGGATCGATGTGATGAGCCGAGCATGCCGTTGCTAAGGGGGCCTGTTAAATCCGATAGCAACGGATCTCCTGACGTCACGAGTGTCTCGTGCCGTTCTCGGTCTCGTCACGGGAACCTCGATTTTACGTTCTTCTGGCGACCAAGGTGAAAAACTGAAAATGCAGCACAAGTGTGAATTTCGAGAAACTTTTACACAGTTTTGTATCATTGGAACCATGAAACATGCATGTATTATGATGGACAATGTAAAAAGCGAGAAACGTAAAATCGGGGTTCCACTGTATATAGCTCGTAATGTCACAGAAGTTTATTATTTTAATAGCAAGATATGCATGTTGGATCATCACTGATTAGAATCTTAACACATGCCAATACAAAATTATACTTACAATATACACTAAGTATAATCCAAACAGAAATACACCCAAAGCAATTAGCAGGAACCAACAGAAAATCGCAGTTTGGGACATACTTGCCTTTTCCCGATATAAATGTTCACAGCCTATAGGGGTCATTAAGGGTATCAACGTTTCTCATTAAAGTTTTGTTTGACGCCTCGTTTCGACGCTACGAACAATCGAAAAAATTAATTTGATCTCGAATGTGTGTAACCACGCCGCACAAGTTGACAGTTATCACTCAAGGACTGTTTATATTTTTATTTAACAGCGCTTGTCTGCCAAGGTGACGACGTTATCTTTTCATCTCGTTTTAAATTTGTTTTCTTTAACCTCTAGTATACCACATATCTGTTCCTGTAACCCCCGGGGTACAACATATCTATATATAGATATGTTGTCATGTTTGTAGTTTTTACTTCATAATGTCGCTATTTTTCGCTGGATTGCGATTTTCTTCTTTATATTATTATTAACACATATACTGCACCATAAAGACTCTTGCACGTCTTGTTTTTTCCGTAAAAAGTGGGGAAAATGGCGGCTTCCTTTGAAACTGAGTCAGTGGCGCATAGACATGTCGTTTGGGGGGTATAAGTCGTGTTGTATTGTTCATATCATTATAGTGCAATTGTTTTCTTGTTCCAGACAGGCCAGCGATCATTTCCATGTGTATTTTGACAATGTCCTGTACTTTGTTGTCCAGGGGCATGTTTTTTTCTGAGATTTTGGAATTTTCCAGTTCCTACCCTCCCCCCACATCCATATATACACTCAATGTGCATAAATTGTATATAGTCCGAATCTATGGTTCATTCCGCGTATAACGATGTATCATTCATCTAGGGCAATTAGCCTCCGATCTACAGTCATCTAAATGAAACTCTGCATTTTGCTGAAAAATGGCCCGGTACCGGAGGGCTTACATGGCAAAATGGGCAAAAGGTTAAGCCCACTTTATGCACGGCAAGGCTAATCGGGACTGGACCTACAGTTGATTCGAAACACTATGTGCCTCCACCGGGTATCGAACCCGGGACCCCTTGTATACAAGGCGACGACGCTACCACTGCGCTATCGGGGAGGTCGTTTTTCCCTTCTGTCCCACGCATTTCTAAGGATTGGATTTTCACGTACGCTGGTGTAGACGTTGTACACAGCTTTTGTGTAGTTTTGTTTCAGAGCATCAAGCTCTCGCTGTGTGAAACAAACAAAATAAACACTGCAATGGGCAATTTACTTGGTAATACATATTCATCTCACTCCACAGCCACGCAACCGACAAACACAAAACAGCAGCAACGTGTAATTGCTTAATGTAATGCAACACAAAGCTTGTATAACAAATAATCCCTCCCTCCGCAAAATAACAATTGGGATTTAAGCACACAGAGAGAACACGGGATAATTGGGCTGGCTTTACCAACACGAACGTTTTCCGCCTAGGCAATAAAAACAGTTTTGATGTCCGTGGACATTCTCTTCTTTTAATTTCGATCGCGAAATTTTGTTTGATCTCTCTCCGTTGGACCCCCCCCCTACCCTTGGAAATTGGCATCATTCCATTTGAAGTTTAACCCTTCACGTACAAGAGTTATACAAATTACAAAAAGCCAGAAAGGTTGTTAGTATTATTATTGTTAATAAGAGAAATACAGCTTAGTTAGTATTCCAACAGAATAACCAAATTAATAACTGCGTTAGACGAAACAAATTAAGTCAGGATGTTTTCCAAAATAACAAATCCAAAATTATTAACATTTTCTTTTTTCGTTTTTCTTAACCTTCGACCCCACATAGGTAGAGTTGGAAATTAGCGATTAAGAAAAAAATATCTATTTAATTTAAAAAAACTACAAAAGGCTAGTTAATATGAAAAATGAAGCTGTATTTAACAAGAGAATCAGTATCTATTAAACTACATTTGGCAGACTGGCGAGGACCTGGGATCTGCACTCGCAGCCAGTATAATCTTATGTGGGGATCACGTGTGATTGTCCCTTCATCCATCTTATCTTACGCCATTCATCCTCATCTTCGCGATTAGCCAAAGGGACAGAAGTGTGACGTAAAATAAACTAAATCAATCAGTCATTGCGAAGCAAAGATTCTTGACCACGAGTATAATTTCTGGACTTTTATTGACCTACTTCTTGATTTCTTCACTGGTAGGCACCATGTGAGTGTAAAATGCAGGAAGCAGATTTGGCTTTCATATTCTGCCATTTAATTCAAATAATTATTTGTTCTACAGGTTTCAAAACTCAAAAAACAAAATTAGAAATTTATTCGAGAGGTCACACAACATAAACTTGAGTAAATTTCCTACTAACTTTCACAGCATTTTCTTGAACGAGGCGTGCAAAAGTTAATAACAAGTAGAATAACCGTGCATTTGAGTACAGTTACTGCTTGAAATGTCAAAATATAATGGAAAACAATTGTGCTGGATATCTGCTCATCTGGCGAATCAAGTAACAAGGTTCAAAGGTTATATAATAATAATAAAAAATCTGGAGTAAAATTAGTTTATTTTTATTAGTTTATAATAGTTATTGATATTAATAATAAGCTGTGGCGCAAGAGCCCTCGAGAACCTGGGTCTACCTATACCGACTGCCGGCCTCACAATCACATGATCATCTAATCAGTTACGGGGTGACGTGTGGTCACCACGACGAAACCCAAGTCGTCGTCGTAGATTTCCATGACAGGATTTACTCATTCGTAGCTCCCCAATTTCCACACGATGGTGGGTGGACACCGGTCCCATACACAGGGTGAAATCTCGGGAGAAAAGTTGTTACTCTTCCCCCAGGACAGTCGAACCAGAGCGCTTCCCGTAGCCCGAGCCCAAAGCCTTAGACCGCACTGCCACGTTGCGGGACATGATAGTTATTGTTGCATAATAATAATCATAAATGTCATTATCATTATTATCTCTATTATTCAAGTTTTACCAATACCTTGTACCGCCCCTACAATTTCTTTGGGTACGAGTTTCATAGATCGGAGACACATTAACATCGGATATTTTGTGTTTCGCATGGTTCGTACTTGCCAATTGTGTATTGCGGAACATAGTTAAAGGTACCAATATGCCTTTTACACGAAAAAAAACAACACAATTTTTCACATAGAGGGTAATTTCTTTGACTCCTTTTTTCGCTTCCATAACACATAATATGTCGGGCAAATCTTGACTACCGTAGTGGGCATGCAGTGTTTCCAACATCCTTCACCGAAAAATACCTACTATCGTGTTCGTCACTTGTGCAAATTGTACATTATGCACGGGAAGCTGACGGATAGCCCCACGAACCATACACGGATAGCCCCACGAACCATACACGGATAGCCCCACGAACCATTCACGGATAGCCCCACGAACCATTATGCACAGTAGCTGACCGATAGCCTTACGAACCATTCACGGATAGCCCCATGAACTATTTCCGATAAGGTTAGGTTAGGTTTGGTTACGTTAGGCAAGCATAATAAAAAAAAAAGGTTGAAACACTGACAGAGGCTTACGTCATCAAACGTACGCAGCATCTGGTTGTCGTAGGGCAAGCAAATGAAAGCAATGCAATTGCGCGTCGGTGAGATATTTCTCTTGAAAAATACATGATTTCCCGGTCAAATAGATTCCACGATGAAACAAAATACCTCGACGAACGTTGGAAACCTTAGAGAAACTCATTTCCGTAAGTAGTTTCTTGTGTAAAAATGAAGAAATGTGTCTCCGATGTATAACTTTTTTTTTTGGTGACTCCCATGGTAAAGTTCCCCGCGCATATAGCACCGTTCAATGAAGGCTTAGGGGATGTGGGTGTAGGGCCCCACACATCTGCCATTTTGGAGATGATGTGATCAGTACCACGCTCCTGCCGCCATTATCCCCCCTCCTCGGGAACCCATTGATTTGTGGCTGGGTGAGCCCCAGAGCCACTGCGCGCGTGGACAAGGCGCGGAAAAATCCCGACACCACTCACCCCGGGAATGGAACCCTGGTTTCCCGCGTGGAACACAACAAAACATCCTCCTCCAGAATTTGTTTCTAAACCGAACTGGAGTTGCTTTTAGAACATGCTCGAGTACAGAGTAAATATTGCCGTCTCTTGTTACTCTCCA
Source organism: Lepisma saccharinum (assembly GCF_977018435.1). Taxonomy (NCBI): domain Eukaryota; kingdom Metazoa; phylum Arthropoda; class Insecta; order Zygentoma; family Lepismatidae; genus Lepisma; species Lepisma saccharinum. The sequence continues at coordinate 84,839,808 of NC_139241.1, read as the reverse complement.
AAGACGAGAGAGAGCAAGCGTTACAACCAACAGCGGATACAGATTCGCTCGCATGTTGTCCGTGCTTCAATCTCCTGGGGGTCTGTTGCGTTAATTATCCTCAAAATTTTCCCATAGTGTTCCATGGAATCGCTCGTTGCCGTGGAAACTGAAATAAACGCGCAAAGAACAATTAACCAGAGGCTCATTTACGTAAACAGTGGGATAATGAATAGGATAGAACAGGTGAAGAAGAGCTACGGCCGATACATGTTTGGTTCAAAGGAAAAGTTTCCTAAAAATTGACTGATTTACTTTAATTTACGTCGGTTTTCTGCCGCTTTTGGCTAACCGCGACAATGGAGATGAATGAAGGAACGAACATACAGGGACGACACAACACGAGCTCCGCTGGCTGGAAGTCCAGACGGCAGGGCCTCGTTAGCTTGCAAGAATGCAGTTTTGTGGAAGTGAGTTTCAGTCCAATTTTTTGCACAGGTAGGCCAATCGGTACCGGGCCTCTAGCTTCAAGTGGGATCCGAACTAGGAATGGCAAAATCCGGATAAAGTTCTACTCTGATTATCCGAACGTGTGCATTATCCGGACAGTTTTATCCTTTATCTGTTTTACAGGCTATCCACATATTCTTGTATTCGTCATTTTCGTATTTCACTCGACGGATTTTCCACAAATCCTTAATCAAATCTGTTCTATCCGAATATTCGAATTCTTCTGATATCCGTTGGGTATGAAACGGATATCGTACATTTCGAAATCAGGATATCCAGTTATCCGGATATTGTGGCCATCCCTAACCCGAACCAACATGTGCCTCCATCGGGTATCTAACCCGAACCCCTCCGATTACAAGGCATTAGTTACCCCAGTGGCAGTAACGTTGAGAATTCAGTATTTTACTTGTACCAACGAATCCATTAGATTGATTTCGATATTATGGACGCATCAGCACATAAGACGATCTTTGCCCTTCGCACAATAAGGGCATAAGCCCTTTAACTAAAACAAAACTGAGACAGAACCCTAACAAGAAAATAAAACATGTCCGATAGCAACTTCCTCATCCAATTTTTAAAACTGGTACAGGAAGACATTTCCGTATCTTGTTTAAAAGCAGAGTATGCAAAGGGGCACTCAGCACACATGAACACTCCACAAAGGATTCTCCTGACCATGGATCCAGGTGCGAGAGAGTAAAGGCAGAAAAACTTAATGGAGTGGGAAGCTATTCTGAAGAAGGGAATCGAAGGAAGTGTCGATGAGAATACAATAGCACCAAGAAGTGGAAGGCCTCCGATAGCATAAGAACGTGGAACACGCTCCTGTGATTGGTTGTTCCGAGCACCTGACGTTCTTTCTGCTTCCAATAGGTTAAGAGCTAACTAACTCTCTAGCCTTCTTAAACCCGAAGGCTCATGGCTGCAGCAACACAGGCCTTCCATCTGTCCCAATCCTGAGCAAGTACTTCTTTCCATCCCTACCAATTTCCTTTAGGTCCATCTCAACATTATCCCTCCATCTTCGTCTTCCTTCTGGTCTCTTACCATCAGGTTTCCCAACAAGAATCCTGTAATCTCTTCTTTCCTCTCCCATTCGTGTCACATTGCCTGCCCACCTAAGTCTTCTGATTTAATCATCCTAATAATATCTGGACATGAATATCTGTTCCACAATTATTGTCCGGTACACCTTTGTTTGTTGTCTCATAATAATTGCCTGATATTCAAACTGTGACATTGGTGTATACAGAAGAACATGAAACAAGGGAATGAGTCATATAACTTTACTACTCAAGGATCAGTACAAATTGTGCTTTCCATCTGCCTCTTAGTCTGTCATTCCTGTACTACCATTTTGGCATACCGGACTATAATTATGGGACAGAGGGAGTATGTAGTTGTAAATTATGTAACCTTCTCCACTCACCTGTCTCCTCATCCCTTTTAATCCCAAATATTTTCCTAAGGATCTTATTTTCAAATACTCTCAATTTATGTTCCTCTTTCAATGTAAAGGACCAAGTTTCGCATCCATATTATAATACTACAGGCAAAATTACTGTTTTGTATATTTTAACTTTTAGTTTCTTCGATATTAAACGAGACAACAATAGTTTATGAACAGAAAAGTAACTTAATTAATTTCCTGAATTAAGCCTACTTTTTATTTCCTCTTTAATATAATTTTCATTTGTTAGTATTACTCCTAAGTACTTGAATTTGGAAACTGGTTCAAACAAGTTGTTATCAATAATTCTATTTTGATTATTACCTAACACTTGGTTTCGGCCTGTAAGCATATTTAGTTTTATCTTTGCTAACTTCCAAACCTATCTCTTTAGCTGCTTTGAAAAATATTTTACCATTATTCTTAATTGTATTTACATTATCTCCCGGTAAGTCTACATCATCTGCATATGCTAACAGCCGAGTCACACCGTATTATTTTAGTCCTTCGTTAGTTTCTTTTACCTTCCTAACAGCATATTCTAAGGCAAAATTAAAGAGCAATGGAGATAATGCATCTCCTTGTTTTAATGAATTGTAAATTTGTCAGACATATTAATATCCACGCGAATTTTACTTTCTGTTTCACTGGTGCATACCTTTATCATATTAACAAGCTTCTTAGGTATTCCAAACTTGACTAATATATTATATAATTTATCTCTTTTGGCCTGCATCATACGCTTTTTTTAAAATCAATGAATAGGTGATGGACATTTTGATTATATTCCCACTTTTTCTCAAGTGTCTGTCTGATGTGAAAAATTTGATCTGTTACGTTTAAATCCACATTCCACCGTGCGTCCATTTCGATCTGCAGCCGAGAGATCGGGAGAAGCGTGGCGGGCGGCGCTGACGGAGATGCTGACATTTGCGGCCTGTAATGCCCGCTTATTTTTATAGACATATGCAGACATTTATATAAATATTGCAAAACGAGCACTAACCTGGGTTATAACACGCAAAAGTTCTTCTGTAATTCATCCAAGTTCTGCTCTTATATACACAAATAAATACGCTATAGAAACGATGTTAAGAGCCACAGATAATAAAGCATTTTAATCATAGTTTTGACCAGTAACGTCCTGTTTAAGTTTATATCCTTGAAAGAGTTTTGTGGCCATGGGAATCGTTTGGAGGTTTCGAATGTGCAACACTGTATCAGGATTACACTGCAGACGAAACCGATAAAAGTGAATGGTTTTCGTGAGCTTCCTTGCAATCCGAAATATCCGAGCTCGAGTTTTTTGTTCCTTCGCGACTAGATGAAGACAGAGTTGTAAATATAGTGGCGAGCAATGTAAACCAAGAGCGTGTTAATTTCGTACTGTGCGCAAGAGTGTTATTCTTGGTTACTTGCAGTTACTTGTTTGTGTTATTGTAGTGTGTATGTGTGACGTGTCAGTGAGACGATTGGAATGCCAGCCGCAAGATTCACGTTAGAACAAAGATTTTTTATGTATGACACGTACGTGAAAACAAACTCGTGTCGAGACGTGTGTAGGTAATTTGTACAGAAATTCCCATGCGTTTCAACTCCACACAGAGATACGGTTAGACATCTTGTCCTTAAATTACGAGAAACTGTATCGTTAAATTTTAAAACACCTAAGCAAAAACGACGGATTCTAACCGAAGCAAAACTCGATGATATTGGTGCAGCGTTAGAACGTTCTCCAAACAAACCTCTACGCCGTGTTTCACAAGAGGTGGGCGTGTCAAAATCATCGGCACATACAGTCACTAAGCTACTAAAATTAAAACCATACTCTTATAACACAGGTTAGTTCTCGTTTTGCAATATTTATATAAATGTCTGCATATGTCCATAAAAATAAGCGGGCATTTTAGGCCGCAAATGTCGGCATCTCCGTCAGCGCCGCCCGCCACGCTTCTCCCGATCTCTCGGGTGCAGATCGAAATGGACGCACGGTATAATTTCATTAGCATATGGGGTTAGTCTTGCTAAAATAATGTTAGATAATATTAATAGGTTAAGAGCGCGGGATGATTTCAAGAACGCGCTCGTTTGTTTCGTTGTTTCGAGTGCCTGGCTTCCAATAGCTTAAGAGCACGGGAACATTTCAAGAACGCGCTCGTCGATTGGCTGTTCCGACCGCCTGCTGCGACGCATATGAGAGGCAACCCCGGAAGCGACCAATCATGTCGCCTCGATCTCCCCCAATGAAGCAGCAGCCCAGGTGAAAGAGCAGGGCTCAAGACGGAAACTTTATCGGCTCCTGCATAACCTGCTTAACAGCACCGTAACAAGTGCAGTGCTGAAACCGACAGAACGAAAGCTGCACTTACCTTTGATGGCAATCCAAGCATCGTTGACTTTGTTGTGTTTGGCGAGTTCGTCCGTGGAGACATCTTTGATCTTACCGCCGACGCCAGTGAGGTCCTTCCCCGACTGTCCCAGCCGAATCCAGTCCATCAATGAATGTCCAGGCTGAAGGGCCACCTTGTTCCTTGGGTTTCCTGCAATGAGAACAAGAGCATTCATCAGTACAGTAGGTTTAAGTGTGAAATAAGTTGCACCATGCAACCCTGAGAACAGCAGAGCCTACTGTCCGACCGCGGAAGACGAGAGGACCAAGATTAATTTGATTGATTGATTTTACTTCGCGTTTCTGCCACTTTTGGCTCACTGCGCCGACGTGGATGCGATGAAAGGAACGAAGGGACACACACAAATGGACGACAAAATGCAATTTCTACAGAAGATTTTCCTGACTGCAAGTTGAGGCGCCAGAACCTTGTTAGTCTGCAAGAACGCAGTCCAGGGTGTACTACGTGGAACAGAGTTGTCGTCAGAAAGGGTCGCCCGTTAGAGCGCTTGCACATGTGCCGATCATTTGTCGGGAGTCGTTACAGGCGACGACACCGGCACGAATTTAGCACACGCACCGATAAAATAGCGGTTCTTGTCGATCCTTGGAGGGATGCGGGGGCCAACATAGTGATGGACAAAGCCTGAAACCACGGATGCCTCCCAGCACTTCACAATACAACTTCCTCCTTGACCGCTAAAATTTATTACTGGGGGTCTGTGTCCTATTTCCATTACCTGAGGCGTCCGTCCGACAGCCGATTAGTCGAGGGGAACCGACCTAGGGGTGGTCGTTCCGGACCACGAGTGTAGCTGTCGGTGCGCATAATCGCACATGAATTAAACGCAAAGCGAAACTATAGAGCGACCACAAACAAAAGAACCTTTCGCCAAAATGCTTCGCGCACCTTCCCCTCTATCGGTTCAACTTGGGCCATCAGGGACCCCTCAAGTATCTGAGCGACGCTCGCTGAGCAAGATTTTTGCTCGTTGAGCAGACAGATCATTTACTTGACGCTGTTTGCTCATTGATCAAAATATCAGTGCCTTTGAAGAACCTGTCATTAGTGTGGCTGCGTTGAGTTGACAATATTTCGGAGTTTGAAAAGCTGTTAATTATAGAAATAGAATAATTGATGTGAATAAAACTGTCGAAATTTTCATTTTCACACCCTTGCACAACTTTCCAAAACTACGGTGTATATTTATATTTAATATTTAGAATAAACAACACTTTCATTTGAATACAATTTAAAAATCTGGAACATTACATCACCTTCTGTTACTTCAACTTCCTCTCTAATTACGATAATCGCAAGCCGTTCATCATAAATATTTCCTCATTGGTCGCCACTCCACTCGCGGCTCGCTACCCTCATACAGTTTTCTTCTTATTCCCTTTGCCTCACGACTGATTGATTTAGTTTATTTTACTTCGCGTTTTGTGCCTCTTGGCTAATTTGCGAAGATGGGGATGAGTGATGAATAGAGCCCGGAAGTTTGGCAAAATGCCTCTTTTTATCTACTGCATGTATTGATAAAAATTTTCCGGATATACGTTTTTTATGTTGTTTCGAATGTTTTAGAAGCCTTTTCATTTTGCCTATTTGGGACCCCACTGCCTATTCTTAATTATAATGCCTTTTTTGCCTTTTTCAATGAAATTTGACCATTTTTTTAAAAAAAATATGTTGGCATTTATTTTTCTTCCGTTTATTATGTGAATAATTTTCGCTTTATTTAAGTAATATTGAACTCACGCATGTTTCAACATTGCTGAAGGAGAAAAGTGTGAGAAAAAAGTATTTCATGCTCAGTAAGGATATTGCCTTTCGGTTAACATTTCCTTGTGCATGATTGACTGCTGAAGTGGAGAGGTTGATTTCGAACACAAAGAAGATATTTCTGAAATCTCCCTCTCGAACCCGAAAATTTCAGGAAGTTGCGCCTGAGCTTAGTTTACCTCCGCAACCATTGTTGACAAGATGGGGAACCTGGATATCAGCAGCTATATATTATGCTAACAACCTTGAAAAAATCAGTGAGGTGATCGATGCTCTTCCAGAAAATGAAGCGGCTTCAATTCATGAAGTGAAAAACTCCTGTGCTATTCAGAACTGACGAATGAACTGTCGTTTATTTTTGCACATTATTGTGCATTGCCAGAGACAATTACAAAGCTAGAAAAAAGAGGTGAGACTCTTGTAGCATCCATGAAAATCTTCGAGGAATCTATGCAGCAGATGATGGAAGTGCCAGGAGAAAAGGGGTCAGCTGTTGCGGAAAAGTGCAAACGGGTAGTGAGTGCAAATAAGGACTTGAAACAATTGAAAACAATTTGTGATATTCTAAAAGGTGAAAATGCTGTTACCAAAATGAGTCCAGCTACATTAGCTTGTTTTATGTATGCTCCAATAACTTCTGTCGAAGTAGAAAGATCATTTTCTATTATGAAAAACATTCTCTCTGACAGACGACTATCAATGAATGTTGAGAACTTAAAAAAACAGCTTGTAGTTATGTGTAATCAAGACGGAGAAAATTGAAATGCTCTTCCCAATGTAGATTTTAACATTTTGCAGAGATTATAGATAAAAGGAAGTGACTTCCAAATGTGCCTTTCTTCGCTTTATTTTGCCCTTTTTTTTCATTTCTAGTGCCTATTTTCCACATTATAAATGCCTTTTTGCCTGCCTATTTTAACGAAAATAAATGCCTCAACTTCCGGGCTCTAGTGATGAAATAATGAAATTGATGAATGGACATTCACAAATAACCAAGCCCGAGCGGGATTCAAACCCGGGACCTTTGCCTCACGAGATCGAAACACAAAAACGCCATATTCTGTGGCGTGCAAGGTTCATGTTCGCTCAGCGATCAAGTGAGCAGCGTTCGCCGAACAACGCCTATTTGGCCGTCAAGTAGCTGAGCGATGACGTTGCTCGCTGAGCGCTCAGATACTTGACGCGCCCCAAGAAGCATGCTCCACGCGGGAATAAGAGTTGATGGTCTGCGCAGGCTCTTTGCCTGTGGTTCCACTACAGAAGGGGGTGTTCATCTTCGTTATTTCAATTTCGATCAAGTTCTATACACACAATTTTCTGTAGAAAGTCCTACTTTCAAACTACTCATTCACATCATTCATGGAATCCCATTACTGAAAGTAATGCTCCACATTTCTTAATGAATGGCGGACTCGATGTACACCATGCAATTCAAAATGAGCAAACAGTCTGAAAGCACAACTCTCGAAGGATGAACCCAAATTATTCTCCTTCCTACGCTCGAAAAATTACCGCCTCCAATCTCCAGTTTCACGGAAACCAGTCTTCCAATTTTTGAAGGTTAATTAGTTTCTGCTCGAAATGGGGAGGGGTGGGGGGCATCCTCGTCGAAATGAGGAGGAAAAACACACGTCAGGGAAAACTTTCCTAACGAAGGAAGCTTTTTCTCAAAACACAATTTTCACGTAACGTTGATACTGTTGAAAAACTAAACTCAGGTAATGAAAGTTGGACAGTTGGAGTAAAAATTGCCTTCAGTTTCATCACAAGGTAAACGACACCACCATTAAGATACCTTACAGAAAAGGGGAACAAGATAGCAATGCATATTAATGTATTATGTATATTATTATTATTACAAATTGCTACAAACAGCTAATTTTTTTTAGATTCAGCACATTATATATGTACAGGACAAATAAAGCAATACTATTGTGGTCTAGTCGGTAGGGCGGAGCGTGGTGCTAATCACATCACCTCCGAAGTGGAAGAGATCGAAAATGTGTAGGGCCCTACATCCACTATGGCCCTACATCCACTATGTGTGGTTTACCTTATCTTACCTTACAGAAAAGCAGGTTTGCAGCTAGGCGGAACCGAATCTTTGAACATTTGAATATCCAATTCTGACTGATACGGGTAACATTTCCAGGATTCGGGATTGGAGTGCAGGATTAGGAATCGAGATTCGAACAGAAGGGTTCTCGAGTTAGGGCGGGAAGTGTCATGCAACTTGCAGCCCGAGCTGGCAACCACCTGGAAAGATTACCTTTCGTTCGAGGTTCACCAGCGATAGGAGGAATTTCTTTGTCGCCAGTGCTCGTGAGAAATCAAAGCCGCTGAGAGGGGACTATCAACCGTGGAACCTTCCTCGATTTAGGGCCGGAAGGGTGAAGCCACATGCAGCCGCGCCGAGGATGAATGGTGCTAAGATGAAGAGACAAATCACAAATAGACACACACAGGCCCCACAGATCATACTGGAAAATCCAGGCACCAGAGCCTTTTTAGCCTACAACCATGCAGTGAAGGGCTACAACGCCAACTGGTTTGATTTTGCTTCGCTTTTTCTGCCACTTTGGTCTAATCGCAACACTGGAGATGAATGGTGTGCTACCTCCATTTGGTGCAAGGTGCATAATCTTTAATCTTAAACCTCATCTAGAATATCTACAGGGTAGGGTTCTTTGTAGACAGCGAAACCAGACAGGATGCCTTCCAATGGAGACGTTTAAACGAATATATTATATAAACAAGGATACATGGAAATAGAATATTTACATGATGAGCTACTTTTCTCCATAATTCTCATCTACAGTCAAGTTCTATTTCAATATGTTTTTTATTATTTCTTTTCTTCAATTTGTATATTCTTCTATCTGGACTTCCTTCGTAATGGACAGTCTGGATCTGGACTTCCTTCTATTTCAGCTTTTTGACGATTTATGAATTCCTATATCCTTTTTCCAATTTTTTCCCTTAAGCTTTGGGAATTATACTAATCTCCTCCCTTGCGGCTGCGATTGGAACGCGCCAACACTAACTGGTTAGAACAGAGTGTATACTTGGTGCCAAACGACTGACACGCGCATCCAAGTAGGTGCTACGGTTGAAACCATGATACTAAGAGACATGGTAGGCTCATGCGCATCGTCGGGGGTTCCCCGAGGCCGCTGTGACGTCAACTGGTGAGCAACTCGAGATTTCGCCCGCTACATCTGGCAGTGAATCTTTGTCTCTCGCTAACAAATAGACGTTTCTATCTTTACTGAGAGTTTTCTTCAAAATGGTTTGTGCTGTGTTCGGATGCAATAACTACAACCGTAAGACTAGAGGAGGAGCTGTTAGGTATTTTAGATTTCCGAGAGATGAAAATGTACGAAAATAGTGAATTTCGCTTTGTAGAAGCGTGTGTACTTCACACATACATGTTACCTAGGTAAAATGTAGAGCATGGGGAATTCCATTTTAGACGCGAATATAGAGTTTTTAATGCAAAATTTGCCTAAATAGTTTTTATTTATTTATTTATTTATATTATTTACTTTTTAAAATTTATGACTAGTTCAAAAAACAGGTTTCAAGACCAGATAACAATTCCAAAACATATAAAGTTCTGGAGCTTATTCTGAGCTCATTTTGAATTTAATGGGATGGAAAATCATAGTTTGTAATATGAAAATTGCAAGCAAAGCTACATGTATTCCTTTAAATGCATTGCTATTTAAATGAGGTTACGAGCATTCTCCCTCCTCTAACTTGATTCATTCCATATCAGGAATAATCATTTCCCACCCACTGAATATGAAAATCATGTTTTTAAATATATCGTATAGAATTCCACTTCAGTTGAGTTCATTTCAGAGCCCCATAGCTATATATAAAAATATAATTAAACTAATTTATGGCAGATATGTACCGTATGCAGTGCCCTTTAGTCAGACTTTTAGAAGGTGTTTTACAAGTACTTTTCTGTCAAATACGAAAACTTTGACGTGTGTTAATAGCACTTTTTGAACGTTTGTTGAAAGCTATAGCGTTGTGTAGCATTTTTAAGAAAGGCAACACATTTGTAAAACATTTGACTAGCAATTATTTGTAATGTAATTAGCTGTATCTTATGATGCTCTTCAAACGCTGAAAGTACTATCATTGCATATGCTAAACCGAAATCCTTCATTTCTCAGAGCAAGCAATGTTAGAAGAAAACCATACACTCGAAATATTGTTTTTTTCAATGGTTGGTGGACAATATGAAGAGCCGGTTTGAAAAGCTATGTTTATTTTCGGATATAGTCGTATACATACAGATACATACGTGTGTTTTATGGTGACATGTTAATTCCTCGTTTATATCAAAAAGTGAACTTTAATGTAAGCGATAGCAAGATTTTCGCATCTACAAAGAAAATTCAATACACATTCCCACCTCACTCGAAGACCTTGTGAATCAAATCCAAATTGTACCAATATCTACAGCTGATTGTGAAAGCGGTGTCAGTGCCATGAACTTTACCTTAACTGATTAGAGAAATCATTTATAAGTTTTAAACCTGCTTTTTCATTCAATACTTGTAGACTCGCAGTGCATTGTTGTAATGCAGAAAAATTTGCAACAACATGAATTAAGTCATAAGCATTACAGTGTCTTTGACAAGCCAACTGGCAAATCATCGAACCTGCAGAGTTTCATTAATTTCGTGCATTCAACTGAATAATGTAATTTTCTTACAGTTTGTCTTTAGAATTTAACTTGAAATGGAGTTGTGTTTGTGTTGCATTCAATATCAAAATTAGATTTTAAGCCCTTTTAAACAAGGGTCAACGGAAGAAAAATAAAATTCAAATTCAAATTACCAATTCTAAGCATATCTATTTCATAGTTAAATCCTCCCCTTCTGATAAAATCACAACTCGCACCCTGTTTTAATGTCTAGGAAATATCGCTGATCCATTTCAACTAGGAATGATATCGAGATCAAACTTTCACAACGTATATATGTCATTAAAGCAAAAACTTTTCTTAATAACGTTTTTCTGCTTTACATTTTGTTCGTCGGTGCGAACAATTTTATCCTGAATTGATGAAACCGGGCAGCACAGGTTCGCAATTGTCACTAATTGATTATCTTTTCAATTACAATGAATAAAATAAACGACTTATTTGGATTGATTGATTGATTGATATGTTGTTTTAAGTCCACTTTATGAACAGAAAGGCTAATCGGGACTGGACCTACAGTTTATAGTGGGATCCGAACCATTATGTGCCTCCACCGGGTATCGAACCCGGGACCCCTTGATTACAAGGTGACGACGCTACAACTGCGCCATCGGGAAGGTCCGACGTATTTGGAATATGAACAAGATATACGCTTTGTATGTCTGAATAAGAGACACTAATTTAAATTTATTTTAAGTAAATTCTTGAAATGTGATACCAAAGTTTCGAACGAGATCGTCGCAGACATTAAGTATCGTCTCGTTTTGATTTTGCAGAGACTTATTTCAGTCTCGTCTCCAAATTTGATAATTTTCTTGTCTCAGTACATCTGTATTTTTAAAAAATCTCTTAATATATGTAGGTTAAAGTACAGTTTTCCGAACACCCTCTGACAAAGTTATAAAAATAATCGGTGAGGTACATTGTACCCCTGAAATTGGTCTGTCGTGTCGCGTCTCGAAAACAAGACGAGGCAGGAATGAAGTATTTCGTTTCGGAAAATTCCATTTGAAAAATTCAAAATGAAAGGTGGTCAGTCATATACTCTTCTGATGCAGATTTATATTTTCGAATCGACGCGATCACTTGACGAAGGGAATTCGTCTGCAGCGTGATTTTCTGAAAGTAAACTTTAGCTCATTCCATCGATCCACACACATTTGAAATAATTTTCATGAATTTAAAAAGATTTCCAAACACAGATCAATGAACTAACTAGTAGCAAGCACAATGTAGTACATGTAGAATAAGTTTACAACGGTTTGAATTCCTGTGGTAGGCTAAGAAAAATAATATTTACAATTTACACTTTTTGCATTGAGAAATTAGAAAATACTAGGTTCTTTTAACAGTAGCATCTTGTATCTGGGGGGGGGGGGTACAAGTGGTAGAGAACAACTAGAATCTTCGATTTAGGGGGTACAATGTACCCCCACTCCCCGTTCCTGCGCCACTGTTCTTATGGGTTTGATTCTATGTTAAGAAGGATTACGTCAGCCCTTGTGCTTGTACACCAAACGGCGAAAGAAACAGTAGGCGAATTGTCCACCATCATTTTCATTCGGTCTGTATTACACAAATGCGATGACAATGAATTGAAATAATGACGTCAATAAGCAGAGAACAATGGCTGTTTCATTCCTTAAAACAACACAGGATGTAGAATTAAAAAGTAATGAAGAGAGTGGTGTACAATTTGTTTACCATTACCTTTGCCGCCGTTGACTGTACGTGTCGTACTGTAATGTTGTTTGTGTATTTTATAAAATTTGTGTTGAACTAAAAAAAAATTGCAGAAAAAACTTACATTAGAAATAATGTAACTAAACATTTGGCGTTTTGGAAATATCATTTACAAAAAAGAAAAACTGCATTATATCAAATTTTATATTTATATTCTTCATTCTTCCATTAAAGAAAATATTCAATTTAGATTTTTGTCATTTCATTGATTATTTTTCCACCCGACGAACTGTATCTTGGATGACTACCGTGACTACCTCTCTATGTAGGCTACTATATTTAACTTATTTTTTACTATTTTTCACCACTGATATGGGTATATTAAACTAACTGAAATTAGTACAATGACACTGAAGGATCTTAGAATGTGTTTTAACACGTTACATTTTATGAATTTAAATATGTAGGCTTGCTTCATTTTAAATTTACGTATCATCAGACAATATATCATTTAGTAAACGCAAGTAGTGTCTAGCAAGTTACGAAAGTTCGAATACCGGGTAAAGCATTTCTGTTACTTGCCTTTGCGAAATATAAAAGAAAAAGCAACAGCCATGGTGAAAATACGAAAATATTAACACTTACAAAGATAAATGCAACATGTGTTAACTTGAGGTACAGAGGAAAAAGCGACTACAGAAATTAGCTACAGGTTTTCTTCCGTATGCTCCTCCCCTACGCTCTATTCATTCCTACTTTTACTGATTTTGTGCACAAAGAAATAGCGGTCCTTTTAAGCAGTAAATAAGGTTTTAAACCTTCCCCGGAAGACTTCATTCAATGAAAATTAACCCCTGCTATGTGTTTTCTACCCGCTGGCTGCGACATTTGCTCACCAGATGACGTAATGCGCTGGAAGGGACGAAAGTCGTCCGCCGGATGAGCCAACCTACTACTCTTAGAACCATGGGTTGAAACGCGCAACCAAAAGTGCTGTGGGTCGTCGATTGGAACGCGCCGACACGGATATAAACAAAATTCCCGCTATGGGAATGGTAAATCAATCAGACAGATGCAATATCTGTTCAAAGACACAAACTTGTATCAGTGCTTTGACTGACTTGTTTAATTTTCATATTAACTTACGTATGATTACTGATTTCCATTATCGAATATATAAATTATTTCTTTTATATTTATTCTTTATCTTCTTATAGTAGATTCTATTGTTTTTCATCTTTCCAATTTGCTTTGTTCTTATTTATAAGGTTATTCACATATATTATGCTAATTCTTTGTCTTGCACGCCTGGTGCTGCCATCTCTATTCCACTTTCGAAAAACTATTTACATTACTTGGTCCTATTGTGTACGTAACAGGTGATGAGATGACACAGATGAAGGGACAATCACACACACATATGGACGACACAACACGAGACCCACAGATGATTATACTGGCTATGAATCCAGACGCCAGTGCCTCGTCAGTCTGCCAAATGTAGTTTATGGTGTACTACGTCAAAGAGAGATCGGAATTGTTGATGCTTATCAGAGACTCACTCCTCAGAGTCGGCCTCGTGGCGGATTGGTTAGCATACCGCGCTACGAATCCAGGGATCTAGGGTTCGAATTCCAACCTGAGCATGCGCGTTCTTTGTGAGCATCCCTTCATCAATGTCATCATATCATCACTCATCGTCGCGATAGTGACAGAGCAAAGAAAACTAAACGAGATTAATCAAACCCCCTTTACACACCGCTTCTCCGTCGCTTTTAACCTAGAGGTTCCAAAATAGGCAACATTGATTCAACGAAGTAACGAAGATAAACAGATTCCTAACTTAATAAACCCACCCCTTTAGCAGTAACGAACAACAAAACCGGAGACGAACGTCAACAGAAGTCCTACATTTAGACAGCGAAATGAGGTCGCCCATTTTTCCTTGAAGCGATAGCTCTAATCAATGGGAAGTTTCAAGGATTCCGCGAAACAATTAATTTGGGAGCGTCAGCTTTAGAGAGGTGGGGCAAATCTCTGATCTCGTTGCTATGGGGAGGGAGGGAGGGAGGGAGGGAGGGAGAGAGAGAGAGAGAGAGAGAGAGAGAGAGAGAGAGAGAGAGAGAGAGAGAGAGAGAGAGAGAGAGAGAGAGAGAGAGAGAAAAGGTCGTGCTGATGATCCAAACTTCTGGCTATCTCTCATCACACATCCTGCGCTGGCCAAAAGGCTTCAGGTGTTCAATATGTTTGAACGTGAAAACAAAGCGATATTCTCAACTACCATATTGGTTTGTTACAAGGTGGACTTCGGTGGCTGTGTACTATTATTTCCTTTTTCTCTTTCTGTGTGTGTCTGTCCATATTTCTCTGTCAACTCTTTTTCTCCTTCCTACTGTTTCTTCCTTTCCACTTTCCTGTTTCGCTCCTTTTTCTCCTTCCAACTGTTTCTTGCTTTCCACTTTCCTGTTTCGCTCATTTTTCTCCTTCCTACTGTTTCTTGCTTTCCACTTTCCTGTTTCGCTCCCTTTTCTCTTCTATCTTTCCTCCTCCGTTCCCTCTTTTTCTATATTCCTCTTTCGTTGTATTTCTTACCTCTCTGTTCTCTTTCCTTCCTTTTTCATCCTCTCTTGTTCATTGTCTTCTTTTCTCTAGTATTTTTTGTCTACTTTTCTCTTATTTCTTCCTACCTATTTGTTCTCATTTCTCCTCAATTCTCTATTCTCTCTCTTTATCCATCTTCCTGTTCTCTTTCATCACTGCCTTTCTTCTCTTCCTGTGTCTTTTCCATTCTATCATATTTCATTTCCTTTTTTCTTCTCTACTCGTCCTCTTTCTAATTTTCTTTGCCTACTCCGCCTTTCTTCTTTTCCATTCCTCTTTCCTTATCCCTTCCTCTTTCTTTTCTCCCTTTACTAATTCCTCATCTTTTTTTCTTCTTATATCTTCCTCCCTTCAAATTTCTTTCTTTTTCTCTACGGGTCCCGAGCTCGAATCCCGGCCTGGGAATGGTTGTTCTTTGCGAGTGTCCCTTCATCATGTTCATATCACTCAGCATCATCGTCACGATTAATCAAAAGTGGCAGAAAACCATTCTTATTCTCTCTTTCTTACTCCCTCTCTCTATTTCTCTGTGTGTGTATTTGTGGGCGTAATTCTGCTCTGTTCCTGAGGATGTGTAAACACGATTTATTTTCTTAACCTTTAAAACACTATTTAAAAACATTTCTCGAACATTTTGTATTGTGCGTGTGTGTGTTTGTCTGTCTCTATATATATAAAGAGACAGACAAAATGTTTGCAATATCCGATAGGCATGTTACTCAATTCCAAATGGTCTCTCGCATAAAACTGACTGCCACTACGTTTTGAAAATAAAACCAGAGGTGTTGTGGACATCAATAAATGCACGGATGCAGGATTGGCTTTCAAAATAAAATGATGCGTGTTTGTTATTTGCGACCTCAATCGCTAATCCGATTGAAAAACACAATCGAGAGCAGAAACTCTGAAAACGCAACGGAAGAGGGATTCATTAATAAACATTTTAATTCCGTGCTCTGTTGTCATGTGTAAAAAATATCGGATTTTCTACATTGACATTCGTTGTTCACCATTTTATTCGGCTTCGATAGCTCTGGCCACGCGGAAGACTCTGGTTCGATCCCAGGGCTGCGTTATTTTCCCAGCAATGCCCCAGTTGTAGGGATAGCCAGCCAATCTCTAAAAAATGGATAGCTGTGCGGATACAGGTGGCAGGAGCGTGGTGCTGATCACATCGCCTTCACAAAAGTTGAGATTGGGGAATATGTGTGGCCCGAACAGAGACGCCTTGATTATAAAGCGACACAGCTACCAATGCGAAATCGTTCAATCTTGCCACCCAAGTTCCCGGGTTCGAATCTCGTCCTGGCATGGATAGACGGGTCAATAATAACCTAACCTAAAACAAATTCCAACAAAAGGTTTGTGAACGGTTTTTGTTCCTACTTGGCGTACTGATCAACAGAAAAAAAGTCTGCCAGAATCTGGAAGTGGGTTATTTTCAAGATGGCCGCCGGTAACCTTGAAAATCAGAGAAAGTCCTACATATTTTTTCTGTAAAATACCTATTTTACAAAGTACACTTTAAATTAGGTTATGAAAATGTGCAGCAATATGGGGTAAAAAAGTCTTCATTGTCCATTAGTCCTCATCACTGTCCTCTCCCTCATCTGACATCTGGTTGTCACAATGCGTAACTTGCCACGATCCACATACGGAACTGCCGTTTGTTCTGCAACTGCAACGGTTACCACTGCAACCAGTTCTACAGTAGAGTGTCTGGTGCAACATTCATATCACACATTATTGGTACAAGTTCATCGTGATCAAGTTGCCAACCCCAATTCACAGGATTCATTTCGCTAGCCGTACTCATCCATGCCATAGTCTGATAGTACACTCTTAGACAATGGACTTTGTTGGAAGACTCAGAGGAAGACGTTCTGGATGAGCAAACGATTTGGCTATGACGACTTTCTTCGTAAGTGTCTGGTAACGCAAGGCTGCCAAAGAACTTGTACCGTTGCTACCAAAAATAACAAGCATCGCTTGACTGCCGAGACTTACAATATCACCAGGGTTCTGACCTGGTGAAGTGAATGCAGTCGCACAGAAATTAAGGACGCGATCACGTTTTAAAAGTTTTTCTACTACCGATTTTTTACCAACACCATAAATACGGGAGGTGGAATCACATCCTGTGAATGCATGAATAAATAACAACTGTGCACATAACTCACTGAGACGAATAAGACTTCAAGTTATTGATGTGATACACTTTTGGAGAATTAACTGGTCAGTATCATTCCTAATGAGCGTGGTGGAACGTTCCTTCGCACTGTTAACTGTGGCCTTTGTAACGTCCACGTCAGCGTCACCTTCCGCTTGAAAAACCTTACAGCCTCTCATAACCATTTCCTCACTGATTAATGTGATTAAACTTCATATTGTGTACTTACTTAGACCCACAAACAGGTGTTGTACCTTTATTTTTCACTGTTGGTTCCATTTTTTGATCCCATAGACAAAATTTGTTGGTTGAAATGAATTCCTTGACCATAAAAACAGTAAAATTGATGAAACAATAATTGTTCTACGCTTAAAAATAAGCAAGTTATAGGACTTTCTCTGATTTTCAAGGTTACCGGCGGCCATCTTGAAAATAACCCACTTCCGGTTGCCAGATTCTGGTAGACTTTTTTTCTGTTGGACCAGTACGCCAAGTAGGAACAAAAACCGTTCACAGAACTTTTGTTGGAATTTGTCTTAGGTCTGAACGTTATATTAACCCTTCTAGGAAGTTATAGTGTCCGTTCATCAATGTCATCTATCAACACTCTTAATCGTCACAATTAGACGATAGTTGCAGAAAAGTGACGAAAGGGGGAGGGGTACAAAATACTTACCTCAGAAAATGGAGTAAGGTTACAATGTTAAATACCAGCAGAAACCAGCGCAAAGAAATAAAATTCACCACGAAGCGAAAATCAACGCAAGTGTATGGATAAATTATACGACACGAGTTGATCAACACGACACAATTACTTTAATATTTAATATCACATACGTGAAGAAGGTCATCCCCCCCCCCCCCCGAATTTAGTTACATCCGATTATTATCAACAGACTCTGGAAATACGTGCTTGGAAGATCGGCTACAAGGGACAAGGCCAAGACAAATAAGCTTTGGTGGTAATAAATAAAAGACAGTCTGTAAACGGGAAGTCCATCTGAAACAAAACACGCCATTGGCAGGTCTACCATTATTGTGGCGTGCTTAGACTCAAAGCAGTGTTGCCAACTGAAGGAAAATTTCTCTTGACGCAAGGAAATTAAGGTTGCATTTGTAGGTAAAAAGAGAAAAGAAATTTCTGAAAAATATAAAAAATTGAAGGAATATTCGGTGTACATAAATTCAGGTTTAGGGTATGAAACAAATTATCTTTTATTTTTTCCTAATAATTTTCAAAACTGTAGAACCACATATTCATTAGATTAAACGGCTACAGCCGGATTGCGCACACTTTTCCGGTTTTATCAGTGGTATCTGATAAGCCGTTGACAAGATGTCACAATGTACAGGATTGCGCACAAAAAATGAGGCGATGTTGTCAGATGTAAAAAGTTCTCAATCCGTTCTCGCTTCTGTTGTGTTTGTTTGAGTGTGTGTGTGTCTGTGTTGACTTACACATGTTTTTCAATTCCACTATATGCGCACTGACTCCCTGACTAATGTCATTTGCAGGTGCACGTTGAAATCTTGTTGTGCAGTCATTAACCTAACCTAACTTTTGAGTTTGAGTAAATTGGTATGAAAATTGTATCTTGACTTGCAACATTCACTGGTCAAATTATATATTTTTATTTAATCCTTAAGAGATTTACTATTTTATTTCTAATTTCTCTCTCCCTTTTTGTCTAAAGAAAAAAAATAGTTTTGCGCTCAGACTTTAAAGCTATCAAAGTGGCAACGTTGGATCAAAATCTGTGCGCAAAACAGGTCAGTGAGATTTGTGCGCAATTCTGGATCGAAAGTGTGCGCAATTCGGTTGCGAATTAAACGGTAGAATATGGAAACAAACTGGTTCCTATATTTAACACTCATTTTTTTCTAACGTAGTTTTCATGTTTTTTACGTCCACTTTGTGGACAGTGTATCCACCGGGTATCGAACCCGGGACCCCTTGATTCCAAGGCAATGACGTTGTCACTACGTCAGATAGGAGGCCCGTAACGCAGTGTATACTTTGTTTGTTCTGTTCGAACACTAACTAAAAGAGCTTCATTTCTGTTATTAACAATAAAAATTGCAACCTCACTTCATTTCTGCGGGCGGGGGAGGGTCCGAAGCCGTTGGAGCCCAGTGATTTCGTTTTTCTTTTTCGGCCGAATTATTCAGAAGGATGCTGCTGTGTGCTCGTTATACTGACTGCTTGAGTTGTTGGGTTCTCAATAGTGGATAGTGGAAAGTTATGAGCATAATCCATTGTAGGGCATATTAAAGAATAATACGATAATAGAGTCAGAAAATTGCAAGACTTTAGTAAAAATACGCGCAAATAATAAAAAAAAAAAAACATCCGAATTTTCATTAACTCACTCTTTGCACTCCACAGCCTACCTCTGTAGCGTGGTGGTTACCACAGCGCGCTACGACGTCAAGGGCGCAGGGTTGCAATCCCTTCATCAATTTCATCATATCATCAATCATCCTGAATTACAAAATAGTGTAGCCTATAGTTCAAGTCCTGATTCGAACGCTTTTTCGGTATCTTCGACATAGCTCGAGCAGTGTTGTCACATGAAGGGAAATTTCCCTTTTTAACACTGTAACGACGGACGGGTCTTTTAGGCCCGGTTTCAATATTTTATACCTGTCTAATTTTTTAATGCTGTAAATTAATGTGTTCTCCTTCCGTGACTTTTCGTCAATTTCGAAGGTCTTTGAAATCATTTATTGTAATCTTTGGTTATTTTTTATGTTTGGTCAGAAAATGTATTACTCGCGTTGCAGACGGATGGGTCCTTTAGGCCCGATTTTAATTTTTAAAAATATAGGCCAATTTTTCTACTGCAGAAATATCCCTCTTTGCCTCTGTGACTTTTCAAGGATAGTCACAACCTTGAAAAGCGTATTCCTGGTTCCCTTGGCTGAGTGGTTAGCACATCGCACTGTGACGTCAATGGTCCCGGGTTCGAATCCCCCTCGGCAATTTTCTTTGTAAATGTCCATTCATCAATTTCATCACTGATCCCCATCTTCGCAAATTAGCCAAGAAGCACAAACCGCGAAGTGAAATAAAACAAATCAATCAATTGAAATTCTATACAGTACCCTTTTCCTGTTCAGTTTACCCAGGAAAAACAAATAACCTAAGTTGCAGACGGATACTGCAGAAAATGTTTTTTTTTGTTTGTCGACAATAGTCTGCATAACTATTGTTGGTTATTTCAGTTTGTTGGTTTCAAAACACAGGTGCTGCAATTTTCCAGAATTTTCTGAACGAATCTCCATGCTCACTTTGTTTGGTGCAGAGCATCTGTGTAGTTTGGACGACGAATTTGTTCGTTCTCACGAGTTCTTGTGTATAATTGAAGAAATACAATGGCTCGCGTACCAAATACACGAAAGCTTAGGTCTCGTCTCCAGTTAAGCTCGAACCTACAAGAGATGTATTCGAGACTTGGACTGTTTACCTACGAGAAACGTACATTCCTGATGGCATCATGACTGTATACGAACAACTGGTCAATTTTAGAGAGCGATGCCCTTTTATACAGTGCATGCCGTCGAAATCTGGTCAATACGGAATCAAGCTGTGGCTGATTTGTGATTCTCAAACAGCTTCTGTTAAGAAGGCTCAAATCTACAAAGGAAAGGAAGCTGGAGTTAATAGGGAGAAAAATCAAGTAGAGAGAGTAGTGAAGGACTTAGTGAAGGAAATCGAAGGCAGTGGAAGAAACATCACGTGCGATAATTTCTTCACCAGTGTATTTCTTGCAAGGGATCTACTTGCCAAGAAACTTACTCTGGTCGGCACGATGCGAAATAACAAAGGAGAGCTGCTGCCAGAGTTTACTGCCACAAAGCAGCGAGTGTGTTGCTCCACTTTGTTTGGATTTCAAGATGATCTGATGATAGCATCATATTGCCCCAAGAAGAACAAGGTGGTGATTCTACTTTCTAAGTTCCATGAACAGCCGAAAATCGACGCTTCCACAGCACAGCAAAAGCCTGATGTTATAATTACTTATAATAAAACAAAATTTGGTGTTGACAAATTGGACCAAATGGTGCGAAACTACGGTGTGCAACGAAAACCTCGGAGATGGCCAATGCTTATATTTCATGACATGATCGACTTCAGTGCACTAAATGCATTTGTTTTGTACCAAACAGTACATCCGTAAGAATTGGGAGCCAAATCGGGTAGACGTAGAAGGTTCTTGCAGTACCTGGGAAAGGAGCTCAGTGGCAAACTAGTAATGGACGAGCAAACCAACGGGTGTTCAAATGAAGAGAATGGTGTACAGAAGCAATCCAGAAGGAGGTGTTATATTTGTCCATCAAAAATCGATCTGAAAACAAGAACAGTGTGCTCGAAATTAATGCAAACGTTTGTACTCAGCATTCGCGTGTTCTATATAACACATGTTAATTGAAGTTGTAAGTTATTCTTGACAAAAAGTAGATAATAAAAATATGTAAATTCTTACAAATCATTACTGATAACTGGACGTATGATAAAAATGTCCCAAATGTAAGAAAACTATTACAATCAAAACTCAAGGGTTTCTTTATAACATATGTTATTCAATGTTTAAATTTCTTTTGTAAATCATGTTACATATTAGAAACATGTAAATGGTTAAATGTCATTAATAAATAACCTGAAACATTATTTTCAGTCATTGATATCAATTAGAAAATTTTAACGCCTGAAAAAAAATGTATAATATTTCCCCGGGTCGAATAGACCCGATCCGACAATAACGTATAGTCATTGTAGCCGTCGTTATAGTGTTAAGGGAAATTTAGACCGAATTTTAAGACGTAAGGGAAAAGGATAAATTTGATTAAAAATGCCAACATTTCGGGGGAATTTTAAGATTTTCATGTTAGTATTTTCCTATTTCGGATCCACAATTTTACGTCACCTCTTCGGTTGTAGCAACGATAAGGATGAATGATGGGCAATAAACCTGAGCAGGATTAGAGCGTGAGGCATGTGTTTAATTTCTTAACATTTTCACGCATGAAACATAGGCCAACGAAAATACTACTACTACTACTAATTATTATTATATTATTTTATAATTTCTCATGTGAAGGGAAAAATTGGGAGAGAAAGGGAAATTTTGTCCGTTGTAAGGGAAATTATGCCCTCAGATTGTGGCAACACTGAGATCGAGAGGAAGCCGACCGGACGCGTATCTGGTTTCGAGCCAGCACCTGTTTCTCACTTTTACCTGCAGTGTTTTCACATCCATTCATTCACTGGGACGTTACACTCTCAAGGTCTCCACATTGTATAAAAATATAATAGCTCAACACAATAACACAACCTAGCAAAGATGACCGCAAACCTCACGTTAAGAAATCTCTGAAGAAAGTGAATTGGCAACATCTCTTTTACTCCACGTGGACTTGACAAGAGCTGTCAGTTCCTAAAACGGACGCTATTGGTGGGAAAGGTTTGAGGGGAGGATCTACTGGGCTCCACGCGGACGTTATGAAATCTCTAAAGAAACTGAATTGGCAGCATCTCGTTTACTCCACGTGGACTTGACAAGTACTGTCAGTTGCTAAAACGGACGCTATTGGTGGGAAAGGTTTGAGGGGAGGATCTACTGGGCTCCACGCGGACGTTATGAAATCTCTAAAGAAACTGAATTGGAAACATCTCGTTTACTCCACGTGGACTTGACAAGAGCTGTTAGTTCCTAAAACGGACGCTATTGGTGGGAAAGGTTTGAGGGGAGGATCTACTGGGCTCCACGCGGACGTTATGAAATCTCTAAAGAAACTGAATTGGCAGCATCTCGTTTACTCCACGTGGACTTGACAAGTACTGTCAGTTGCTAAAACGGACGCTATTGGTGGGAAAGGTTTGAGGGGAGGATCTACTGGGCTCCACGCGGACGTTATGAAATCTCTAAAGAAACTGAATTGGAAACATCTCGTTTACTCCACGTGGACTTGACAAGAGCTGTTAGTTCCTAAAACGGACGCTATTGGTGGGAAAGGTTTGAGGGGAGGATCTACTGGGCTCCACGCGGACGTTATGAAATCTCTAAAGAAACTGAATTGGCAGCATCTCGTTTACTCCACGTGGACTTGACAAGTACTGTCAGTTGCTAAAACGGACGCTATTGGTGGGAAAGGTTTGAGGGGAGGATCTACTGGGCTCCACGCGGACGTTATGAAATCTCTAAAGAAACTGAATTGGAAACATCTCGTTTACTCCACGTGGACTTGACAAGTACTGTCAGTTGCTAAAACGGACGCTATTGGTGGGAAAGGCTTGAGGGGAGGATCTACTGGGCTCCACGCGGACGTTATGAAATCTCTAAAGAAACTGAATTGGCAGCATCTCGTTTACTCCACGTGGACTTGACAAGTACTGTCAGTTGCTAAAACGGACGCTATTGGTGGGAAAGGTTTGAGGGGAGGATCTACTGGGCTCCACGCGGACGTTATGAAATCTCTAAAGAAACTGAATTGGAAACATCTCGTTTACTCCACGTGGACTTGACAAGAGCTGTTAGTTCCTAAAACGGACGCTATTGGTGGGAAAGGTTTGAGGGGAGGATCTACTGGGCTCCACGCGGACGTTATGAAATCTCTAAAGAAACTGAATTGGCAGCATCTCGTTTACTCCACGTGGACTTGACAAGTACTGTCAGTTGCTAAAACGGACGCTATTGGTGGGAAAGGTTTGAGGGGAGGATCTACTGGGCTCCACGCGGACGTTATGAAATCTCTAAAGAAACTGAATTGGAAACATCTCGTTTACTCCACGTGGACTTGACAAGAGCTGTTAGTTCCTAAAACGGACGCTATTGGTGGGAAAGGTTTGAGGGGAGGATCTACTGGGCTCCACGCGGACGTTATGAAATCTCTAAAGAAACTGAATTGGCAGCATCTCGTTTACTCCACGTGGACTTGACAAGTACTGTCAGTTGCTAAAACGGACGCTATTGGTGGGAAAGGTTTGAGGGGAGGATCTACTGGGCTCCACGCGGACGTTATGAAATCTCTAAAGAAACTGAATTGGAAACATCTCGTTTACTCCACGTGGACTTGACAAGAGCTGTTAGTTCCTAAAACGGACGCTATTGGTGGGAAAGGTTTGAGGGGAGGATCTACTGGGCTCCACGCGGACGTTATGAAATCTCTAAAGAAACTGAATTGGCAGCATCTCGTTTACTCCACGTGGACTTGACAAGTACTGTCAGTTGCTAAAACGGACGCTATTGGTGGGAAAGGTTTGAGGGGAGGATCTACTGGGCTCCACGCGGACGTTATGAAATCTCTAAAGAAACTGAATTGGAAACATCTCGTTTACTCCACGTGGACTTGACAAGAGCTGTTAGTTCCTAAAACGGACGCTATTGGTGGGAAAGGTTTGAGGGGAGGATCTACTGGGCTCCACGCGGACGTTATGAAATCTCTAAAGAAACTGAATTGGCAGCATCTCGTTTACTCCACGTGGACTTGACAAGTACTGTCAGTTGCTAAAACGGACGCTATTGGTGGGAAAGGTTTGAGGGGAGGATCTACTGGGCTCCACGCGGACGTTATGAAATCTCTAAAGAAACTGAATTGGAAACATCTCGTTTACTCCACGTGGACTTGACAAGAGCTGTTAGTTCCTAAAACGGACGCTATTGGTGGGAAAGGTTTGAGGGGAGGATCTACTGGGCTCCACGCGGACGTTATGAAATCTCTAAAGAAACTGAATTGGCAGCATCTCGTTTACTCCACGTGGACTTGACAAGTACTGTCAGTTGCTAAAACGGACGCTATTGGTGGGAAAGGTTTGAGGGGAGGATCTACTGGGCTCCACGCGGACGTTATGAAATCTCTAAAGAAACTGAATTGGCAGCATCTCGTTTACTCCACGTGGACTTGACAAGTACTGTCAGTTGCTAAAACGGACGCTATTGGTGGGAAAGGTTTGAGGGGAGGATCTACTGGGCTCCACGCGGACGTTATGAAATCTCTAAAGAAACTGAATTGGAAACATCTCGTTTACTCCACGTGGACTTGACAAGTACTGTCAGTTGCTAAAACGGACGCTATTGGTGGGAAAGGCTTGAGGGGTCGATATACTGGGCTCAACGTGGACTTGATGGTTGTGAGAGGGAAACTGATCTCTCGGACCTTTCTTTGAAGTAAAGTGGCGTTCGAATCAGGGCTTCAATTATTGTACAACACTAGCCATTCAGCAGTTCAGAGTTTTCTTCATTTCCTGTTTCAAGTCTCATGTACGGATAGGGACGGGACCTACAGTTTCAAGTAGAATTCCAACCCGAAACCCTTTGGTTACGAGGCGACAAGTGGTACGATACATCATCGGGGAGAACCGAACACACAGCAAATAATTTCCACCCATCAAGACTCAATATTGAAAGTAAACTTTGACAGCCAATCGAAAAGGAGCCAATATTGCTTTTTGCAGACAATTTCCGTGGAGAACAAAATGACGCCCTTCGTAAATTTACCGCGGGAGAAAACCAATAAAAGCACAACATTCCGTCCGATTTCTGCGGCAATATCGAACGCACAAATCAGTCGCGACGCTTCGCTGTACCACAAAGAGTTCAGTAGCGCACAATGCTATTTAGTGCGGGGACGAAATTGATTACAACGAGCAGTGAACGTAAGCACACAGTTTGTATCCAATTTACACGAAAAACAGATATTTATTGCATGAAAAGGAGAGGAGGGTTGGAGCTGGC
Source organism: Lepisma saccharinum (assembly GCF_977018435.1). NCBI lineage: Eukaryota > Metazoa > Arthropoda > Insecta > Zygentoma > Lepismatidae > Lepisma > Lepisma saccharinum. Next base: position 84,813,776 of record NC_139241.1, on the reverse strand, counting down.
CTTAGGCCTCTAGCTGCGCAATCTGTACTACTCTGTGCAAGGGATCGTCTCGAGAACAATATTATTGTTTGTTTTTTATTACAGAGAGAGGGGGGAGGAAGGGAGAAGGGGCATTCGCATTCCTTACATCAGGTTTGGCATGGTTAAAACAATTTGTTTTAAACGTTTAAAACAGTGTTTTCAATCAAGCTTTTTGTCGCTTGTTTAAAACACATTTTGATACTTGATATTTAATAGTCTGTGTCTCCTTGCGCACTCTGAAGTTTCTCTGTTTAAAACGAACACTACCGAAAGGGAGCGTTGTAAACAAATCATATGTCTTGTACAGTGACAAGGCGTACAATCGCAATTATCTCGCAAACGATTCGTTTAAGACCATGTTTAGTGAGACTTTTCTACTTCGTGTACTTTTCACCGTTTCAGTTTCGGCTATCACTTCTGGTACACCCTGTATATGCTCTCAAATTCATTTTGTTTGAGGGGAATAACGGCTCACACTGGTAAACAGCATAAGCAAAATATTTCGTAACTATTATTGCGTGGGGTTACAAAAGACCCCGCCGTGGTGATTATGGTATAAAACTGCCACTATCCTCCTAGCAATCGATATTCTGCATTAATTCTGAGTAATTCCACCAGCAAACTAATTACCTGAGGCGCATCGGGGCACAAGCAGCATTTCAGGTCCTCCTGGGAAAGCCAAACGAAATTCAATCCTCTTGCCAAACGAAATTCAATCCTCTTGCCAAACGAAATTCAATCCTCTAGGAATGCGGCCGCAGGGTGGAATATTGGCTTCCCAAGAGCTCCATCCGTTCAGTGGCCTCGGGCACGGCACCTACAGTAACTTCCAATTTCCCACCCACGCGTATGCACTTGCAATTTCCACGCTCACGGCGGGCCATGCTCATCGGATCGCAGAAGCGCCCAGGGAGGTTCAAAAAGTTCTCGGAAAGCAGTGATGGCAACCCTGCTTCGTGGACTGGCAACCATGAAGCAATTGCATCGCTCGGTCGGTTGTGCGTGGAGCAGCTTGGCACATGAAGGGAAATTTCCTGCGGTGCAGGGAAGATTGGGTAAAGTGATCTCTCTGCGATGTCTACGGCGACACGCTGCTTATACTATTTTTTTCCGAGACTCGAAACGAAACCGTGACTTCCACTTCGAGATGAGAACGAGGCAGGCATTTACAACCCGAGACCGTGACTACCAAATCTCTCCTCGTCTCGACACCAAAAAGTACGTTACAATCAAGGTGGTTCTCGATTCGATTGATTGATTTTTAAATTTTTGGTGCGTCAGCACTTAGGTTATCTTGCACCCGTACCCGTCACATGGATTATCAAGACAAGAGTGCATCGATCAACTTACTTCCACATTTGGCGATGAAGCCCCATCCTTTGCCACTGTGAAACGCTGGTATAACGAATTTAATCGTGGCCGCCATTCGCTCACCGACGAGATTCGCGAAGGTCGTCCAAAATCAAGAAAACATTGATGCTGTGCAAAACCTAATACTGCAAGATCGTCATGTGACATACTGTGAGATTGAGGCAACCATAGGCATTAGTTTCACCAGCATATATAAAATATTACATGATCATTTATCTGTGAGAAAGGTACGTTCTCGTTGGATCCCACACAATTTGACAAAAACTCAAAAAGACGCTCGCGTCCATTGGTGCAAACAAATGCTCAATAAATACAATCGTGGTGCTTTAAAAGACGTATATAAGATTGTAACAGGTGACGAATCATGGATATATGCATATGAGCCGGAACGTAAACAGCAGTCGACTGTATGGGCGTTTCAAGATGAACCCAATCCAACAAAAGTTGTTCGCGCTCGAAACAAATGGTCGCCTGTTTTTTCGGGAAAACTGGTCATGTGGCAACTGTGCCTTTAGAGGAACGTAGAACGGTCAACTCTGAATGGTACACAACAATTTGTTTGCCAGAGGTCTTCGGTCAAATACGGAAAACAAACAAACGCCGTCGGATCATTCTTCATCAAGACAATGCCAGCTGTCACACATCTCGTCTAACAACCGACTTTATGAACAGTCAAAAAAAATCGAATTGATGGGTCATCCGCCGTACAGTCCTGATTTGGCACCCAAACCCAATGACTTCTTCTTGTTCCCGAATGTCAAGAATAAATTGCGTGGACAACGATTTTCGTCGGCGGAAGACGCCGTTGATGCGTTCAAAAACCATATTATGGAGGTGTCTCAAGAAGACTGGAAAAACTGCTTTGACAAATGGTTCGAACGAATGCAAAAGTGTATTGGCCATAAAGGAGAATACTTCGAAAAACAATAAAGCAGTTTTCAATGCCAAATTCCTGTTTTTTCATTGTTAGGCTCAAAATATAAATAGTGACCCTCGTATTATCCGGCTTTCAAGCACGAAATTAAGTTTAAAAGCGCGAAAAAAAGGCCACAATTCTCATTTCATGCCAAATTTGCGCGCGATTTCGACCTCTGTGCCGCGCCGCCATATAGGTACCGGGTTCGAATCCCGGCCTAGGCATTGGTGTTATTTTTGAGTGTCCATCATCAATATTATCACCACAGTGGCAGAAATTCGAGGACCAATTAACAAAAAGTAAGTATTTGCAGATGATACTGCACAATATTGTGACGTACCTGTTGCAGCGGTGGACCCAGCCGCGTCCTGCACGGGCTCGTTGGACGCGGAACCACACCAGCACCACATGGCACGTACTTTCATCTCACACGGGCACGGAGGAGAGGCAACGCATGGGCGGCGCCATTCTTCTATAAGGTGTCGTCCGGCAGCGGGTCCCGACCTGCAGCCTCGCTCCAAGCTCCCACGCTACTGGGACGGAGAGCTGCAAACGATCGCCCAGCGCCGCTACGGGCATGCGCTGACGCCCCACGGCAGGTAGCTAGCACAGCTGATGCGCGCAGTATTGCCACCTCACTAGAAGACGGTGGCCGTATCCGAATAGTGCAACACCGTACTTGTAGCGAACCGAGTTAATGATTTTGCAGTTCTGCCTTGAAGCCTTAGACTCGAAGCGAAAACCTTTCAATTACACATCAATACGATCAGTAGATAAAACTAAAAACACATTGCCCCCCCCCCCCGTTTTAAACACATGTTATTCACCACAGAAATCACGTAGCATTTTAAAGAGTTCTTATTCATGCATTTCCACACATTAGAAGAACTTTAACTTAAGGCCCAATCACACGGAACTGGATATCCAGTTAGTTGGCGCTGACTGGTTTGGAGGAATAGGACATGTTCTAATTGCTACTGGCTTTCCTCGACTGGATTCTATGGAACAGCCAATCAGAGCAAAGTTTGGCCATGTGAAGATAATCTGTGTTTGAAAAGGGGAGTTTTTTGTCTGTGGATTCCGAGTGTTGGCTGTTTTTGTAGTTTCTCGATAAAAAAAAAAGGCAAGAGATGGCGTGCAGTGCATTCATGTTCAGTTAATTAATATTTAGGTATTTATGCAAAGCGATGAGATGTGTACGTGGCAAATAAAATTAGCCCAAGATGAAAATCATTATTACAAGTGTATCAAATTAAATTTTTCATTTTTTAAAAAAAAAAATTGTGAATGAATCCTGTGAATCTCATGTATGAATATGGATACCCAACTTAATTTAAAAGCTTCTTCTCTACGCATTCATTACCGTATTTTTTTCGACCCAATCTCTAGTACATACTTTTCTATTTTAACTTTTAATAAAAGCACAAAGCAGTAATTATCCTACAGCATTCTTCAAATTGCTCGTCCATCTTTACAATGTCTTATGGGAACAAAAGTCTATCGACAAGTACGGTAGCAAGTATTGTGTGAGGCGAAAACTAGCAAATGGGTAGCCAGTCCAGCACCAACTAGGGCATTCCTACTGGAAAAGCCTGAATCACACGGAACTAACAAAAACAGCCAACACTCGGAAACCACAGACAAAAAAACTCCCCTTTTCAAACTCGCAGATTATCTTCACATGGCCAAGCTTTGCTCTGATTGGCTGTTCCACAGAATCCAGTCGAGGGAAGCCAGTAGCAATTAGAACATGTCCTATTCCTCCAAACCAGTTAAGCAGCCAGCCAGGCAACCATCACATCCGGGCAGGTAGCCAGTTCAGCGCCAACTAACTGGATATCCAGCTCCGTGTGATTCGGGCTTAACATCAACTTCCACGATTTCAAACAACTGAACAACGAGCGAACTAGTCTAATAAACGAGTGTGCAATGCTGCGGGCTAGATTGTTCGTTTAATTGGCGCATGCAAACTGCACGAGGTGACGTCACTTCAGAATACTTCAAGCCTGTTTTTTTGACCTTTCGGACAGAGCCTGAAGAGTTCACTTCAGCTTGATTTTTTTTTGTTTCAAGTCCACTTTATGCATACATACGGACGGGACCTACAGTTTAAGTGCGATTCGAACCACTATGTGCCTCCACCGGGGATGGAGCCCGGAAATGGTCTATTGATATGTTGTTTATTTTGCGTCGCTTTTCTGCATTTTGGTTAATCGCGAAGACAGGATAAGTGATGATACGATGGAATTGATGAAGGGACACTCGCGCAAAGAACACCTTTCCCCAAGCCTGGATTCCAACCCGGGACCTCTGGTGTTGTAGTGCGCCGTGCTAACCGTGCAGCTTGCCGTCTCTTTCGTTGCAAAGGATCCAAGTGACACATTTCGCCTGTCTCTTCGGTGCGAAATAACCCTCGGAAGTCGGTAACGGCCTTGGAAATTCAATAAAGCCGCATAATTGTATCACCGCAACGTCCATTTCGTCGCTCTGAAAGACGCAACTTGAAAAGACTTACAATCGGACAGATGTCTACGAGAACAATTTTCTTTTTTCCATTATGAAACACCAACCTAATCCACTCTCAAAGCCCTTGTAGCTTCCACCACAAATTACCAGGAACCTCTTAACCATTTGCGAGAATAGATACGGAGAAAATTCCTCGCTCTTGGGAAAATCGACTCGATGGTAAACGCAACCTAATTTTCTCAAAGAGTACTTCCCACTTCGCGGAGATACTAATGAAATCTCATTCAGTGCCTCAGAACGAGTGGAAATGCTCGTGCCATTCTTGCAACCGCCACAGAAGACTTGGTCTTTCTTATTATGCGAGAAATAAAAACTTAAAAATGTACAAAAAAGTTCAAACGTGTTCATTTCCGCCCACTACAATAATGGAGGTAACACGTCGCGAACAAAACGCTGCGTTGAAATTTTGCACGTTTAGTCAAGACAAATCGTCAGCTGAGGTCAAAGCACTGCTACAGGAGGCCTATGGAGCCTCTTCCTTATAGCACAGCTTGAAGGTGGTTTAAGTGTTTAAAAAGGGGACAAGACCGATTTCAAAGGGACCAGGAGCTCCAGTCATTGCTCTTCCGGAGGGAAACATCAACACCACTGCTGTCATTGTGAGAGTAGATCGTCCAATAACGTTAAGAGTACCATTAGGTGCCATCCACATGTTGGTGACAGAAAAAAACACACACGAGACGTGACTCCAAGACTGCTCATATCACGATAATGCATGGCCCCACATCGCAAAATATTGTTTCTGAATATCTCGCGAGAAACAACGTAAAGGCTGTTCCTCATCCTCCCTATAGTCTAGACCTATCCCCATGCAACTCTCTTCTTTTCCCAATTTGAATCAACGGGTTCGCGGGATATATTTTCCATCATCAGAAGCAACAGCGACGGCAATTCTGAACGACCAATCAAAAAACGGCTAGCAGCATGTCTCTTAAGACTGGGAAAATGATGGCACAAGACCATCAAAATTATTAAGATAAGTAAAGGTATGTTGTCAAAATAAAAAAATAATGATTCTTCATTTTGAACAGCCCTCGTATAACTGTACTATTCAAGGGTGTTATAAGTACTTACCCCCCCCCCCCCACAAATGGTTGACTGGCATAAAGCCAGTCTCACATGATATGGGGCCCAGCTTCTTACAATAGCTCAAATCAAATTGTGTATCTATCTTTATGTTGAATGTCCTTTCTTGTCATATTCTGATAAAATTGAATAATGTATTCAACTTCAAAATTAAAATTAAAATTAATTAACATACATACATACATACATACATACATACATACATACATACATACATACATACATACATACATACATACATACATACATACATACATACATACATACATACATACATACATACATACATACATACATACATACATACATACATACATACATACATACATACATACATACATACATACATACATACATACATACATACATACATACATACATACATACATACATACATACATACATACATACATACATACATACATACATACATACATACATACATACATACATACATACATACATACATACATACATACATACATACATACATACATACATACATACATACATACATACATACATACATACATACATACATACATACATACATACATACATACATACATACATACATACATACATACATACATACATACATACATACATACATACATACATACATACATACATACATACATACATACATACATACATACATACATACATACATACATACATACATACATACATACATACATACATACATACATACATACATACATACATACATACATACATACATACATACATACATACATACATACATACATACATACATACATACATACATACATACATACATACATACATACATACATACATACATACATACATACATACATACATACATACATACATACATACATACATACATACATACATACATACATACATACATACATACATACATACATACATACATACATACATACATACATACATACATACATACATACATACATACATACATACATACATACATACATACATACATACATACATACATACATACATACATACATACATACATACATACATACATACATACATACATACATACATACATACATACATACATACATACATACATACATACATACATACATACATACATACATACATACATACATACATACATACATACATACATACATACATACATACATACATACATACATACATACATACATACATACATACATACATACATACATACATACATACATACATACATACATACATACATACATACATACATACATACATACATACATACATACATACATACATACATACATACATACATACATACATACATACATACATACATACATACATACATACATACATACATACATACATACATACATACATACATACATACATACATACATACATACATACATACATACATACATACCAGTGGCGATTTCTCTGGGTGTGTAAGTCGTGTGTCAACGGCCAAAGGAAAATGAAATAAAGAAGAAAGTATCTGTACTTTTATAAATTACGATTTTGAGCGTTTTTCTTTAATTGTCAGTCTCGAGCGCCCGGTAGTTTTCGAACGCGGCGCAGCGCGCAGTGGTTGTCAGGCAGGCAGATCGGTCCCGGACTGCCAGGACGTTGGAGAGGAAATACAACGTCTTACCACTGCCGAAACATAGGATTACCGCGCATGCGCACCCTGCCACACACCACCATGGTTAGCTTCACAAGGCGTTGTATTTGTTCCCAACGGTTTGACTTTCATTCACCCCGCGTTCCGCGTTGTTTTGCTCGTGATTGTTGTGCATTATTTTTTAAACGTGTGGTGTAAAGTGATGTGATTATTTTAAGATGGAGAATAGTGAAAGTGTTGTGCAAAAATATTTAAATAATTCATTTTCTTCGCTTTCGTATTCAGAGAAGAAACAAGTGATTGACAATGGTCGACCATGTCCGAATCTCAGGATGTCAACATATGTTAAAGGAAAAAGTGGTGCTGTAAAAGGTTTTGAGAGACATTTTCGAAAAGAACTCTATGAAATATCAGGCTGGCTTTGCGAGTGTGATGTGGTGAATAAATTTTACTGTTGAACATGTTTATTATTCTTAGGGGAGTGCGGGATCCCGAAAAGTCGGGACCGGGAGCGGGAAAAAAAATTCCCGTCCCGATCCCGACTTCTGGAAATGACTTCCCGAAGTCGAAGTCGGGATCTCGAGCAATCGGGAAATACCGAATGGTCATTTTAAAAAGTTGTTAATTCTCGATGTTTTCGGCAGTGCAAATGTATCAGAAATGCAAAAACAATCACTTAAGGTGAAAATGACGTGTATAATTCGATTTTTCAAGAGCTTCGGAAAATTTCGAACATTTTCCGTCCCGAAAATTTCCCGACTTTGTCGGGAAATTGAGAATTTTTCCCGTCCCGAATGTCGGGATTTAAAAAAATATCATGTCCCGACTCTCGACTAAAAAAGGTGTTTGGAATTATCAAGGGTATGCGGATTTGAATCATCTCAACACTGCAGTGAAAAAACACAGTGAGTCTGAATTTCATCTTTCTAGTTTCTTTAAATTTAGTAGTTTTGTTGCCACCCCTACTAGAATTGACGTTCTTTTGGATACTCAACGAAAATCTGAAACAGAGCTACACAATGAAAAAGTAAAAAAGAACAGGGAAATATTAAAGAGGTCGATTAACGCCGTCTACTATTTAACAAAGCATGAACTGCCATTCCGAGGCCATGAGGAAAATGCAGCATCTCTAAATAAGGGCAATTACATGGAATTCCTTATTGCAAGTGTCGAGTTTGATTCCTCATTAAAAGAACATTTATTAAATTCTACAGTTTCTCGCGGCACTTCGGCAGGCATTCAAAATGATTTAATAAATTCAGTTTCGATGTTCTGAGAGATGAAATCTACAATGAAATTAAAAACACAGACTTTGTGGCTATCATTGTCGATGAAACATCAGACATTAGCAATAAATCTCAGGTGTCAACCGTGTTACGTTTTTTTCGGCCTCACAGAAAAAAGCTATTGAAAGATTTCTTGGGTTTCATGACATGAGCGCCGATAAAACTGCAGGAGCTCTTTTTAGTCACGTGACTGAAATAATGGATAAATATAAGTGTGGGGATAAATTAATTGCCCAGACATACAATGGGTCTTCTGTAATGAGTGGTCAGTTGAATGGCCTTCAAAGTAAAGTTTTGGAAAAGTATCCGAAAGCTTTCTTTACGCATTGTTATGCTCATGTCACTTTCACTAACATGTTCAAAAAACGTCTTTGTAAGTGGAGACTTCGGTCATTTGATTGCAATGACTTCAAGAGGATTTTCTAGCTTCCTGAAGGATTTCGAAAATATATTTTTAATAAAGGCTTTATCCAACTTGCTTGCCTTTTAAGACGTATTATTCAGTATATTGCAGTCTAAAAATGTTGATATTTTGTATTGCATTTTGTATTGCAGTAATACAATAACTGAATTTCAACATCTGCAAAAGGAAATTGAGAATTTCGAAACACTATGGAATTCTATAACTGGTGCAGTAGAAGAGGAAGAGGTTGTTGAAATGAAAAGGAGGCGACGGAACAACGAATCACAGAAAGACCACTGCCGGAGGCTTTACTTTGAAATCAATGATAATATCAGCAACCAGATAACAATTAGATTCGCATCATTTGAAAAATTGCAATATTTTGATTTAATAAATCCCACAAAACGGGGCTACTTGAATAAAAGAGAAAACTTTCCTCACCATCTCGTACATAAATTGCAGGAAATTTATGGCAGTCTGTTTAATTTAACCAAACTGCAGAATGAACTTTACGTTTGGTAAGCTTCCACTGAAGGATCAGAGTAAACACTACTGGACACGAATCTAGTGGGTGGGTTTACGGAAATATATAAATTAGCAGTGTTGATCGCAACAATTCCTTCCAGGACGTCATCTGTCGAGAGATCGTTCTCGTCACTGAAGAGGTTCCACACATTCTGCCGCTCTACTCAAACTCAGAACCGCATGACGAATTTAAGTTTTATCTCCATCGAGAAAGAATTACATTCTAAGCTGCGAGAAGGGGATAAATCCAAATTTTATGAGGCGGTGATCAGCGCATGTCTCTCTAAAGAAAGAAGAATAGAGCTGGAATTCAAGTAACTGTAAGTAATGAGCAGTTGATTTTTCAAAATTTACTTTTTGGAAGGATAGATGAAGGGGAAGGGGAAAAAACCGGGAATGCATTTTAGCAATTTTTCAATGAACGGGTCATTCTTATGTCCACGGTGTTTTTTTAGGGGTGATGGGAGTTCCACCAACTCCTCTGGTTGCAAACTCGTGCTTTAAAAATTAATTGTATGGTGAAGTATTGAACATTAATCTTCATTTAAACAGACCTTGCTTGTCCTTACCCTTCAAAAATATTAATATTTTAAATGAAGTATTTACTTCATTTAAAATAATTTATGTAATGTAATGTTTTTCTAAATACTTCTAAATTTACACCAAAAATGTTCGGAGAAAATTAGTAATATTGGGTCACAGAAATGAGAGGGGGAGGGGTTAACATTCCTTCTTTGCCAACGCCTTAAGTTCAGAGTCAGGAGACGCCACTGATACATACACACAGCAGGGGTGGCCAACGCATCAGCCGCGGTCTACCAGTCGACCAGCAAGATGAGAGAGGTAGTCCGCGGTGCTCTCATGATTAGGGCCGTATCCGAAAGGTGCAAGACCGTACTTGAAGCGAGCATCCTCCGAGTATGGTCTTGGAGTGCGGTCTTCAAGTCGTGGACTAGAAGTGAAAGTCTTTCGAATTGCACTTCGACTGCAGCGCCAAATACGATCAGTTGATAAAACTGAGTACTCCTTGTTTTCCTCGCTTTTTAAACACTTATTTTTCACCATAGAAATCACATAGCATTTTCAAATGTTCGTACACACACATTTCCACACATTAGAACTATAACCAACAATTTGTTGGCCCATAACGTACATCTATCTGTGTCACTGGCTTTCTACCTCTGTGGTGATTTTAAACAAATGAACAACGAGTGCGGAAACCACGTGACCTAGTCACCAACCATCTGCACTGCGAGCTGTGCACTTGCGTGCTTCTGTTCTTGGCGCTTTCGAACTGTACTAGGTGAAGTCACTTCCACACAAGACCATACTTCCAGTCTGTACTTTGTACCTTTCGGACAGAGCCTTTATTATGCATTTTGACTGCATTTTTCGGATCTACATATCTATGTGAGTCAGCGTTCTCTACAATGAATGCGATAAAATCAAAGGCGAGGAATCGATTTACTGATGATCACTTGATTTCCTGCTTGAGAGTAGCAGTAACGTCATAAAGTGTCTGGACACAAGTGAACTGACTGCTGAAAAGTACAAAATAGTTGTGTAATTTTTTTACTGATGCCCAGCAACAAGTGAAATATTTTTGTCAAAATGAGTGTTTATGAAAGAATAAAATTGCAGTAATTATGTTTATGTAAAAAAAAAAAATATTTTTTTTTACCTTCTACTTAAAAGGATGAAAAGATGCTAATGATGAACTGGTGACATACGGAATAAAACAGGTTCCAGGCCTACGTACTGAAGCCAAAACTTATTTTGCGACACCGTGCTTTTGTGTTAGAAGCATATTTTAAAAATGGCGAGTCCATTGTCCAAACCCAACGATGGTTTCGAAGGGAGTTCCATGTCGATACGATACTATTTTGGGTCGGAACTTTTCAAGAGACAGGGTTAAGTCTGAAAAAAAAATCCCACAGGCCGTCCACGTACTGTTCGTACACCAGAAAATGTGGACGCTTTGCACTGGTCAGATATCAGGAGTCCATGTCACCCTGCCTCACAACATGATGCTGCTTTGGGCATGTCAGACCGTAGTGATGGATCTTCATTTCCACCCATACAAAATGGTAACAGTGCAAGAGTTGAGTGAACGAATGAATGCTCGTAAGGGTGACGTCCAACTTAAAGGCAAGGCTACATGAATGTGTAAGGAATGAAGATCATCATTAATTGGACACAATGTTCAAAACAAAGAAAAATTAATGTAAGCAGTGAACATTGCAATTATTTTTGTATAAAACAATTAACGTAATGCAAGGTTTAATAAACACATTTCAAAACCGTCAGCTTTCTGCCAATCCCTGTGTATATACAGGGTGTTTCTAAAGGTCGTTTACAACGCTTGGGAGGTGATTCCTCACACGAAAACAAGCAAAAAGTCTAAGTTCCATTTTTACGACTGAGGCTTCGTTTCCGAGATAGGAGCCTCGCAAAAGGTGACAAAGTGAACGTCACACCTAACTGGGACGAATACTATCACAGATAGAGAGGCGGTTCCAAGGGAATCATAAAGGAATCGTATGTGCTCAGTCCGGAAGTCACTATGAAAAGTTCACTGCACGCATGCGCAATGGAGTCCTCAAAGGAATTGGGGATTTCCAGCAACAACAATGCATGGAAAAGGTATGTAACGCAGCAAGAAGGACCGTGACAATGAGAAATGCGTTCAAGACAACACATCCCGACCTCAAACATCAAAACATGACCACCGAACACAAAATCCGAAAAGTTTAGCACGGTTGCATACCCCAGTTACACGCGAGGAATGAACGAATCATGTCATGTGGCATACGAGAGACAGGAGGAGGAAAAGAAAAACACAATATCAGATGATTGCGACAACGTGTATTTTTACACGCGACAACTGCGTAATATCCCCCCCCCACACACACACACAACAAACAACAAATGCTACAATATCTTACGCACAGACAGTCCGTGTCACTGTACACCAACTGAAGATGTCACTTTCACCACACAAAGGGGGTGGGGAGCAATACCAAAAGTGTTCTCACTGGTATTTGCCGAGGGCAATAATCACAGACGGTTTTCAAAATGTCTGCCGTTTACTTCTACGCAGAGATGACAGCGACGAATCAAGGATTGTCGAGTACGAGCAAACAAGCCAGGTGTATCTGCTACCGTCGCGGCGGCGACGTTGATGCGAGCAACGAGGTCCTCAGCTGATGTGACAGGTGTGTCGTATACGAGGGTTTTCATTTCTCCCCAGAAGAAAAAATCGAGAGGGTTGAGATCTGGCGACCTCGGTGGCCAAGGCACAGGCTCATCCCTACCAATGAACCTATTGCGAAACACGTCATGCAGGAAATGTCGTACATTACGATCGAAATGAGCTGGTGCACCATCGTGTTGGTACCACATTTCTTGCCGCAGTGCCAAAGGTACGGTCTCCAACAGTTCAGGCAGAACCTCACTAAGAAATGCATGATACGTGCGACCATTCAGGCGAACAGGGAGAATTTATGGTCCAATTAAATGATCATGTACTATCCCGCACCACACATTCACTGAAAACCTGTGCTGGTGATGGGCCACAAAAAGTGCATGTGGGTTGTCAAAGTCCCATACATGACTGTTTCTACTATTGAAGACATCCATCCTGGTGAAAATGGCTTCATCTGTCCACAATACGTTTGCCCCGAAGTGAGGGTTTGTGTCCAGCTGATGCAACAACCATTGGCAAAACTCCATACGAGGGCGAAAGTCACGAGGTAACAGTTCTTGTACTTTCTGCAGTTTAAAAGGGTGCATTCCTTCATCTGACAACACTCGCCAAACATTCACATGAGACGTGTTTCGTGCCCGAGCGAGCACTCGCGTACTGGTGCCAGGATGTTCTGCGACCGCTGTTAACACATCTTCTGCAAACTGATGTGTGCGTACACTTCGGGGTCTTCCAACTTCTTGTCGCGGTGGTAACACTGACCCTGTTTCACGCAGTCGACTGTCCACTACCTGAAAGAAGGTGTGAGACGGTAAACGTCTATGTGGAAAGCGTTCTCCATAAAGACGCCTTGCCTCACGGCTATTACCACGTGCCTCCCCATACATGAGATGCATGTCTGCTAGCTGCTGGGTCGTATACGCAGCCATCTGTGTAATAGGGAGCTGGAACTGCAAAGTATTGTTTTTGTTTAACACTGGCACACTGCACAAATTGGCCGTATCACCGTACGAACACCACAGACCAATTGTTGCGATACTTGACTTGCCCACTCCACCACGTCAACTTCTTTCAATGCAACATACTAGTACTCTTCAATGCGTATGACAACCTAGAGCGAACTGCTGATCATATCCCAGCACCTGCAACGCGATTGGGACGACTGCCGGAGAGAACCAACCCTTCGAGCTCCTCTCGCGGGAACAGCAGTCATGAAGGTCAAACGTAGACTACGAGAGCCAGACTTGCCTGTGCAGCGCTTCCAAAACTGGTCTCTTTTACGTCACAATGATCGCGTGCGAACACTTTTGGTATTGCTCCCCACCCCCTTTGTGTGGTGAAAGTGACATCTTCAGTTGGTGTACAGTGACACGGACTGTCTGTTGGTAAGATATTGTAGCATTTGTTGTTTGTTGTGTGTGTGTGGGGGGGGGGATATTACGTAGTTGTCGCGTGTAAAAATACACGTTGTCGCAATCATCTGATATTGTGTTTTTCTTTCCCTCCTCCTGTCTCTCGTATGCCACATGACATGATTCGTTCATTCCTCGCGTGTAACTGGGGTATGCAACCGTGCTCAACTTTTCGGATTTTGTGTTCGGTGGTCATGTTTTGATGTTTGAGGTCGGGATGTGTTGTCTTGAACGCATTTCTCATTGTCACGGTCCTTCTTGCTGCGTTACATACCTTTTCCATGCATTGTTGTTGCTGGAAATCCCCAATTCCTTTGAGGACTCCATTGCGCATGCGTGCAGTGAACTTTTCATAGTGACTTCCGGACTGAGCACATACGATTCCTTTATGTTTCCCTTGGAACCGCCTCTCTATCTGTGATAGTATTCGTCCCAGTTAGGTGTGACGTTCACTTTGTCACCTTTTGCGAGGCTCCTATCTCGGAAACGAAGCCTCAGTCGTAAAAATGGAACTTAGACTTTTTGCTTGTTTTCGTGTGAGGAATCACCTCCCAAGCGTTGTAAACGACCTTTAGAAACACCCTGTATATGTCATGTTTTAACTGGCCTTTTCTAATGTACAAATATTTTAATTTCATTGTGCTTACACTTTGGTATCAATGTTGAATTTCACATGTATGTTTTTCATTGAGTGGCATGTAAATGTGGAGGCACTGTGGTTCAGTTGGTAGGGTGTCTGGCTGCAATGCAGGGAACCCAGGGTAGATGATCTCAGTTGGGAATTTTTCACACCATGTGCCTGCATATGGTGCCTCTGGAGTTCACCCAGCCTGTCATGAACGAGTGCCTAGGGGACCGAAGCAAGGTGCAAATCACATCACATTCACAATAGCCGAGAACATGAATGTGATGGAGCTCCTACCTCCAGACACACTCCACACCTCCATGCCTTGCGGCAATATGCACAGTAGTGTCCAAACTTTTTCCTATGCAGGACCAGTAACTTCTTGAGCACTAAAGATATTCCACTAAAGATAATGCCTCAGTATAAAATTAGAGGCACTGTATCTACTAAACCGCATCATAAAATGCCAGGATGTGGCCCGTGGCCCACATTTTGAGCAGTTCTTTAGCATGACCTACAGTACTGGGTGGCCACGATTAAAGTTACCCTGTTCAGAGCCCTCTGGAGCCCTTTCGAAGAAACGTATTATGCTGAAACCTGTTTTTGTCAGCATTTTCTTCCACATGATCTCCATTAGTGTGCTGCATCGAGGCTTTTTGCTCGATCGTCTAATAGTTTGCATGAATGACACTAGATGGCTTACGGAATGGACAGTTTCTTCGCTCGAGCGAATAACGCTCAAACAGGCGAATGATCGGTATACGCTCGAATTTGTCTGTGGTAGTGGGGATTCAAATATGGATCGTGAAGTCAAAGACGCAGTGTAATTGAAACTGAAGTAAACACAGTCATCATCTCCATGTTAAAATGTAATTTTGTCTATCTTACCAATACATAGCAATATATGAAAATTAATAATGATTGTGGGCTGAAACTACCAACACAAATTTTACACATATATTTGTACGATTATTGAAATGACACTTGATATTCTATATATTCGAGCGTGATTGATTCTGAGCGAGGGAAAGTGGTCCAATGCAGTACTCCACTCTTTATAGCTATTCTACCAAGTTTCATTATAATCCAATGCTTGGAACAGGCTCCAGAGGGCTCTGAAAGCAGCTTTAATTCGGGCCACCTGGTATGATCCCATTTGGAGATCATCGTACTTACCATGAAAATTATACAGAGTAAAAAATATATACCTAAAGCAGTATGTCACTGAACATGTGAAAGGTAAACACACCAAATTAAGTTTCTTTGAGTTGGTGTTTTAAGTCCACTTTATGCACAGTAAGGCTAATTGGGACTGGACTTGCAGTTTAAAGTTGGATACGAACCACTATGTGCCTCCACCGACCAAATTAAGTATTTGACGAATTGTTTGGTGGTGACACTATGGGAATGATTGCGAAAGTGTACCTCCTCAAACAACACAGTTCATTTTCCGAAACACTGTATTTGCAAGATCTTTTACCTTATGAAATTTCATATCTTCATATTTGCTAATGTCCGAGACATTGATGATTCATTTTATTTGGTCTAGGAATTAATTTGTGCCGTTGTTACGCACACATTGAAGCTGTAGTTCAAACACAAAATACATAAATACCTTAAGAAAAATATTGTCCATCGCGAGCCACCACTTTCGCCCATCTGTCAGGCAAGTTACGGATTCCGTGGCGAAAGAAGTCCTCATCCTTTGAAGCGATCCAGTCAGAGACCCATTTTTCGATATCTTCTGAAGAATTGAACCGCTGTCCAATCAAATCGTTATTCATACAATCGAACAAGTAGTAGTCCGAAGGAGCAACGTCTGGTGAATACGGCGGGTGGGGTAAAACTTCCCATCCGACATTTTCTAAATAGTGGCATGTTGACATGTGGGCGAGCGTTATCATGTTGAAAAATAAGTTTATCAAGTCTGTTCTCCCATTCTGGTCATTTCCTGGCCAGAGCTTGCTTCAAACGCATTAATTGTCGTCGATAACGTTCTCCATTAATAGTTTCACCCGGTTGCAGCAGCTCATAGTACACCACACCTTTCATATCCCACCATATGCACAGCATAACCTTTGCACAGTGAATATCTCGTTTTGGTTGTG
The DNA here is from genome assembly GCF_977018435.1 of Lepisma saccharinum. Taxonomy (NCBI): domain Eukaryota; kingdom Metazoa; phylum Arthropoda; class Insecta; order Zygentoma; family Lepismatidae; genus Lepisma; species Lepisma saccharinum. The sequence goes on along the minus strand of NC_139241.1, from coordinate 84,796,671 downwards.
ATGGACCTGGTTCATCTGGCTTCACCCAGGCCTTTTTTCGTTTCGGGTTCTCGTAATGGATCCACTTCTCATCGCCAGTAACAATGCGATGCAAAAACCCATTTCTTTTCTGTCTTTGAAGCAGCAATTCGCAAATGGTTTTTCGTCTTTCAACGTCTCTGTCTTTCAATTCACGTGGAACCCAATGTGACATCTTTTGAATCATTCCCATGGCTTTGAGGTGTTTGGAAACTGTTGTTTGATCAACGCCTAATGCTTCTGCAAGTTCTTCCTGCATTCTTCTTCGTCTTCAAATTTTTTTGGCTGTCCAGGTCGCTCTTGGTCTTCCAGGCCGAAATCACCACTTCTAAACCGTGCAAACCACTTCTGACACGTTCGCTCAGCTAGCGCATGGTCACCATACACTTCCACCAAAATACAATGACTTTCGGTAGCACTTTTCTGCATGTTAAAGTAATGAAGCAGAACACCCCGCAAAAACACTTTATCTGGCACGAACTGCGCCATGTTCAGTTGACTACAAAATGCTGTTGTTGACGCGTCAATCAACTGCCCTATACTACGAACGATGCGCGCTGACAGGAGTTTTCAACGCATGTGTGGCTACACGGAACTGTGGGACGATACGCTCGTTATGCCATCTCTTGTCCAGGTGCACGAATTAATTCCTAGACCAAATATATTGATTGTTGTCTTGAGTTACTAATTTGGTACATCTATCAGTAAACTGGAATTAATTTTTACAGCCCTTACATTCCGTCAGTTGACAAGAATGGATGGTCACGACCGGCACACAGCTTTTTTTTTCAGCATGGCTGACAAGTATTCTAAAATTAGTTACTTTTATTGTACTTGACCACAATGTCATCGTTTAGTTGCTCTTGGTTGGATGCAATATGCATGAAGATAAACTAAACTCCGTACCATTGAACAGTTTTTTTTTGTTTTTTTTTAATTTTTTTTTATTACTTACTTTCTAATTTTAGTAGTGTAATTGATGATACAACCAGGACAACAAATGATGAGCCCCCCTCAAGCAGATTTGGCTACACTTAAACCTAGCTCAACATGCCCATATGAGTTTTTTGCTCAAGTGTGGAACCCTGTCTAATCCAAGATTTTTGTAAAAATGCCCTCGGGAATTTCCCGAAACTACAGTGTACAAATGATGAGCCCCCTCAGATTGATTTGCCTACACTTATAAAAGGCACTTCTGTGAGATTGTTGTCCACAAATTTGTTAAAAATATGCCCTTCTTGATATTTTTTTTGGCTACACTTAAAACTAGGCCAAGATGCTCATAAGAGCTACCCACACATACACCCACACCCACCCACACCCACACCCACACATATTTACTTCCGGTCCACTTCCGGTTTGCCTACTTCCGGTTTGCCTACTTCCGGTCCACTTGTGGCCTATTTCTGGTTTATTTATATTGCATCATGTTTTGCAACAAATTATTACCCAATATTATGCAAAAAATTATTAGACATGTGTTGTTTTCTGATTGGTTGGTTATGACATAATGTCATAATGTGTTATATTCTGATTGGCTTATTGTTTCAGATGTTTTCAATGCGGTCTGTGCTTAGGCTATATAAAGAGATTTTGCATTGCATATCAGCTAGTATTGTGAGAGTTATTGAAGAGTAAGGGTGTGTTGTTGCAGTGCTGCTCATATTTTTTTAAACAGAAAAAATTGCAAATTTATATAAATTGAATTACAAATCTATTTGATTTAATAGACAGAATTTTTGACAACCTGTCATAGGTTTATTAAGTATAGAGTTTTGATTTGAACCCCAAGAAATTTTATATAAATACCAAAGCCAAAAATATTTAAAAAAACACACACACACACACACACACACACACAAATCACACTGCTGAACCCAACTGATATTTTTTATTAAGCATAGAATTTTGATTTGGACCCCAGAAAATCTTATATAATAAACAACAACAAAAATGTCAAATCAAAAATATTGTAATCAATGCAATAAGAATATAACCAGCCCCAATTGGGCCAGGCACCAAAAGAATTGTAATCCAGACAAATGCAGAACTCCCACAAAAATATGCCCTAAATGCCATAGAAAATATAGTCTGGAATATTTCACATATAAACATATAGATACTTGTTCTGCACAGTCATCAACATTGCCCCCACAACCATCTTCATCTGGTCTGAAAAGGAAGCATGAAGCACCTGTTAATGCTAGAGCAGCAAAGCAGCCACGCTATGCACCACCTATCCATAGCAGTTTTAATGGCCAATTAAGGGATCACCGTTTTGTATCAGAGCCAAGATGTGACATTAAGAATTTTTTGAACAGTATAAATCCTGATGGGCAGGCAATTCTAAATGCACAAAATGGCTCTTATAAGCTGTCCCTCAAATTGTTTACACAATATAAGAAGCCAAATGGCACAAAATTTACACAGCCCCACATAACAGAAACTGTAGCTGTATATTCAAATGCAAATTTAGACAAAATAATAAGCAGTTTGATAGATCAATTGAACATTAAACACTCTGAATTTGCAGCAAAAGAATCAGGATGGAGCCTATGCGGAACTCCACACAAGCTCTACGTTAATATTTCTGAATTCAGCCCATTACAAGGATCTACATATCTGCCATTACCTGACAATATTAAAAACAAAAGAGCCGTGGTCAATATTGAAAATAATGATGAGAAATGCTTTTTGTGGTGTATTTTAGCTGCTTTGTATCCAGTTTCAAGGCATCCTGAGCGAATAAGTTATTATAAACAGCATGAAAATGATTTTGATGAGGCAATGGAGGGTTTAGAATATCCAATGTCTGTTCAGAATATTGATAAACTTGAAAAAAAGGCCAGGGATATTAATGGTAAACAATTATCTATTAATGTTTTTATTTGTTCTACTGGCCGTGGCAATTGCTTGATAGCACCTCTCAGAATCAGTATATTTGATGATGATTCTGCTGTTCCGATTGATCTGCTCTTAATTGAAGGGGATGATACACGCCATTATACTCTGATACAAAATCTTGAAGCTTTAGTCAGAACACAACTAGACAAATCCAATACAATATTCAAGTTGTGCAGAAGATGTTTGTCTGTATTTGATGGTAGAAAAATGGTGAATGGAGTTCGGGAAGTGAATGCAGAAATTGCTAAAAACAAGTTAATTGAGCATCTGAAATACTGTGGCAACCATAAACCTGTTCATATGGTGATGCCTAATCCAAGTGAAAATGTCAAATTCAAAAAATTTGAAGCCTTGTTGGAACACCCAGCATATATAGTCTGTGATTTTGAATCAAATCTCAAACCCCTTGCATTCTGTAGCCCAGATCCTGATGAATCTTCAATTACATCATACCAGCTACATGAACCTTCCAGTTTTTATTATGTGGTTGTACAGGATGGTGTTGTTAGTAAAGAAGATTTATACATGGGAGCAGATGCCATCAAAGAATTTGCACATAGAATAGAAAATGAGTGCCATGACATAGCATCTAATGTCATTAAAATCAAAACCCATGTTGCCTTTAACAGAGGATCAGATTGAAGATTTCAACAATGCAGAAAAATGCCCGGTATGTGATTCTGAATTTTCAGATGCAAATATCAAGGTGAAACACCATTCTCATACAGATGGTAAATTCTTAATGGCCCTGTGTAATAGCTGTAATATTAAGATCCAGAGACCAAAATTTGTCCCTATATTTTGCCATGGTGCATCCAATTATGATTTTCATCATCTGATCAGGTACGAGGGGTTTGACAAGCAGAATTTAAATATTTTAGCTGAAAATAATGAGAAATATATTGCCATTAGCAAAATAATTAAAGTTAATGGTGTTCCTATTCACTTAAGATTTCTTGATTCATACAGAATTTTATCTGCTAGCCTGGCTACACTGGCCACTCAATTATCTCATGATCAATTCAAAATCACATGTGCTTCGTTTCCAAATCAGGACCTGAAATTAATTAGGCGGAAGGGTGTATATCCATATGATTATGTTACAGATTTTTCTAAATTTGATGAGTGTTCTCTGCCACCACAACAAGAGTTTTACAGCAAAATCAGAGCATCTGGAATCACTGATGAAGATTATCACCATGCCCAGTTGATGTGGAACAATTTAAAATGCCAGACATTTGGTGATTATCACAAGGCTTATTTAAAACTTGATGTGACCCTCTTAGCTGATATACTGCAGGCATTCAGAAAATCTTCCATGCAAAATTATAAGCTGGATCCAATGTATTTTTACAGTGCTCCAGGCCTAGTATGGTCTGCAATGTTTTTAAACACTAAAATGCAATTGGATCTGATCCAGGAACAAGATATGTATCTGTTTATGGAACAATGTATAAGAGGGGGCATGGTGCAATGCTCTCAGAGATATGCCAGAGCAAATAACAAATATGTTCCTGATTATGATCCAGCACTGCCATCAAATTATATACTGTATGTAGATGCAAACAGCCTCTATGGTTATGCTATGATGAAAAAACTGCCATATGCAGGGCTTGAGTGGGTTGAAGATTTCAATATTGAAGATCTTAAGGATTTTGATGACAGTAACTATGGCCTGTTCTTAGAGGTTGATCTGACAATTCCTCATGATTTACACAACATATTTTCTGATCTGCCCCCAATTCCCGAGGTTGAGTGCTCACCTGGCTCTAAACAAAAGAAATTGATGATGACTCTAGAGCCAAAACAGGGTTATGTCATATATTACAAAAACCTCCAGTTTCTGATGCATCATGGTGTTCAAGTGACCAAAGTTGGAAAAGTTTTGAGGTTCAGGCACTCAAGATGGTTGAAACCATATATTGATACAAACACAGAGCTTCGAACATCTGCAATGAGCCAATTTGATAAGACCTTGTTTAAATTGATGGTCAATTCAGTGTATGGCAAAACAATTGAAAATGTCAGAAAACATATTGATGTTAAAATAATTACTGACCCCAGACGGAGCAAAAAATTGATTGCAAAGCCCAACTTCAATTACAGAAGAATTTATGATGAGAATATGGCACTTTTCAACATGAAAAAAACAAAGATTAAGTTTGATAAGCCTATTTATGTAGGGGCTGTGATATTGGAATTGGCCAAATTACACATGTTAAAATTGTTTTATAATGTGTTGAAGCCTTTTTATAAGGATCGTGTAAAACTGATGTACATGGACACAGATAGTTTTGTTCTTGATATTCAAACAGAAGATGTTTATCAAGATATAGCACAGCCTGAATTGTTTAAATATTTTGATACCACTGAACATTCAAAAATTAAACCCCACAACAAAAAGGTGCCTGGCAAGTTAAAAGATGAGACACTTGGTGATGTTATTGTGGCATTTGCTGGGTTAAGGGCCAAGATGTACAGTTTTGAAACATGTAGTGGCGCTGTTGCCAAAAAGGCCAAGGGCATTGGCAGACTGACTGTAGACAAAGAGCTTGAATTTGAAGATTACAAAAATTGCCTCAAATCATGTAGCACAATCAGAACATCAGAATCCAGAATTCAGAGTGTGGATCACTTGTTGACTACAAATGTTGTAAGAAAAGTGGCTCTGGACCCACATGATGATAAGAGATGCATTTTATCATCTGGCATACATACTCAGGGTGGCTACAAACAACCAGAAATGAAATTCCCTGACTTTTCCAGGTTTTCCAGGACAAAATTTACATTTTTCCCTGACAATTACAAACTAAACTAAATTGATGTTTTTGCAAATGGAAATAATAAACTCACACAGATCCACGTATGGTTTTGTTAAGTACCAATATTATCTTCTATGAAATTGACTTAATTTCTATATTCTCTATGATTTGAATTCAAATTTCAAAATAGTGAATTTCGAAAATTATTACAATTCACAAGCTAGGGAAGGATTACGGTATTTTGTCATACGCAGTAAGTTTAAAATAAAATACTTGATTATTTTTTAGGTTACGACTAAATGAGTCAAGAGTGAAGAGTGAATGATTAAGAAATGCAATTTGTAATTTATCAGTCTCCTTATACATTCTCGGTATTATATGTTGATATTTCCACTGAGATTTGGAACCCTCTGCTTGCAAGAACCATGAGTGCGGACTCATTTTTCAATGCATAAAGCTACTTCTCTCTTCTCTGTAAAGCAAACAACTTAACTCTTGAATATAAGTGAAACAATTGAATCGAACAAAATAAAGTGTCATATTTCCTTACATTATCAATGGGATTTCTGCTTCAGTACAGTATATCCCAGTGAAGTACGGTGCAACTGACAACATGCAGTTATACCATTATTGCTGAAGAAAAAGGTATGTAGGTATTAGAAATTTAACGCAAGGAATTTATATAATTGCATTGTATAGGTACCTGATTTAGCTAACCACACATTAAAACAGGAACACTCTAACAATAAAAGCTTCTGAAAGTTCATTTACGAGGGGCATCCTGAAAAAAGCTCCAATGATGCCTATACACAGCACTAGTGGTCAGAGATATATACACATACATGCAGGCAGGAAGAAGTGGCATGTAGCTGAAATCTGGTACAGTTGCAATGCAGCCATTTTAGGACAGTTCTACGTTAAAGATTGCAGCTCTCATACAGTCTCCCACTGACTGCGATGTAGCCTACGCTCAGAATTTGGCACAGAGCCACCAGCAATCGTGTGAGGTGTGCAGACCAGACGTCGTGAGTGATAGTATGGTCACACTATGGTACAGACAATTCACGGAAGGCCAATCGAATGTGCACAACCCCATACAGCTGAGTACACACGGGCCCTTTGCATCACTTCAGGTGAGAGATCTTGGACCACTCCCTGTACAGCCCTGGCCTTGCATGTACCGACTTTCATCTCTTTGTTTAACTGAAGAGGTTTCTGCCAGGACAAGGATTTGACAGCTACACTGCGGTAGAGATAGTTCCAGTCTTTACTGTTAGACACATATGCCATGGGCATAGAAAATTTAGTGCCATGCTACGACAAATGACAGAACAATGGTGCCGAAAATTAGGTTAGGACTCACTGTTACTAATGCAACAAATTACAACTGATATTCTTGTTTTATTTATGCCTAATCAGTAGGAACCTTGATATTTTGTTGCTTTTTTTTTAAATTGGTATATTTTCTTATTTTTTATTTTTAACTATACGGTGTTATTTTTCCCAAAATTCACATTTTCATCTTAGTGCATTTTCTGGCTAATATATGAAATTATATCTTCACGGTGTTTTTAAAGTACTGTTTCAAATTGTAAGTCACATGGCTTACGCCTCTTCGTGAGAGTTTGATATCTTGAAAGTTATTTTGGGAACGTTATTTTCCATGCCCCTTTTTTAATTTTAAGGTAAGGATTTTAGATAATGGAATTTTCCCCATATATTCTGAAGGGTGCATAATGAGCATAAGTGGTGACGCACACAAAAAATTAAAATCAATCAATCTCACGTGACAGATACCGATATATTATGGCACCAAAAATTGGCATTATCTTATTTTGACTTGTTAGTGTTATGTTTACCAAAATTCGCGTTTTGTTTTAGAACATTTATCTGCCAAATATACCGAAACGTAGTACTCCATAGTGCTTTTAAACTATTATTTTAAATTGTAGGTCACATGGTCTACGTATTTTCGTGACAGTTTGATATGTTGGAACACATTTTTGGGGAAGTAAAAGTAAAGTGCTCCCTGCACTTTTCCATGAAGGTGTATAGTATGGGTGTGGACTTAGGGCCCCACACTTTCTTGATCACGGCTGAAGATAGGGGTGATGTGATCAGCACCACGCTTGTGACTACCTTTATTCCTCAAAGTTTCCTCAAGGTACCAGCTTCATATGATGCTGGGTGGGCGCCGGAGCAGTTTGAATAGGTGAAAAACATCCCGATTCTCCCCTGCAGGGGATCGACCTGGGTCTCTTGCATAGTAGTCAGACGCCCTAATGACTGAGTTCCATTATTACTCGCTCGACAAATGCTGATGGTGCGCACTTAGCTTGGTAATTCAAAACATATCTCGTGCGACAAATACGAAGATGTGGCTTCCGTGTGACAGTAGATATGCACTCGATCTCCTGTTAGAACCCTGCCACTTTGCTCTGTGGTGCAAATAGTTTTGATAGAAGTTGAAAAAATCATGGGAAATACATGATTTAATGTGGCTGTCGGAATTATTCCATGTACTAAACTCTATAGTTTACTCTTGAGTAAAATGTTGGAAAACTTGCATGCTCTATGTACACAAACATGGCCTAATAAAGACAAGAATGTTGGATTTCATGGAAGTTTTTGTTGTTTTAGGACATTTCTTTAAAAAAAATCGCTAAACGCCTAAACATAACTTCGCAGCAATTACCATTTTTCATGGTTTTGTCGTTTGCGAAAAATCAATGTCCCTACTAATTGGAAATTACTTTCTTGCCACCCCTCGTATAAATCAGTAAATGAAAAGTGAAAATTTAGCAGGGCTGGCAGAGAAAAGTCAATTCTTGAAGAAAGTGATTTGCTTTTATGATTGAATGATTTGAGTAAATATGATATTAAAATATTTACGTATTTATTATTAGTATTTTATTTCATAATATTGGACATTAACCTTACTCAGTGAGAGATTAATGACCATCTCTCATGAGTTTAAACAGACAGGACAGAGAGTGGAGTTAATTTCATTGCAATACTAGTGTTGCAGTAAATTTGAGGTTGGGAGCATGCACTTGCCAATTTTTATAACGTTCACCAATGCAGCTTTATGTTTCACTTTTCATGATAGTATTCAATATATATCCCATTTGGTTGGATTCTTCTTGATATCTAAGATTAGTGCAATGTCATTGTAAACGTATGTTAACTTGTGCGAAAACAGTAATACGTCAGGATGATGAAAGAAAACCTTCGTAAGCACTGCTACATTAACTAAGGTGAAGTGAGCCAGAAGAGTAACAATATTCCAGCAGCATATTTGCAGTCTAAAGCTCTTCTTGTTTATGTGTGCAATTTTTATTGGATGTTGCAGTCCATGCAATTTCTGTCGCATGTTGTAGTGAGGTACTTTGTCGGGTGGCGATATTCGACAAAAATCGTATGTATCAATGGAACCTATTTGTTTCAATGTTCCTTTAGTTTACCCAACAAAATGCCTTACTACGACGTCCGACAACTATCGGATGGGGCCACCCGCTCCCATCCCCTCCATCGGTTGACAAGTCCCCTTGCTACTCCCATACGGACAAGAAAAAATGATAATTCAATGCATTTTCCATGTAATATTTAGACAGAGGCTTAACCTTTACTACCCCGATGATACCATATGGTATCATCAGAGTAAGATCGTACTGGCCCAATGATACCATATGGTATCATGGTGCTGATTACGAAATGAATGTGCTTTTCGGACCTTCATACTCTTATGTTTGGGTGGAAACTCTGACACAGGTCTGGAGCAAACCTGGGAAATTCATATTGATGACCAACCTCCCCCTCTCCGCAACATATCCATGCCACATTTCCGAACACAGTTTCACATTATGGCTCATTATTCAACTTGTATGGCACCCAGGAACATGAAACATGTTTCAATCTCTTTGGAAACGTCCATTCTTTGAAGAGAATACTAAGGTTTGCACCTTCTCCCCAAAATAGCGAGAGAACAGGGGGCAAACTCCAGATTTTCATGTTTTTTTCATTGAAATTCAAGGGTCGCGCCCCCAAACCCCCTTCCTCGGTTCGGCGTTCTGAATTGTACACGGTTGCATGCTCTGATGTTTTATCTGAAAAACAAAACTTATCCGAAGTAGATTGCTAATATAGTGCCAGAGTTATAACAATTTTCTGAGCAATATGCAGCAAATTACCTATTTTTCGTAAAAAACAGAGTTTCACATTTTGGCTTATTATTCAACTTATATGGCACCCAAGAACATGGAACATGTTTCATTCTCTTTGGAAACGTCCATTCCCTGACCAACTAAGGTTTGCGCCTTCTCCCCAAAATAGCGGGAGAACAGGGGGCAAACTCCAGATTTTTTGTTGTTTTTTTCATTGAAATTCGGGGGTCGCCCCCCCCAAGCCCCTCTTCCTCGGTCCGGCGTTCTGAATTGTACACGGTTGCATGCTCTGATGTTCTAGCTGCAAAACAAAGCTTATCCGAAGTAAATTGCTTATATAGTGCCATAGTTATAACAATTTTCCTCCAAAAATGCAAATTCCCTATTTTTCGTAAAAAAAAATTTTAAAAAATCACATTTTCGCTTATTTTTCAACTTGTATGGCACCCAAGAACATGAAACATGTTTCATTCTCTTGGGAAATGTCCATTCTTTGAAAAGAATACTAAAGTTTGCGCCCTCTCCCCAAAATAGCGGGGGAAGAAGGGGCAAAATCCAGATTTTTATATTTTTTCCATTGAAATTTGGGGGTTGTGCCCCCAAACCTCCCTTCCTCGGTCCGGCATTCTGAATTGTACATAGCTGAATGCGCTGATGTTCTAGCTGAAAAACAAAACTTATCCGAAGTAGATTGCTCCCATAGTGCCCGAGTTATAACAATTTTCCTCCAAAGCGTGTTCGAATTTAAAATAACCGCCGAGAAGACCGGGCGACAGAAATTTCTCTCTCTCTCTCTCTCTTCTCCTGCCATCACTGGTTTCTGGCGCCGTGGTTGTGTTGCGCATAAAAGGGGCCTAAAAGTTGAGGCCGAAACTTACGAACGAGATTTTCTATTCCCGAGCAGAGTTCCATAACTATATCTTTCAATAAATAAATAAATACATTTTTTAAAAAAAGTCAATTAAGACGAAATTCCCTGACATTTCCCTGACTTTTTTTGACACCTCATATTCCCTGACTTTTCCCGGTTTTCCAGGTCTGTCGCCACCCTGATACTCTACCATGGGGTCATTGTGATTTGAAAAATGGGAATCAATGCCCAATTACAGAGCATGATTTGAAATAAATAAACATGCCTATGAACTTATTTGGGTTCAAAAAACAGGCTTTTATGGACCTGCCAACACCACAACCCTCTTCTGATATGATATCTAAACTAAGTGCTTTGTTAATTATTCATCTGAACAGCATACTTACAGATGTTGATGATGAAACAGGTAAAATATTGTACATATTTAACAATAATTTAAATTATTACCAATTACCTGTAGGTGGTCAATTGCAATTTATTACAACCCCTGAGGGTAATGCCAAGATTTCAGTAGGGAGAAATATTTATAGAATTAAGCACTCAAACATGGTTTCTGGCACTGTATATACTGTTTCTGCTGGTGACTGCTTATATATTGAGGTCCCGGGATCATATGACAAGCTTATACCTTTTTTTATAGAATTAAGAATCAGATATTCAATAATAAATAACCACTAAAACAAAAATGTCTAATGATATATTTGGCCATACAAGGCATGAAGATCACAGTGATGAGATTCTGATGCTTGATGTCAGAGTGAAAAAATTAAGAAGTGATTTACAAGCTTTACAAACCACACTCAATGCCAGTCTTCAACTAGAAATTACAAATTTACAAACACAATGCATGGACCCTCTTCTTAAAATTGATTCTGAACTCAAATTGCTGCTTCAAAAATATACTGACTTGGCCACATTAGATAATTTTCAAAGTTTAGAAGAGGCTGTAGCAGCTCTTCAAGCCAAATTTAAGACCCAGGCCACCAACTCTGAGCAATTCAAACAGCAATTGGAAGAGCAGATAAATAATGTCCAGACACAGCTCCAAACAATTGTCAAAAGCATAAAATCACAAGAAGATTTTGATCTAGTGATTTCCACTCTAAAGGAACAGATTCAAACACTCCAGATACCTAATCTGGACCCCTTGAACAATGCCATAGCCGAGGTTAAAGAAAAAATTGAGACACTTGAAACTTTTATGAACAACTTGACATCTTCTGATGCTTTGAGTGCAATAACTCGGAGTGTTGCCAATATTAAGCTGCAACTTGAAACATATGAAGATTTTGGAAAAATTCAAAGTACCATAACCCATCTTGAGGGTACAATAGCAGCAGTGCAAAATGATTTGACAAATGTACAAGAATCCCGCCTGCCCGGGATTGTAGACACTCTTGTAAGTGTCCAGGAACAGATCACAAAGCTTGAAAACCTCAACACTGAATCTGAACTATCTCATTTTCATCACTTGATCGATGATATCCAAACAAAACTTGAAATTTTACAACAATCAACACCCACTCAGGCAGATATAGCTCTGCTCCAAAATGCTATGCGTGGTGTGGCTGACGCTTCTGAATTAAATGATGTGAAATTGGCACTTGAATCTTTGCAAAATACTGTAACAAATCTGCCTACATCACAGGAACTTAAAAATATTAAGAGAGCAGTGAATCGCATATTGAAATCAGAAGATATCAAGAATATCCAGACAGAGATCAAACAACTTACTCACAGTGGCCACTCTACCAACTAATCAACATATTAATGAACTGCATGCCCTGTTTGAGGATATCAGAAGACAAGTCCATGATCTTACTGCTCAAAATTCAAAATTGGCAGTTATTGAAAATTTACAGCAAATTGTAGCTAATATCAAGCAACAGCTAGGGACCATGGAATCCAATCAAGCAAATGCTCTGTCTGTTTTTGCCACCCAGCTACAAGAAATTGTGCAACAATACAAGAAACTTGTTGTGGACATAAAAATCAAGCCAGGCCATGATGATGTTGTTAGGACCATCAATGAGCACCTTGAATCTGTAACAAGCAGATTGCTTACAGCAGAAAAAGAAATAACCGGCATAATTGAGAATCCAAAACATACAGTAATTCTTGAATTGTACAGCATCCCCAACAAAGAATATGATTCACCATTTACACCAGGTGGCAAAATATATATGCTGTCCCCTGCACAATTTTATTACCAGTTTTTTGTTGGGGGCACACTTAGACCAATCAAGATCAAATATTGGCTACAACCCTACCTTATCAATAACAAATGCTGATAACAAAGTAAAAATCACCAGTGTAGAGTTAGAGGATTTTACAGACCCCAATACATTAGAAACAGCCTATGCTGAAGATGATGACTCTCTGGAATTTAAAATACAAATAGGGGACAAATTATATTTAGAAAATCCTGTAGTATCAGCTGCTGAACACCCCATAGTTGCAATATTCTTGTTTTCATATTATGTCTAGACAAATTATTGTATTATTGATGAATTACACAGACAAGCCAGACATAATTATAAGAGACTGCCAGTAGTCACAAAAGGCATAGATGATTTATGGCAGAGCGACTTGATTGAGATGGCAAGTGGACAGCTGAAAAACTTAGACAAAATCAACAAGGGCTACAAGTATCTACTCACTGTGATAGACACATTTTCAAAATTTGCCTGGGCTGTGCCACTCAAATCCAAGACTGGAAAATGTGTTACAGAAGCCTTCAGGACAATCATCAATCAGAGTGGAAGATCACCACGCTATTTGCAAACAGATAATGGCAAAGAATTTTATAATTCTGTGTTCCAACAATTTATTAAAAGCCAGTCAATACAACATTATTCGAGTTACAGTGATCTCAAAGCCTCAATTGTAGAGAGATTCAACAAAACCCTAAAAAATCTTATGTATAAACAATTTACACTTCAAGGTAATTATAAATGGATTAATATTCTTCCAGAACTTCTACATAAATATAACAACTCGGTTCATTCCACAATCAACATGAAACCCTCTGAAGTAACTTCATCTGATGAGCAAAAATTGATCAGGACTGTTTATTATCCTAGATACCAGCCAACAACAAGAAAGGCCAAATACAAGGTGGGTGATCAAGTAAGAATCAGCAAATATAAGCACTTATTCAAAAGAGGCTTTACAAGAAACTGGAGCACAGAATTATTTACAGTGGTTCAAATTAAACCTGGGACCCTTAACACATATATAATAAAAGACCACCGAGGAGAAATTCTCAAAGGCCGGTTCTATGAAGAAGAACTCGGCAAAACTAAGCAGCGTGACACATATCTCATAGAAAAAATCATCCGCAGAAAAGGCAACAAGTTATTTGTCAAATGGCTAGGACTCCCAGAACACAGCTGGATCGATGCAGACAAAGTGATAATATGAGCACCTGGGATGTTATAAAAAGGCTGCCAGAACCTGAACAGCAGATTAAGAGAAATGGCAAGTTGCTGCCTGATAATATTAGATGTCTTATTGTTGGGCCATCAGCTTGTGGTAAAACTACACTAATGATTGATAATTTTTTATTAGCACCCAACTGGTTAGACTGGAAAAACAGGCACTTGTATGTTTTCTCTAAGAGCTTGGAACAATTAAAATATCAGCAACTGATGAAGCTATATGATGGACTGGATATTGCCACTTTTGAATCAGATGTTAAGCCACTTCATGAATGTCTCGATAATTCTGTTGTTGTGTTTGATGACATTATACTGGATAATCAAAACAAGGTTAGAAATTTCTTTACACAGGGCCGACACAAAAACATTGATTGCTTCTACCTGGCACAGACTTTTTCTAAAATACCGAAGCAGCTGATCCGAGACAACAGCAATTTTATATGTGTGTTTCATCAAGATCATACCAACCTCAAACACATACATGATGAATATGTAGGTGGTGACTTGAGCTACAATAATTTTTCCAAGTTTTGCAGTAGGTGCTGGAACCAGGACAGTTATGGGTTTGTCACAATTGATATGACAAGAAAACCCAATAGTGGCAAATACAGAAATAAAATCAACAATTTTCTAGACATTGAAACATATATAAATAACCATGAAAAGGCCAATTATTGATGATCTTAAATTAAGAGATTATCTTGTAAAAAGATTTAAGGGATGGAAATCAGAGAACCGAGGAATTTATGAACAACACAAACAAACAGAACAGCCTATTATTGATGCTATTAGTGAATTAGGTAAAAATATCAAAACTGTTACAGAGCAAAATCAAAATTTGATCACAGAGCTTGTACCCGTAGCTGCAAGGAACATATTAGATTATCCAATCACCCCACTTTCTAGTATTCATACACCTAGTCCTGTTGCTCTTCGAAGAATTGAAGCTACTCTGGATCCTATTGAATTGGGTCTTCTTGCTCAAAAATATTTAAGCACACCTAAAGACAACAAAGATGAGGTCTTTGGCTTATATGCTGACACAGAGCGTGATGGTAGCATCATACATAGAATTGGCAATTTCAGAGTAACATTTATGGGAGATGATCTCATTGTATATTCAGAATCTCATCTTGGAGAAAAAGGTGCTTTTGTTAAGTATCTCGGCACACCTGGATTGTGGGAACTGATGACTAGGAAGAAACCTGGCAGCTATACAGATCAAGATTATGAGCATTACAAAGAAATATTAATAAAATCAGATGCTCTATACCAGAACAATGATCCCACACAAAAAAGAGTCAAGTCTAGCAGTGGAGCAAAATACAACAATTTAATCAAGCCCATATGGTCACAAATTAAGACAGGGAGTGGAATCAAACAATACAACACCCTGCCTAAAGAATTTGTGTGGGTTGATGATGTCAGGAAACTTGTAGATAGGTTATTGGTGATAGCTGGGGAGGAAAATGCTGGCAACCACAATTTTTACAATGAAAAGGTTGGAATTATGGACATGATAAGCACAAAATTGTCTAATTTTATAGTGAATGACACTAAGGGGATTGGATATCTTATAAAAATTATTAATACTCTACCACCTAAATTTTGGAATATTTCTGAGGGTCGGGGGTTGGTTAATGACATTATAAACAAGCTGCCATTTGAACTACACATTCCAGGCTATCAGTATTGTGGCCCCGGTACAAAATTGGACCATAGATTAAACAGAGGTGATCCTGGTGTTAATCCCCTAGATGCTGCTTGCAGAGACCATGACATAGCATACAACACACATTCTGATCTTGACAAGAGACATGTTGCAGACAAGAAATTAGAAGAGGCTGCATTTGGTAGATTTGTAAGCAAAGATGCTTTTTTAAGTGAGAGAATAGCAGCATTGGGGACCACCATAGCTATGAACACCAAACAAAAACTGGGGTGGGGGCTGTGAATATGTATATAATAAACCTACAATGAAGGCCAAGGGTGTTATGTATCAAATACCTTATGCAGGTCTTAAATCTCTTAAAACTATTGATAGTCTTTTAACCAAAAAGCAGCGCAAGAAAAAAAGCTCTGTCTTGCAAAGGGCCATGGTATGAAATTGTTGCTTAGTACCCCCCAATTAAAAAAATTACAACAATCTAGAAAAAAATCACATGTGGGGGGTTTCATATTTACTATCCCGGCCATCTTAGCAGCTTTGGGGGCTGTTGGCAGCTTGGCTGGGGGATCAGCTGCCATAGCAAAAACAGTAATAGATGCCAAGAAGAATAAGGCAGAATTAGATGAATTGAAGCGCCATAACCTGGCCATGGAGAAACAAGGCAAAGGTGTTAAGAAAGCCATGAATAAGTTTAAAAAAAAACAAGAGCCGCTTACAAACCAAGATATTGAAGCTTTAATCAAGCCACTGGGCATCAAACATTTTAGAGGTGTGTACATGTCTGATTCTTTGCCAGAGCAACCACTCAACAAAGAGTGTGGCATTGTTAATTTGGATAAGTACAAAAATCAGGGCACTCACTGGATCTGTTATCTTAAATATTTAAACAATGAGGCTTTTGTGTTTGATTCATTTGGAGGTGTTCCACCTGAAAATTTAGTACAATATCTAAAATCAGCTAATCTTTATTACAATAATGCCCGTGTTCAAAATTTCAAAGATGTTAATTGTGGACATTTGTGTTTATCTGTTCTCAGATATATGTCTCAAATAAATAAACCATCAATTGAAAATTTTCAAAAGGCCTTGTGGTATTTAAAACATCATGGGGGTATTCCATCTCACCAGCCAAAATTCAATATTGAAACTCAAATTACATGATGATATAGTATATCCCAAAACAATAGCTCTCAGAGCATTTTATGGCATGTACTTGATCCCTAATATTACACACCACAACAACAAAATTGCAGTTGGTGATCAAAATATTGTCATCACTCCAGGGCAGTATAATCTGTCCACTCTAAATGCTCAGTTACCCAGAGGTATAGTATTAACTCAAAATTCTGTCACTCACAGAGTAGAGATTGTATCTGCTACAGAAACAGTGGATCTGGGTACTATAGGAGAGCTGTTAGGCTTTGAGAACAACACAAAACTTGAAGCGGCCATCAAACACACTGCTATTAATATACCTAAATTCTTAGCCATAGAGACTCTGAATATTCACTGTAATGTGGCCGAGGGTATGATCACCAAATCAAAAGCCATAGGCACTCACAAACAAACTGGCATCATTGCAACATTCAAACCTAATTCTGAATTTATGGAGCCAATCATCTACACTCCATCCCCAACATTATATTTTCCTGTGTGCCATAATAGAATAGATAATATTGAATTGATGGTCACTAATCAAAAAGAAGAATTAGTTGATTTTGCTGGAGCCACAACAACTGCAATCATAGAGATTAATATTTAAATAAAAATACATACAAAAAAAAATGGAAAATATTGAGAGTTATGAGCTACAATCATTCCCCCAAACAGGAGGACATTTGCAAATTTAAATCAACCCAATACAGAGATTGAGGTTGATCTTGATGTAGGGGATGGCTTTATACACCCCCACAGAGCAGATCTATACATCAAATTTGATGTTGTAAAGCTCGATGGAACAGATTATCCGGCAAATTCAAATATAAGATTGGTAGACAATTTTGTGCCGCATCTGTTCTCTGAAATTGAGATCAGAAAGCATGGTGTTGTTATAAACAGAGTGGATTATCCCGGCATTACCTCCACAGCTTTGGCCACACTAAAATTATCCAAAACCGAGGCTTCTTACTACAAAATAGGTGGATTTGAGGCTGGTGATAAAATTATATCTAAGAGCCACACAGTGCTGTTCCCAATGCGCCTGTTGCCAGGATTCTTCTCAGATTACAAAGATATTATGTGGAAGGGTGGTTTAAGAATTACATTTAGAAGAGCTGCCAAAGATAATAATGCTTTGATGAGGTACAGCACATTAAACTCTACAGGGGAAGCTTTGCCCAATACCCTACCTGATGAAGGCAAATGCATTATTCAGACTATGGAGCTAAGAATCCCAGTTGTTGAATATGAAGCCAGTTATGCTCTTAAATACAAAGCAGATATAATAAAAAATCCACAGATTCCTTTACAATTTTATACATATCAATGTGTACAGAAACCTGCCACTGGTACTTATTATGAGTTTGATGCTACAAATTCATTCTCCAGTATACAATATGACATGCCGGATTTTGTGGTGGTACTGTTTCAGACTGGAAGACACAATAATCAGGAAAAAAATTCAAGTAAATTTGATAACTGCAACATCAAAAACATTTATCTTAAAAATGGCAGAAATGAGGTATTTCCTAGAGAAAATTATAATTTAGACATGTCCAAGGATGATTTCCTTAAATTATATGAAGCATTTACAGCATACAAAAGGGTCACTACTGGCAATACTGACATGTATTTAAAGGCCTGCACAAGACCTGGAGCAGACCCGTTCGCGAGACATCGCTCCTGAAATGCCATGCAACCTGCGCAACACCCTCGCTTGAGCAGCTTGTATGCCCACCTGCACAGATCGTTCCTGGCAGGCATTGTAGACCCGGCGGGTACCCGCAGTCTTACGATACCTAGTAGGTCTCAGTTCGTTCTTTTCATCAACTGCAGACCCCTCCCTCTGCATGACGTAGTTGCTTCGAGTACAAACTGCACCGGGCCCACACCGTTCTGCAGTGTTGCCAACTGCAATAGATTTTCACTACTTAAAAAAAGGAACTCGAAGCTTCATAAGCCACATCACCAATGAAATGAGATTTACGAATGTTGCTACCCCCCCCACACACACACATTGAAATAGGTTTTCCGTGGCACAGGATCCATAAGTATATGTCGTAAACAACCAATATACGTATATATAGTGATATAGGACAGGACTGAAACATGTCACGTTCGACGCTGAGGTCGCGAGTCGAACAACACACTGTTCTACTGCGAACACCAGGGCCGTAGCCAGCCAGGGCCATTGCCGTTACCCTCGTTTGGGGGGTAGGGCCAAGTACTTGGATAAACGTGCCAACAAGAACAATCACAATAATAGTAATAAAGTAGCATGAAAGGCATTATAATCCTCATAAATCACGCAAAAAGGGGGTAGAAGTCGGTTCTCACGCGCATTTGTGTTGAAACAGAGGATTAGAAATATTTTTTTTCAACACGTCAATTTCACATTAGCTAATAATGGAAAACAAGCACACAAACTGTTTTTGAAAGAAAGAAAGTGCATGATAAATGCATTCCGAATGTACAGACATATGGCATGTAAAATTTCCATCTACAATATTTTCTTTTCACATGGAGCGACGTATTACATAATCAATTCATTCAACTCGTAACAAACCAACATTAATAGCAAATAATATCACGGGCCGCCATAGCATTCTCTGTTTGAAAACTTTTCTCACTTAGATCGTTCGGCGCTCAGGGCCGACTCCCGCTACCCCTTTGCTACGGCATTGAACTTGATGAGACTGGATAATATTTTATAATATATTTCTACTTTCATAAAATTTGAAATCAAGGGGTTGCAATTACCCCTCCATTCCCCCTCTGCAGGTGCCCTTGGCCGTCTGGAAGGAAAATGCAAGAAAAATATGAAAATTAATTCCATCTTGAGTACCCTTTAGCCCTGCTACTCTTAAATTCTGCTAGTCTCTTTTTTCTTGTACTTTAATGTTTGACCCCCACCCTGACCCTTCCGCTAGACTTAATTTCCGTCCAAGGTTGTGAGCAATGCACCCTACCCCCTCTGGTTGCGCCACTGCGTGCCTGGTTAAGGCACCATGCAATGAAAAGCAATTAGTTTTCAGTGAGGAGATTTTTGTTTGCTCGATCATTCATTTAAATAACTGCAGCTGTAATACTGCGTGCATTTCCTGGCATTAAGATAAAAACTGCTTACGCTGAACTGAAATCGCTAAGTATATAAATTCTCCTTGGAGGAGAGAGCTCCTCCTAGGACCTCGTAGGATTTACGAGCTACGTAAGTAGGCAACACTGGCTGAAGCTGTCCACGTGGTGATGAAACACCTGGAGCGACACGCTGCCGGAGGGCTGTTTCCTTCCAGCAGGTTTTGCAGGCGCCCGGGTCTTGTTGAATGCCCAGTTACCTTGTAAGCGCAGAGCGCCTGGAAGACGAAGAACCCGGGTAAAGACGCAAGTCGACTCGTTGCCGTGGGCAGGCTAGCAGGTATACCTGTCCTCACGGGCAAGCGGGCAGTGGGTAGGTAAAATGGAGACTATGCTGGCCTCTACATGTATTACACACCAGATGAATTCAAAGCACAGAGACCCATGTTTGTCATCAACACTTCAAAAAGGAAACAAGTTGTGGTTAATGACAGGACAAACATTAAAATTATCTGTGAATTCCACGATACACTCCCTGATGACACCATATGTAGTGTTATTCTCATAGGTGAAAAATCATATGTTTATGATGTAAGAAATGAGAGAGTCACAGAGCAATTCTAGAAGAGCTCTGCTTATTACACAAGTTGAGCCTGGTGTATAATTAAACTTAAACCGGAAGTAAATATGTGTGTGTGTGTGTGTGTGTGGGTGGGTGTGTGTGTGTGTGTGTGAGGGTGGCTTAGTTTTAGGTGTGGGCAAAAAAAATATCAAGAGGGGCATATTTTTAACAAGCTTATGGACAACAATCTGACAGAAGTGCCTTTTATAAGTGTAGGCAAATCAATCTGAGGGGGGTCATCATTTCACGGGAAATTCCCGAGGGCATTTTTACAAAAATCTTGGATTAGACAGGGTTCCACACTTGAGCAAAAAGCTCATATAGGCATGTTGAGCTTGTTTTAAGTGTAGCCAAATCTGCCTCAGGGGGGCTCATCATTTATCGACCCAGTATTATATACTTTTACACTACTAATTTTACTATTGCTTTGATTGTAGTAACCTGATTCGGCTTGCGAGCTCTGGGTTTATGGCACCAGACCGACTAGTCACTCGCAAGTCTTAAGTTAGTTAATTAGTAAACTGTAAATAAGTTTAACACAAAAGGAAATAAACTACTAATAATATCTAATTTTTACCTTGTATTTGAAAATAAACCTTCAAATCTAATATTCACTACATTTTACACTATACACAGTGGTATTTCCAATAATCAATATCAACTTTTCTTCTTATGCCAGAGAGTGTGATGTGGGATTATAATACTAACAATTTGTTTCAACAACAACTCTTCACAAGCTTAACTTTACTAATGATTTAAACTACCATCTAATGCGTTTAAAAGTATTTTCTCGACGCCCGGATAAAGTTTGGTCAAAATAAGGGGAACTCGCAACGTGACGTCCGAAGGCACCACTGCCAACCGAGGAAGCAGTTCTCAATATTTCCGCGTCTCGAACTGAACCGTTTTCATCCTTTGGTCAACAGCGGGGCACTCGAAGCGCAACGCCTGATGGCACTACTGCCAACCGAGGAAATCTTTGCTACCCGAGAAAAGTTGATGTTACGTCTTTTCTGTTCCCAACTGCACTATTCTCGTCCTTTTTGCATCACTCACCCCATTGCAACTCTAAGGCAATGTTAACCAATAGCATTCAAGCTCTTACCCGCCTAGCTACAGCTTCTATTGCGACACTGCAAAACACGCTCACTGAAATCCAGCACTCTTCCTACGCACTATTCCTGTTCCTCGTAATCACCCTTTCGTCCTACGTGTGCATTATTTTACGTGGCCCAAAGTAATCTGTCACAACCAGCTAACTGTAGACAGGCGAACGAGAACAAGTCTCTGCGCAAGTAGTGACGCGAGAAGGTTCCACCAATTAACATTGAGAGAAACGGGATCGTGTAATGGGCGACGGGAGTTATCTGATTTCCTTTTTCTCTCTGTAAGCGTTGCAAACTTTTGAAAAGGATAATACCGAACGCACATGTCAAACGGACCGTATTTTTGTCTCCAGGTCCATATGATTGGTTTAAGAATTTCTTACGGAAATATTAGGGATAAAATTGCAAGAGCAAATTTTGACAAGCTGTGCATTTAGCGTACGGACTAAGGTCTGGACCGTACGTTCGTACATGCCATGAAATTTCCATACATGTACAGTTCGCAATGCTGCACTTTCAACACTCGATTTTTCATCCTTCTCCTCTGCCGATATGCACGGCCCTGCTCTACAGTTAGCTGGGACAGGGTATATGAAAATATTTCCCACAATATCGCTTCCCAAACTGCAATGTGTAGTCAAACATTCATGGGCCACTGGAATTATCACGAGACACTGGTAGCTCATGAACTACTTGGTGATTCCCAAAATTGATCTTTCTAATTTTTTTGCATGTACACACTGCTTGCATTGTAGAATTATTTCTCTTGTAGTGTACGGTTGTTACAAGCATAAAAACACAGCTTTTGTTGTGATGTTTCAGAAGAACGCACCCTCTCTTCTTCAGACAGGTGAGAAATCTGTTGAAAATAAATTAGTTTGTATTCCATTCCGCAAGGGATTCTCACATAAAATTACAAAAATGTTTTCAAAGATTTAATTTCAAAATTGTTTTTAGATCACCAAAAAGTTTGGAATGTACATTTAATTAATACAAAATGAGAAAATCTCTACCAGTTGTGGAAACCACAGGAATATATAAGTTGTTCATGTTCAAAGGATTATGTAGGACAAACGGCAAGGAAAATGGCAATATGATGGAACAAACACGAATTGGACATTACAAATTTAAATGCACTAATGGGTTTGTCAGCTCACATCATCAAGGAGATGCATGTGATTAAAAGGGGAAGGGTTTTAAAGGAGTGACGGGAAACATCGATTTCAATGTCTGGGAAGCTTCGTTCATTGCAGAAGAACACTGGAAGAAAATAAATAATGAAAATGGCAACATAGACCCAGTATGAAGTCTTCTTTTTCACAAGTGGGATAAGGCACCACCTTTAAATTTTAATGCGATGGAAAACATCAAGAATCTCTGTAAAAGATGTGATGATTTTGACTTGCCTGATTATATTTGGTATCTGTAATTAAAAATGTGACAAAATCTTCATCTAAAATAATAATAAAAACAGACTGATTGTTTTGCAGTTCAGTTGCTATGTTACAACAAGGTAACATTGACAAGATCCATTGCAATTTTATGTGAGAATCCCTTGTGGAATGGAATACAAACTAATTTCCTTTCAACAGATTTCTCATCTGATGAAGGGAGCGAGCATTCTCCTGAAATGTCACAACAAAAGCTGTGCTTTTATGCTTGAGTCATTCCATGTGAAATCAACACAATCCACAACCTGACCATCTCCGATTTTCTCGAAATTTAGGGAGTTGATACTATCCATGGAATGTAGTAACTGTGAAAAGTTTGACTGCCGTGCGTCTTGTAATTATGAAATTATTGAAGGTCAAAGTTAGCAGAAATTGCCCTTTCTGAGCCCACTAAATGTGCTGTAACTCTGCCCCTATTTGGCCTAGGAAGCTCAAATAAAGTTTATTGTACAGGAAATTGAACACGCTTTCCAATGATATGTAACAAGTCAACATTTGAATAAAAATAAAATTTTGTCACATGACCTTAACCTTTGACCTTGAATATCTCAAAACATGCATCGCTAAAAATCGTGAAAAAAATATATTTGGCACATCATGTTATACTCTAAAACATATGAAAAAATCACGCTGCGACTACCACGGGATCACAAGATACAAAATAATATGTATAGCTATGTGACTGATAAATGCCTCATTACAATGTACTAGGGTGAGTCAAAGGTCCCTTAACACCCCTATAAAATGTAAAGGAGTTATGATCGCTATAATTATTAGAATTAGAAATTCTTTATTCATGGGCGAAGTTCAGCCTGTGGCTGTTCTACCACTTAACCCGCAAAATCTAGTACAATAAAACAAACAAAATACAATTACTACTATAACATAAGAATTCCATTACATTTTCACTTCTAAATATTTCAGTAATTAACTCTAAAAAGATAAAAACAATTTTACTCATTCACACACATCAAAGTAATTAAGAATTATAATGAATGAATTATAATTATGCATTCAGTAATTAACACACTAGAAAGATAAAGACAATTTTACTCATTCACACACATCAAAGTAATTATGAATTATATTGAATGAATTATATTATGCATTCAGTAATTAACACTCTAAAAAGATAAAGACAATTTTACTCATTCACACACATCAAAATGTTCATCTTGGGTTCAAATCTGCTCATTCATGATAGAAAGATGTTAGATTCAGGGAAAACCATAGTTGTGTGTGTCAAGAAGAGGTCCGCCATATTGACATCAACTCAAACATTTTCAATGGAAAGGGGGTGATGTGATATGTTAAATCAGGCTAGAATTTCACAAGAAATGCAGTGGTGAAGATATTTTCAATGTATCTTTAACCAGCAAAGAGTTATATGCATATCTTCCACTTACAGTATCTGTTCATTATGTTGTCCATGTTCCTGTATGCACACTCGACCTCTCAAACTCACATAGAACATTTTGCAATGTAGCAGGTGCGACACCATCGCAAGCAGCAATGAGATGTTCAATATCACGGATATTAGTGCATATGCAATTGCCTTCAAATGTTTATGAAGGTAAAAGTCATATGGTGCTAGAACTGGGGAACGTACAGGCCTTTTAACAGGTCCAGGCTGCCAACCCATCTACCGGGAAATTTACCATGAAGAAAGAACCATAATATTCCCATACTGTGGTCGAGTTCTGTCCTGATGAAAAACTGAAAAAAGTACTGTATTCCGTAAGCAAGGATGAATAACCTGTTCACTTAACAAATCCAAGTAGCCCTCATCATTTAAGATTCAGTCGTTGAAAATGAACCCACTAATCCCATTCTCCATGCACCATACAACACCATTAGTTTAACAGCACCAGCAATTTGGCTGGGATCTGTCTAATGTATAAGGAAGCGTCACATTCTAATTTTTTGATACACCATACACAATATTCAACCCTTCGGAGAATGTCGTTGATTAAAATAATATGCAATGGTGCGTAAACTTCTCTCTCGAGACGTCAGTGTGATCTCGATGCGTTCCTCCTAACACATTAGAGGCATTCTATTTTCTTTCTTGACACCTCAAAAAGGGGAAAATGTTTTAAAGCATTCAATCATAACTCTTTGCTGGTTCAAGATACGTTGGAAATACCTTCACCACTGCATTTCTCGTGAAATTCTAGCCTGATTTAACATATCACATCACCCCCTTTCCATTGAAACTGTTTGAGTTGATGCCAATATGGCGGACCCCTGCTTGACACACACAACTATGGTTTCCCCTGGGCCTAACATCTTTCTATCATGAATAATTATAGCGATCATAACTCCTTTACATTTTATAGGGGGTGTTAAGGGACGTTTGACTCACCCTAGTACATTGTTATGACTGTAATGAGGCTTTTATCAGTCACATAGTTACACATATTATTTTGTATCTTCTGATCCCATTGCAGTCCCAGAATGATTTTTTGTTATGTTTTAGAGTATTGCATATGGGACGAAATACATTTTTTTCACGATTTTTGGCGATGACGTTTTGAGATATTCAAGGTCAACGGTTAAGGTCACGTGACAAAATTTTACTTTTATTCAAATGTTGACTTGTTACATATCATTGGAAAGTGTGTTCAATTTCCTGTACAATAAACTTTATTTGAGCTTCCTAGGCCAAATAGGGGCGGAGTTACAGCACATTTAGTATAGCTAAACGGGCTCAGAAAGTGCAATTTCCGCTAACTTTGACCTCAAATAATTTAACAATTACAAGACGCACGAGACTAAAAATTTTCATAGTTACTAAGTTCCATGCATAGTTTCAACTCGCCAAATTTCAAGAAAATCGCAGATGGCCAGTTTGAAATTGCACATATCTGTGTTGATTTGGCATGGAATGACTCGCTTATAACAACCGTAGACTACAAGAGAAATATATATTTCTATTAAAACCCAGTATCCAGATTTGACTGCTATGGGAACAACCAATAGAAAGGTTACATTATATAGTGCTTTTGAATTCAAAATGTAAGCAGTTCTCTTTAACCAAAAAGTCAATGTTTTATTAAGTCAGGATAGCCCTAGTAAATAAATAAATAATATGTTTCATGGATGATTGCTACAGGAATGCACATTGTGTTTTTGACGGAAACAATGTGAAACAACAAATTGTAACATGCATTTTCCTACCTTGTTTTGTCACGAAATGATGTGAAATGAACTGCAAAATGCGGAATAAATTCTTAAGCATGAAATTAGGAGTTTATTTACCCACCCAACACTTTCTGAAGTCTGAATTATCCTGAGAGTTTTGCAAATCACGGAAAATTGATTAATTCTGCTGTAAATATTTGAGAAGCAAAAAATGGTTTCCTTTACACAGGAATAAACTTAATACTCTGATAACTACATAAATGTCCTATTAGATAGGAAATGTTTATCTTGTGCAGTTTTTAAAACACCAAAATGTCACTTTATATACCGTTTTGATTAGAGCTGAGCCGATGCTCTTACCGATTCCCACCAATACCGATACCAAATTTCAAACATTAAAATTTGTTCAAAATATTTATCAATATTGGTGTGTAAATATTCTTCTTCAATTATATGCATCAATTTACCAAGGAACGTGCTTTACAATATTCAAGAATTACATTAGAATATTAAATTACATATAATGAAATCACAATGCCCCCCCCCCCCCCCGATGTGCAGTGGTAGAGACGTCACCTTATAATCAAGGGGTACCGGGTTCGATACCTGGTGCAGGCACATAGTGGTTCTGATCCCACTTTAAACTGTATGTCCAGTCTCGATTAGCCTTACTGTACACAAAGTGGACTTCAAACACCAATTCAACGAACCATTATATAATCACAAAATGTAATTTTTGTGCAAAATGAAAAGATAGTTTGAATTTGGAATAATTTCCAGCATCATTTTTGGAGATCCCTTGAAAGACCAAAATGTTGGAAAAATCTGTGCTGATATCAGTAAATGAATTTGCACCGATACTTTCCGATACCGATACATACAGACCAAGTTTTGATCTCAAAATGCACCCAGTTTTTGTATCAAAATTTTGATATTTTATTCACCATAAATATGTGGCTCTAATGCACACTGCAAATCAGGCTCTTTGCTTGGGGGGGGGGGAGGTGTGCCACTTGCAGGTTCTTTGGGTATGCAAATTTGTATATGTAATTAGTTAGTAAACTAAACTATTGCCTTGCAGTTCTAGATACATTAGAACATTAGTTCTAACCTAGATCACTAAATCTTATGATAACATTTACACATAATTTAGAAACATTCAAATACATTTTAATAAAGCCCAAAGACATACACAAGAAGAGCTATCAAACCAGTAAAACCAAAAACTTGATAACATGTCTGTTACCAAGTTCAAACTTAACATCCATCTAACCAGTGGCATGCATTCTGGGTAGGCTAGGTGGTAAGCTCTGCTTACCCAGGTAAAATAACTATAAGTGTATGTAAAATTGTAACACGCGCGAGTGATGGAAATAAAACAATTCCATCTCTGCCACTTCGTGTTCCGACAGTTCGCAAGCCTTGGAAGCGCAGCCTGTATCGGACCCAGGGCCCTATACTGAATACAGGTTCATTGAATGCGGCACCTACTGGCCCTGTAGTGAGCATATGAACAATGGTTTACCTAGTTACATTGGCCACTTGGAGCATCCGTTGTGGACTCGCTGTGCTTCTCCATTGAATGCATTGTAGACAGCGGTAGCACAGCATACTAGCTATAGTATGACGGGATACCACACTCTTATTTTGTGTATTGCTCTCTCTGTATATTTACAATGAAGGATATTGTATTGCAATGGCAGAAAGTGTGCTTGTAATTGATGATGTGAAGAAACCATTTGGATGTTGCACTTTTAGTGATTGGTTGGTTGGTTGATTTGGTGTTTTAAGTCCACTTTATGCACAGTAAGGCTTATCGGTACTGGACCTACAGTTTAAAGTGGGATCCGAACCACTATGTGCCTCCACCGGGTATCGAACCTGGGACCCCTTGATAAAAGGCGACTACGCTACCACTGTGCCATCGGGGAGGCCCCGCACTTTTAGTGAGAAACGTGATATTATAAATATAGGGAGACCTGTGCCAGCACTTCCAAATTTGAATTTTTTACGTAAAGTAAAGGAAAGGGAATACTTTCGTTATTTTAATGTTCATCACATCAATATGAAATGACTGATTGGTTAGTAGGTAGCTGTAAACTCAGTAAATTATTTAGCTGGCCATGCCTATTGTTTTGTAATGAACGGAGTGTGTAGAGTAAAGAAGGTTTCAACTTAAATAATCTCACCAACCAACACTATCACCATGGACGTCCGGAAGGGAAGCAAGGGCAGGCTACGCATCCCCTTGGATATAAATGCCTACCTACAAAAGTCTATATTTCACACATAATATAAATTACTGTGACTGAAATGAAATTAATTATTATAAGAGCGTTGAAGAAGCATGATAATTTCAGACTGAAACCGTGTTTTTTGAGGAGGCATCACTATTATGGGGAAAAATATGCCTCCTTTGCCCCACCCCTGGAAAAAATACCTTGCTTGCCCCTCCCTGGAAAAAATCCTGCGGACATCCATGGCTATCACAAAACATGAAATATATCACAGTCATTTGCGTTCACTTGTTCAGTTACAGCTCAGGCAGTGGCGATTCCAAAACTGGTGGGGGGGGGGGGGGCAAGGACAGATTACTTTCCCTTGATAATAAGGTTTAGCATAGTGCAGTGGGGGGGGGGCAGTTCCCCCCCACTGGTTCGGAGCGTACCTTAATGTGGCGGCCACCACACACCCCTGCATCTAACATACCTACAAGTTTCTTATGAACACTTTAATATATGTAAAATATCAGCACTATGCCATGAAAATGTAGGTGGAAAACAGTTGTCTCGGCTCAATGAGGTTGGTCAGTTTCAGAATGGTGTCCTCCCTTAAGGCTAGGCTGGACCTTAGGCATGTAAATCGGCGATTTTTTTCAAATTTTCCTCTCCATTCGAAAAACCTCTTGGATATTCCAAAATTTGAAATATTCCATCAGTTAGATTTCCTTCTAGAGCATTGACGTGTATTTTCGTGTAGTTTTCTTTGACTGTTGTCTAGATATTATCAATAGTTTAATAGACTTAGGTAATCACGAAACTTAATCTATGAGGCTGAATACTTTCCGGCAGGGAAATCTTTGATGAGTGGACCATTAATGGACACGAATGATTTTTCAATTGTGTTTGTTAAAAAATGGTAAACTACACGGTTTCAATCTCATTTTCTTTGAGGGGCATAAAAACACCCCTGGCAGTGATAGAAATAATTTTCATTTGTCGGGAATGAATTTTTTGTGTGTGGCAAATCCCCAATGAACATCATTTGCGACCTCGCAGGGCAATATTAACGAAATAGGCTTCTGTTAGAAACAAACACTTCAATCAGCAAATTCACGAGAACTTGTGAGTGTTTATGCGGCATAACGTAACATAGCTATTTCACTCAGGGTTCGGGGAAAAGCACACTCTCTAAAGGCAACGAAAGTTCAATGATGTATTGCAAATACTTCGGGTGTAATCAATATTAGGGCCCGAGACATTATGTTAAAACATTTTTTTTTTTATTTGGCATCGGATCAAATGCGGGGGTGAGATATTTCTGTATCTGATGAAAATGAACTGAAATAGACGATGTTGATAAGGCATATTTCAGCATATTTTACCAGTTTCATGCTTTTACAACATATTTCTTCAACTTTCTTGTAATAAGACATATTTCTGTATAATTTCATAATTGTCTTGCATATAATCGGTTAATTTATCATTTTTTCTTCATACCTATAGCCAAGGGCGTATCCAGGGGGTCCAGTCCCCAATCCCCAAATTTTGAAAATACTATGGTTGATTCATAATACTTTCTGATGAGACACATGATGTACCAGATACAGAACAATTCTCTCTCTGTGTATGGTTTGAGAATTCTGAAAATAATATCCACTAAAAGTTCTTATGTATCAGCAGGGGTGCCCACAGGGGGATTATGATGCAGGCTGCACCATCAAGATTTGGGGGGGGGTAGGAATTTTCCCCTTCAAATAATGCAAAATTCAACATTTATATATATTTTTCCAAAATATATGTAAAAATTTTACACCTTAAATGCACCATATTTAATCCATTAGGTAAAGAAAAGAAAGTGTTTAAGGGCATTATCGAAAGGGGAGGGGGGAGAAATATCCAATTCTTACATATTAGGCTTTAATTGACAGGTGGGTTCTGGGGGGGGGGGTTCTAAATTAAACGTTGGAGGGGGGGGGCAGTATCCAACTGTGGTATTAGATTATGGCATAGAAATTTTGGTGGTAGAATTGAGTATTAAATATAAATGGAGATATGAAGCTCTTGATAAAGTGTTAAATCTTAAATTGTCAAGGGATTTCTGTAGTGGAGAGAGAGTTTGAACATTAAATTTTGAAGAATGTATTTAACACTATGGCATCCACACGTTTTCAACCCCGAACGTGCCAAAAGAGAAGCTGGAAAAGAATAAATATCTCGGGACCCTAAGAGAGTATTGACATGCCATTAAATTAATATTCTTGAAAGCCTGCAAAGAAATGGATGAAAAAACGTTCTTGCTCGCAATTGAGTGTTGCGAGAATGCATGCTTGCCACTTTACTGAGGTGAATGTGAACTCTATATTCATTAATGACATCACTTCTTAAGATATAATGCTTAGTGTTGGTATACTTCTTAATTTAAAGCAGGTGCATCATTTGGAACAAGAAGCTCAGAAAAAGTTACTTTTGGTAGACACTCTGTTGTAATTAAATACTTTGTAGGGATCATGATATGGTTTGAGGGTGTGTATTATATGATTTGGGGGGATGCATGACATGATTTTTGGGGGAGGGGGATCGGCACTCCTGTGTATCACACTGGGTAGTGACATGTCAGCTGAAAATCTGACAGTTCTTGAACAATGTCACATACTCGGTCTTGACATGAAAAAATTCATGAGTCAAGGTTATGATGTGAGTGGCAGATTTAATGGTGTGCAATCATGAATAGATCAACAATACCCAAAAGAAACGTGTGCGCACCCTGCCAGTCATTTGGTAAATGTAGCCCTTTCTTCAGACATACCTAACTCCACCATGAGAAACTGTTTTGGTACAGTAAGTAAAGTTGTTTTTTTGTCAGAATAATACATGCAGTGGTGAAATACTAGAAACAATATATTGCATTATGTACCAGGCAGTAAAAAACATTGTCAGTGTGTGCGTCTGGTAATTATTATTATTATTAATAATATTTAATAGGATAGTATTATTAATATATCACTCTTATAAGTGTCTTAATTTTAAACTTTATGGGACTTATGACATCTATTGGGGAATGGGCACCCCTGGCTGCCTTTAGCGCAATGGATAGTAAATATTATCGATGGCAATTACGGAAATTACAGGCAAAGAAATTAGAAGCAGACGCCATCTTTTTGTACCAACTAGTGCAGAAAAATAATACCCCCCATCATATATCCCGCCAACAATTGATAGCCTTGTTAACATTATTGAAAAAAACTGTTCTTCAACGTTGTGTGGGGACTAGAATCACCGTAAACGAGTTTCATTTGTTCTCATTTCTTTACCTTTTTTCCCTTCTCACAACAATCAGTCAAAAGTAAAAATAATATTCAGTACATTACAGCCCCTATTCTATCGGCAATCGAGTACCATAGTTTCAAGATCACTTCTTGTTTGAGACACACACGTATACTCTGTCCTCCTTATCTCTGAAGCAGGCAAATGAAAAGAAGTCACTTTGCAAGTAGTGATGCGAGACGACTCCACCAATGAACACATGAGAGGCAGTGGCGGTGATTAGAAGGGGTGAGGCAGGGTAGGGGGGGCAGTTGTCCCCGTTTTCTGCCACATATGTTCCGCACTATGCTCAACCTTATGTATCAATGGAAAGTAAACTGTTCTTGCCCCCCCTGCCCAATTTTGGCACCTTACCAGCTTGTACTGCTTTGCTCTGCCCACTTGATTTCCCCCCCTTCTCTGTTGTGCATATTTTTGGCTTTACTGGAAATATGTCTGCATTTTTCTGCCATTTCAAATTTTTTATCACATATTTTCCAATTTTTATGACATAATTACATACATATTTTACAGTTTTATAGGACATAAAAGTCCCGGGCCCTAGTCATTTTACTAAACATTAGGCAGTGGTACTTACCAGTAGCTGATCCCCCTTGGTACGTTCTTGAGGCACTCCCGGTAGATGCTTGGGATCTCAACTGTGCTACTCGATCCATACTTCCAGAGTCTTTGCTTTCACCACCCGAGGTTAATGGAGCTGACAAGAGATTAGGTTGCGGAGGAAATAGTTTCACTTGATTTCCAGTCGCCACTTTTCCATCTCCTGCAAATTAAGGACAAACAAATATGAAATTAACAATCATGATGTGGATGAAGGTAGGTTTAAAGTAAGCAGAACAAAAAGTAATAAACTTTTACAGGGAACAGTTGGCTTTGGGGGGCAATGGCATCATTTAGTGTCACAGTCATGGTAACTATGGCATATATGGCCTTACAGTGCCTGGCAACTAGCAGGAGGGTTAAACTGTAAACAAACACTCCTGCACTATAGCTCTTTTCAGTTCTTACGACGTGTGCTCTAGAAGCTGGCAGGGGAAGTGGGGAGCGGGGAACATGCTGCTGACCAACCAGAGAACAGACCACCTAGCGGTGGAGCCGAGAGTTACCCAGTCATGAAAGGAAGCTGCAGCGCTAACTTCATTCTGCACGTTGCTGTGTTGCCAATTCACCGCGTTGCTGATGGTGTTTTGCCCCAGTGTTGATTCCTGTTTGTTACGAGCGGAATGTAGGAATAACATACATAGGAGTAATTGTTGTCGCGTCGTGTACTGCCTAACTGCATTGTTTCTTCATTAAACATGTACGTGGCATGTGATGTGACGTTAATTGGTACTCTTGTTGTTCCATTGGGAGCTTTGTGTTTAGCAATGCAGTATCGTACGATGGTGAACAGGAAGGAGTTAGTTCGTAGCCAAGGCAGGAAAATAATCAGTAGGGTTCATGAATATTTTCAAAAGGAAGCAGAAAACAGTGGTCCCTTGGTAAGTGTGCACAAAGTGCAACAGAGAGTTTCGGAAGCTTGTGGAGTGAGTACGCGAACTGTGCAGCGTGTTGTTAGGGAAGGCAAAGACAGTCTTGAGGCTTCGGGTTCCACGTCATTTGAATCACCGTGCAAACGAATCAAAAGGAATAGTATCACAAAGGCAATTGACGGTTGCGATAAAGATATACTAAGAAGAATTATCCTCGGGTATTATGTAAAGGGTGAATATCCAACACTGAACATGTTTTCGTTGATTTGCATACATTAATAAGCTTTCAGTGGGGAGTTTCGTCATTGTGGAGGATACTGAAGTCTATGGGGTTCAAGTACAAAAAGATCGATGACGGTAGACAATTTCTGATGGAGAGAGCCAATATAGTTACAGCCAGAGTAACGTTTTTGCGAAAAATGCATCTTCTAAAAAAATAAGGAACCTTTGTCCTATATAGGTATTTTATTTAGATGAAACGTACATACATCAGAAATACGCTCCAACGAAAATCTGGCAAAATAAAGAGGGTACAGGGGGTTTAAAAGTGCCCGTGGGTAAAGGTGGGCGCATTATTGTTTGTCACGTAGGTACCAGTCACACTGGTTTTCTACAGGAATGTAAATTAGTTTTCAGTGGTTTTTGCAGTTTTTAGATATGCTTGACGAAAGGAACATCAAAGACGCAGTGATTGTAATGGACAATGCTAGCTAACATTCGGTACAGTTGGAAAGATTTTCTACAACGTATTCACTTGATCTCATACACTTATCAGTATTCTACTGACCACAAGATGAGGGTAATAAGCATTCTCAGGCCATACGCAAACAATGGGACGTCTATATTTCACGATTCTTTCGATTTCAACTCCCCTTTCCCGCTACTCTAGCAACGCTGCATTCTATCTCTCTAACCGGCCTGTCTCGTTGCGCTGGATAGGTCGTTTGCCCGCTCTCCACTTCCCCTGCCAGCTTCTAGAGCGCACGCCGTAACAACTGAAAAGAGCTATAGCAATAATGACATTTAAACCTGATGTTATAAACATGGAAAAGATTTATATGGACACTCCTGTTCACATAAAGTGGCCCATACTTCAACTGTTCAATGTTATAAAGGACCGAAAAAATGCTACACACACAAATACATATTTTGTTGTATTAACCTAGCTTACCTGAAGGGGCTGTTAGGGCCACCACCCGATGTTTTTTGATTTTCAACTGAAAATTTTTACAAAATATTTAAAATAAATTACACTGTTCCCTATGGTGTTCCAAATATATTTTGTATTAGTTGTTCATAAAAACATAAATGTGCCATACATAGGAGGCAGAATTCACTTGATGGTCTTAAAAGCCACTCACTTTGGATGCATGTTACTTGAGACACTGTACAATTGGTTGGTAATGATGGTTAATTTTTGTAATTATTATAATTAATATATAACTGCACCTACATAAACAAAAAAGCATTCATGAAAAAGTTATGTTTTGTGTGTTTTAGTGAATGGTAAAATATGTGTGTGACACTAATGCATTAATTAATACATTAATATTAATATAATTTTAACTCTTTGCACCAGTAATCATTTCCCATAAATTTGGCTTCTTTCTTGCATGCGAATTGAATTTATTTTACTTGCATTTTTTTAGACAAAATGATATAACATGGTAATGTATATTTCTAAGGTTTGATATGGATAGGAGTGTATTTGAAATTTGTTTGTAGATTTTATGTAAATAAAATATATAATTGACATAAACAGCCATATGCAATGCTGTAATTCCAATAAATATATTGATGATGATGATCAAAACAAAACAAAGAAAGTTCGTAAATTTATTGCGGTTGGATACTTTGACAAGCATCCTAATAACAATTTTTGTTCCGCCAAATATAGTGCACTTCATAAAATAACTTGGTGACATGGCAAGGCAAGATAAGTGTGAACATTTTGTAGGAATATGCATTGTAACTTTCAATGAGCTTAGAGATTTGTGTACATAATGATATTTTATAACATTGGTTATTTTCTAAAAATAATCATGTGAACAGCAAGGAAGTAGTGCAACTTTCAACATGGCGAGTTATATTCGTGCGTGAAGGTCTCAGTGTTCAGTGATACATCGAATCTCAGGGTTGGTGAATTTACACTTTAGTTTCCGATTAACAGAACCATGCCAAAGCATGGAAGAAACTTCGGTGTTTGCTTTATAACATGCTTGCCTTGTTAGTATGACACTTAATAGAGAAGACACATCTGATTGGTCCAGTGGGTAAACTATGCATAACCAACCCAAATGCTGAATGAGTGTCTTAGCACAAGAGCTTTGACAGAAGAATGCACATTTCTAAATCTACTGTGATATTTGTGAATGTACATTGAAACAGTGTAGTAACTATTTTGTATAAAAGAATGTATTTGTATACTCTCAGCCAAGTTGAAAGTACACTTGACAAATTATTTTTAAAACTGTTATTTATATTTGTTGCCTAACAAATCTCAACTAATAATGATTTTCTCACTTTAAATCTCTTCACTAAGAACAACTTGTTTTATTCTTCTTTGTAGCTAATCAGTGGTGATTTATTAATTCTAGTTTTTTGGACTTTTAACCACTGTTATTTTCTAAAAAGAGATTTACCTACGTTTCGGAGGCTGAATCTGCCTCCGTCTTCACTCATAATCTTACCTGGCAATTTTTTGTATATAGAGGTCCTTGTGACCGACAGACGCGGTGGAGCCTAGGCCACCAAGAATAATCCTCCTAGGCAACAATTTATGTGACCTAACGACTACACGCTATCCTGAAGACGGAGGCAGATCCAGCCTCCGAAACGTAGGTAAATCTCTTTTTAAAAAATAACAGTGGTTAAAAGTCCAAAAAAACTAGAATGAACTTGTTTTATTTTTCAAGTTTTCAGTCTCAAATCTTCAATAAGATAAATATTCCTTACAGAAAAGTCACAGTTCCTCTTTGTATAAATATGAGGTAGACATGCAAACATTCAAAGTTGTTTATCAACTATTACTTAATTGGGATAAATATATTGATCACACTACAGATGGGTTACTAATAAACAATAATACACTCTGTAAAAAAAAAATAGCATCACTTCATTATTTTTGGTCGTCAGCATTTCGCTCGTGAATTATCAGTTGTTTTATTGATTTAATTCGACTTGTCGATTTGTTTTCCTAACAATTATATAAAACACTATATCTGTACAATATATTTTTATTATTTAGGTCATAGTTACGTACATAATGCACTTGACAGAACTAATATCAAAATTATTGCAAATATAGCTTGTGGAACGTTTTCGCACAAAGACAATTTTTACAAGTAAAAAGATTGAACAAAGGTTTTAAATGCATCATGATATGTTAATTTGAAATGATAGTAAGTAAATACATTGACTAGTACTTAGTGTGGCCACCCCTGGCCTTCCTAAGTGCTTCCAACCTTCGAGGCATGCTATGAATGAGATTTGAACAATATTCGACCTCAATTTCATTCCAAAAATGTACAATTGCTACCATAAGTTCCTCTTTTGACCTGTACGTCTGATTACCAAGTTTTCTGCACATCATAGCCCACAGGTTTTCTATAGGATTCATGTCTGGAGAGTTGGGTGATCACCAAAGTCTTTCAATATTCATATCATGAAACCAGTTATTCACCACCTGAACACGGTGACAGGTTTCATTATCGTCTTGAAAAATAAAGTACTCCAAATTCTGTCCAGAAAAATGATCTCCTGCAGTTTGTAGAACTTTCCGATTCAGGATTTCCAGATATTGATCAGCCTTAACGGTCCATGTGCAAATATGCATCATGCCAATCCCTTTTGCAGAGAAACATGCCCAAATCATTATACTGCAACAAAACTTTTGAGTTTCTAAAGTACAAGATTTTGCAAGTTCTTCTCCCTTCCGCATCCACAGTTTAACTGAGCTGTCATTTCCCAGCAATTTAAATCGTTTTTCTTCAGAAAATATCACATGTTCTCAATCTGCATCATTCCATGTGTCAAACTCACGTCTAGCTTTTGCATGTGCGTCAGTAAGTCTGGGTTTTTTACGTGGGACGTGTTTAGAAACACCCTGTTTCTTTAGTCGGGATACTACAGTAGCATGAGTAAGATTAACTCCCACCTTATTTTGAAGTTTATGTGCAATTTGGCGTGAACTCATTCATCTGTTCTTCAGTGCCATGTCCTTTATCATACGATCCAGTCAAGGTGATGTCTTTTTCTTTCTGCCACAGTGACTTCTCAGTGATGATTTTCCATGTTCTTGTTAATTTTGCAGGCAGCGGCTAACTGTGGATTGATGCATTTGAAGTTGCCGACCAATTTCTCTCTGAGAATGACCATCCATATGCAAAGCAAGAACCATTCCTTGCTTGCGTGGTGAAATGTCACACTTTCTGCCCATTGTTTTCGAGAAAACACGCTCAAATACACTACACAGCACCAGAACACTTCACAAATATGATAACGTATACAAACTGTCAATAATGAACATGTAGTTGCAACATAAAACATGTCACAAGTTGCACTACTAACAATCGTTTTACAGATTCCTGACAATTGATTACAAAGCCTTGCAGCAGTAACTGACTGCAACACCCTCTAGCGGACACTCCAAACACTAAATCAACATAAGAATAACACCACACTACGCAGTGAATGCAGACCAATACTTCAATCAAGTGATTTCAAGTTGTGCAGGAAAGATGCATGCATGCGAAACTCAAATTTGTCAACATCCGTAATAAGAATACAGTGATGCTATTTTTTTTTTACAGAGTGTATTGTATATTTAAATGTTAAACACCATCTGTGCACGTGGATGTTTATGGATAATCCAAATGGCGATTTTTGGATTCATTTGCATTACCACAAGTTGAGTTCATAAAAATGAAGAAATTGACACCTATAGCAGATCATCATGCTCCATCCGATGTCATATATTCTTCTTCTTGCCATAAAAATGTCTTTTAGTAGTGTAGATCGACTTCTTTCTACAATACTACTTCCATTTGAAGCTAAAAAAAGGAGCTTATAAAATATCCCTGTCCTGTTGTATCTTCCCACCATGCAGCCAGTCCACAGTGTTACCAGCTCCTCGCAGATCTTCCCTAACCAACTCATAATAGATCCCCGATCTTGAAATATGTTTTTAAACGTTCGAAGATGAAGATATAAAACATTTATAGGAAGCAACATGAAACTAATTTAAATGTAAATATTGAAGTTACTTTTCCTATTTTGTAACACAATCAGCAAATATATCTGACATTCTATATTCTGTGGAATTGCTCTGAGCTCACCTGAATATATGTATCGTACTCCATTTACATGAAATATGCAATTCCCAATAAAATCTTCTGTATGTATTCAAAACACAAATTATTTTCTTTCATAAAAAAAATCAATTATAGCATAAAAGTTTTTCACCCAAACAATATAAACAAACAGATTGAAATGTGATACTTGTGCAAAAACGAAATGGCATGCAAAATTTCAAAATCTTGAAATGTACGAACAAATGACATGGCAGCCATATTTGCAATTGTATAATATAATTACACATTTCAGCTCATAAATAAGATAATTCATGTACTAAGATATTAAAAGATTGTAATTTGGGAATTTTTGGCTGAAAATAAAACTAGTTGCTATTGAAATATTCATATTTTAATACCTGCAAAAGTTTTAAATATAACAGCAAGCTGTGTTGAATGTCATAATCCTAATATAATTTGCACACAACCCAAAAATTGCAACAAGAAAGTGGTAAATGCCAATAGCCACTTATGTAGTAGATTTCTACTTGAAAATACTTCAAACATGACTCCATTTCTTATGATACAGTATGTAACATTGTTATTCGTACACATAGAATTTTCGAGGAAAAAAGTCATATCTACTAGTAAACAATCATTTTCATATGTACCTGGAAATTAAATTAATGTTAATGAAGGTTTCGCCAACAAATGCCAATAAAAATGTATGTTCAAAGTGTATAAACAGAGCATATAATTTGTGTGAAAAGAGAAAAACACGCTGTTTCATGCAACATTGTTATTCGTACAGGCAAGAGTTTCAATCTTCTTCGCATACAGCGCCACCGCTATTCGAACAATTTCGTGCAGTTTGCAACTTTGTAACAAGTTTGAACATACAGGCTCGCTTTCCATCAAGTGGAATGCTGGCGTAGGTATTGTTGTAGGCCTATCGTCTATCTATCAGGGCAAGGTGAAGGAACTTAGTTCCGATCTGAAGGTTGTTGTTATAAATTTGGCCCTTAGAGGTTATTCGTTAAGAAAAATTGGACAAACAGTCAATAAATCACACTCCACAGTTCAATATATAGTAAATAAATTTTGAGAGGAAGGTTCAACACAGAATGCGCAGAGAAAACGAAGAGAGAGACTGTTGAATAAACGTGATGAACGCTTTATTTTACAAAGAGTGTGAGAAAACCCTCGACTAAGTGTTCCTCAGTTATGACCGTTAGTAGAAAATGT
Source organism: Lepisma saccharinum (assembly GCF_977018435.1). NCBI lineage: Eukaryota > Metazoa > Arthropoda > Insecta > Zygentoma > Lepismatidae > Lepisma > Lepisma saccharinum. The sequence goes on along the minus strand of NC_139241.1, from coordinate 84,756,734 downwards.
TGCTGGCAAGATGATGTCCGATCAAACTGTTCGACATGCCTTGTGGAAACATGGATATCATGGCAGAATACCACGAAAGAGGCCGTATGTAAATAAGGTGAATCGCAGGAATAGACTTTCATTCGCGAAAGAGCACACCCACAAGGACTAGGAATTTTGGGATAGTGGCATATGGTCAGACGAGTCCAAGATTAATATATACGGGTCAGATGGGATAAATAGGGTCTGAAGAAAATCAATGATCACATTAACACAGTTCCAACAGATAAACATGGTGGTGGGTCATTAATGATTTGGGACTGTATGTCGTCCAAAGGTGTTGGTACCATCCAGTTTATTGATGGTATCATGGATGCACATGTCTATTTGGACATATTGAAGAACAATGTAAAGCAGAGTGCCCAAAAAATGGAGATGCTGCCTATCTACAGATTCCAACAAGACAATGACAGTAATCATAAGGCACGAGTTAACATGAATTGGCTAATATGGAATGTGCCCAAACTACTACAAACACCAGCTCAAAGTCCAGACTTAAATCCCATTGAGCATTTATGGGCAATTTTGAAGAGGCGAGTCCATAAAGCAGGCGTCAAGTCCAAACAAGAGTTGAAAACCGTTGTGCAAGCCGAGTGGAATAAAATAAGCTCTGAAACTGATTAATTCTATGAAGAACAGGTGTGAAGCAGTAATTAAAGCCAAAGGATACACACCAAAGTATTAGAACTGTCAGTCAATTTGCTCTGAATATACTTCTAGCTTTTATATTATTAAGGGTACGAATAGAAAGTTGTACAAAGAATGGCACGTTTCTCTTTCAGTTTCATTTAATTTATTATTGTCATTGGTTCTACAGAATTTGGGTAAGATTTTATGTTTCTAATGATATTAGTTATTGAACTCTAAAGAAACAATTTCAAAAGAGTGTATTTCCTTTCAGATTTTAAAGCATTTTCTTTGACAATCCGTGTGTACGAATAAGAGTGTTACATACTGTATTTCTACTGTAACTACAGGTAAGGTTAAGTATACCAAACTGAAAGATAGTTTGTCCACAACAAATTTTAAATTTCTTGCTTGTCTCTTTTATGATTGTTCAAAAACATGCTTTTGGTGCACTACTACACAAATATGGATCTTTCCAGAAAAAAAAATTCCTTGACTTTTTGATACAGGTAGACACCCTGAGAAAGCTCAAAATGAACACAACACAGATGAACGAAAAACTTTTAGTAATTAACACAAGCGAAAACGTGGTAATAGAAATTGCAATATGTAGCATATGGATTATATGTCTGAAAATGTGGAAATTACATGTAAAAATAACTAAAATATGTGAAGTATGTACTAAAAGCTAATACATGTAAAAGAAAAAGAGCAATACATATCACAATTCTCCAATACAAAATAACATTCATTTTTTGTATCATAGTGATAAACAAGTGAGCTATGTGCACCTGTTGGAAGAAAAAAATAATAGACTGGCTGATTGCCTGGGGTTGCCTGGTATTTATTTATCCCAATCAGTGGTGTGCCCAAGGTGGGTTTGATGGGGGTTATAAACCCCCCCAGTCCCTTTCGCCAAGTATCCTAAAAAAGAACGTCAAAGGTAGGAAAATATGACAAAATGAGGACTGACTACCAAGAGAAAGTATACATAATCCCTCACTTTCGAAAATCCTGGGCACACCACTGATCCCAATCTTCTATTAGACAGGAATATAATCAATTCTAACTATAGTGTATTTACAGGTATTTAAAAGGATAAGTACAGTATACAAATTATAAAGTAAAATCTTTTACAAATTCACTATAATATTATATTGACTTGAAACTTGATTATAAACAACATTTTTAGTTTCACCTTCAGGAGCAAGAATAAATAAATTGAAAGGCATTGGGAGTGTCACTATTCATCTTAGCGACCCCGAAAACCAGTGGCGCAGGAACGGTTTTCATTTGGGGGGGGTACAAAATTCAGCCTCCCATATATATATATATATATATATATATATATATATATATATATATATATATATATATATATATATATATATATATATATATATATATATATATATATGTCCAATCAAGTGTCGCAATAATAATAATTAGGATAATTATATTTAATTAAATTAATATATTAATTAATTAAATATGTACATTAATTAATATTGTATTGTTATTATTACATGAATAGGAAACAGATAGTAAAAGAATACAAATATAACAGCAAGTATTCATTATCTAGCGTACGTGTAGTTAAGATCGCCAAGATTTGCACAAAAACAACTGCCCTGGCAAGGAATTTAATGTCAGATAGAAAAAGAATTGAATATTTATTGAATAACAAAAAAAAGGAGTTAGATCCAATTAACGAAAAGTAAAGTTTCTGATTAATATTTTATGGATATTATCATTAGTAGTGTGCATAAATCTTTGGAATCCTTCAAAGCCGTATGAGCCAAATTCCTTGCCTTCCAATAAGTTCAGCGGAAAAAAACATCGAGTATACAGGGTGCAGCAGAAATAACTCCCGGATTTCATTCGTGAATAACAAAGCAACGATAGATGTTATGCAAAATTTTATTTCACAGTTGTAAAGAACAAGGATTACCATTTTGTTTCCCATATGTACCGAGGCAACTCCATGAACGCCCCTAGTTTTTTGAGGAAGACGGCATGCAGTTAATGTAACGTCTGACCGTTATGTATGGATGTTACGCAACTTCCTGCAGCCGCAATCGAACGAGCGTGGCAAATTGGCTGTGTGGTTCCAACAGGATGGTGCCACAGCACGCGTATCGATGAACGTGCTACGTGAAATGTTTCCAGGGCGTCTGATCTCACTTCGAAGTCACCTTCCATTGCCAACTCTTTCCCCCGAGCTCGCACCCTGCGACTTCTTTCTGTGGGAGTACCTGCAGGCTAAAGTTTACCAAGGAAGGCCGAGGACAGCCAATGATCTGAAAGATGGTATCAGACAGGAAAGAGCGGCAATACCGACCAGACATGATTAGGAGGGTAATGCAGAACTTCAGGGCGAGACTTCAGAAATGCGTACACTGTGCAGATCGGCATTTGGACGATATCATTTTAAAACAAAGTCAACTATGTCACCCAAAATGGTGACTTGTGGCAATTTTGTAACAAATAATTGGAACATTTTGTTCTTTGCAAATGTGCAATAAAATGGTAAACCTTGTTCTTTCCAACTGTGCAATAAGGTTTTGCATAACATCTATTTAATTGTTACGCTGTTCAAGCATAATATTGACATTGATGGAAATTGAGTATAACAAATGCTAAACAATTATATTTTGATAAATTACTTTTACTACTTGTTAAGTCTTTTGGGGGAAGGGGTCCGGACCCCCTGGACCCCCACAAAAACGTCCTTGATACCTAGGTATAATGTGAAGCCATGAGAAATATTCTCTTTTAGAACAGCAAACACGAATGTCCTGTTATTTAATGCAAAATATGCATAAATATTTTTAATTGTTTTTGTTAGAATTTAAGTTTTAAAAAAAACAACAAAAAAAACAAACAGATTTTAAAATCAGATAACAATTCTGAAACATATAAGGCCAGTGGCGTGGCGTGACTTTTTAAAAAGTGTTACTGGTTATCAGTATGACATTTATGCCTGCTAGACGTTATTACAACCCCCCCTTCGGTAAAGAAAACATTTCTTCGAGCTAGATATTTGTTCATTTCGTTCTTGTTTTGCTATCAGCACATTGATTTAGCAACAAACACTCCTAGAAAGAACTACCACTCATGAGACAGTTACCACGAAAATCCAATGAATAGTGGTAGACCCTTGTCAATTCTTCATCTGTCTCTGTTTTTTTTGCAATGAGGTGCGAAGGGGAAGAAGAAGATCCACACTTTTCTCGGGTCAGTCAGCAGACGACAGAACTCCGCTCCTTCGTGGAAGGGAAACTCAGCTGTACGTACTACTGTTGCCAACTTAGTATTTTGGAGCAAGGTTTGTCCACATCACGAATCGCACAAAGGAACTATACTTTCATCTATTACCTAACTGGTCTCAGTTGTAGTTCAATCCAGCCTTGGCTCTGCCTCTATTTGCTTCGCAGAAATTGTATTCCTATTTAGGCAGGATTTAGCTCTTTTCTGCCAATCCGATGTGACAACACTGGCTGCTCCGGTGGGTCTGAACGGAAAATCAGGAGTGAGGGGGATCTTGAGCCACCCCAACCAGGAATAATAATCTCCCACCCACTGGATATAGAAACTACATTATATAGAGTTCCACTTCAGTTCCGTTCATTCTAATTTTAAAAGTCCCATAGCTACGCATAAAAATATCTAAACAATTTATGGCAGATGTGTACCACATCCAATGCCTTTTAGAAGCCATGTATTTGGTATTTTCCCAGACATCTATAGGGTGTTGTATTAAAAAAGAAAAAAATTAGTTCAGATGGTTCCCAATCAACTCGTAAGAAGTCTGAAATATTTGTGAAAAAATTGACAAATCATTTATTTGTAATATAATTAGCTGTACCTAATGACGCTCTTCAAGTACTGAAAGTAATATCATTCGGTACATTTACAAAACCGAAATCCTTCAGCTCTCAGAAGTAGCAAGGAAAGCCATACGCTCAAAAGTTTATTCTTTCTTTTCAATTTTTGGTGGACAATGTGAAGAGCCGGCCAAGGTTATTTTCGTATGTAGTGGTATTAAATGTAGATACATGCGTGTGTTTAGGATGACATGTCAATTTCTCGTTTATGTGAAAAGGTAAACTTTAATGTAAGCAGAAGCATGTGCGCGTCACAGTTAAAGATTTTCGGATCTACAAAGAAAATCCAAAACACATTCCCACCTCGCCGTAGTCCGTGGCGGAGGGGTTAGCATAGCGCGCTATGACGCCTGAGGTCCCAGGTTCGAATCCTGGCCTGCCCATGGGTGTTATTTTTGAGTGTCCATCAATTTCAACATATCATCATCACTCATCCTCATCTTCGCGATTAGCCAAAAGTGGCAGAAATTCGAAGTAAAATAAACCAAATCAATCAATCAAATATTCCCATCTCATTCAAAGACCTTGTAAATCCAATCCAAAATCTACCAATAGAACCTGCAGTGAGTCTCATTTATCTCGTGCATTCATCTGACTAATGTAATTTTCTTACAATTTGATTTTAGAGTTTAACATAAAATGGAGTTGTGTTTGTGTTGCATTCGATATCACAATTAGATTTTAAGCAATTAATGTCCAATTATAAGTATACCTAATACATAGGTAAAAAATAGTCCCCCCTCTGATAAAATCGCAAATTGCACCCTGTTTAAATGTCTAGGAAAGATTTCATTTCACCTAGGAATGATATCGCGATGCGATGAGTCGAGAATTGTCACAGCCTCATCTCGTCTCCTGTGTGGTGAGGTCCTTCTCGTTCTTGTTTGTGCTTATTTTTCTTTCGGTTTCCACTCGGAAATCATTAAAACTTATTCCAAATTCACCTCATTCTCAGATAGGCCAATCGGCACTCTATTTTTTAAAAAAATATATATCTTAATATATAGGTTTAAGTATAGTTTTCCCAACACTCTCTTACAAATTTATGAAAAATATGGGTGAGGTGCAGGAGTGCATTGTAACACAACACCCCCCCCCTCCCCCCAGTTGGTCTGTCGTGTCTCGTCTCGTTCGTGTAAGTGTTCCGTTTCGGAAAATTCCATTATAAATATTCAAAAGAAAATGGGGTTAGTCATATACTCTTCTGATGAAGATTTGTACCTTATCTTCGAATCGAGGCGACCACTGCTTTAGAAATGTGTACCCCCCCTTACGCAAAGCAGCAATCGTCTGCAGCGTAATTGTCTGTGAGTCAATCTGATTCCATCGTTGCACACACGTTTTAAACAATTTTCATCTCCTTCAAGAGGTTTCCAAGAACTTAGGTCAATGAACTAACTAGTAGCAAGCACAATGTAGTATAATAAGTTTACAATTAAATGTTTTGAATTTCTGTGGTAAGGACTATAATGCTTAAAATTTATAAACAATAATACATTTTTTATTGGGCGAATTGATAATAGGTAATTTTAACAGAAGCACCTTACATCTGCTGTCAAATTACCAAAGGGGGGTACAGGGGGTAAAACTCGATTTACGGATTTAGGGGGGTACAGTACCCCCCTTCAAAAATTTGCGGGGGTACAATGTACCCCTGTACCCCCCCGTTCCTGCGCCACTGCCGAAAACTATGGATCCACACTAATATCGGTCGTTTTTATTATTTTTACATGTCATCCCCACCCCTAGGGGTGCCAGGGGTGTCTTACCCCAACAGTATTTCTTTCCAGATTGCAAGCGATACATGTACCAAGTTTGGCTGAAATCGCTCCAGGCGTTCGAGAGTTATTGCTGAACAAACAAACACACACATATACACACTTACATTCATTTATTTATATATATATATACGAGGGCCACTATTTTTGAGCCTTGGCAACACTGATTGAAGTTAGGCGCGATTTGACGTTTGCACGGAATCGTCTGGCATTATTGACCATAATGTACTTCAAATGTTTTGTCAATAGCTTCATTTGTGTTGTTTATGTTGCCTTGGAGATTGCGCGACAACAATAAAATGGAATTAACTTGTGAACATTTTTGTGCGATGATTTTTTACAGTTTTCGACGTGGATTATCAAGACAAGAGTGCATCGATCAACTTACTTCCACATTTGGCGATGAAGCCCCATCCTTTGCCACTGTGAAACGCTGGTATAACGAATTTAATCGTGGCCGCCATTCGCTCACCAACGAGATTCGTGAAGGTCGTCCAAAATCAGTTGTTGTTCAAGAAAACATTGATGCTGTGCAAAACCTAATACTGCAAGATCGTCATGTGACATACTGTGAGATTGAGGCAACCATAGGCATTAGTTCCACCAGCATATATAAAATATTACATGATCATTTAGCTGTGAGAAAGGTATGTTCTCGTTGGATCCCACACAATTTGACAAACTCAAAAAGACGCTCGCGTCAATTGGTGCAAACAAATGCTCAATAAATACAATCGTGGTGCTTCAAAAGATTGTAACAGGTGATGAATCATGGATATATGCATATGAGCCGGAACGTAAACAGCAGTCAACTGTATGGGTGTTTCAAGATGAACCCAATTTAACAAAAGTTGTTCGCGCTCGAAGCACATCGAAACAAATGGTCGCCGGTTTTTTCGGGAAAACTGGTCATGTGGCAACTGTGCCTTTAGAGGAACGTAGAATGGTCAACTCTGAATGGTACACAACAATTTGTTTGCCAGAGGTCTTCGGTCAAATACGGAAAACAAACAAACGCCGTCGGATCATTCTTCATCAAGACAATGCCAGCTGTCACACATCTCGTCTAACAACCGACTTTATGAACAGTCAAAAAATCGAATTGATGGGTCATCCGCCATACAGTCCTGATTTGGCACCCAATGACTTCTTCTTGTTCCCGAATGTCAAGAATAAATTGCGTGGACAACGATTTTCGTCGGCGGAAGACGCCGTTGATGTGTTCAAAAACCATATTATGGAGGTGTCTCAAGAAGATTGGAAAAACTGCTTTGACAAATGGTTCGAACGAATGCAAAAGTGTATTGACCATAAAGGAGAATACTTCGAAAAACAATAAAGCAGTTTTCAATGCCAAATTTCTTTTTTTCATTGTTAGGCTCAAAATATAAATAGTGACCCTCGTATATATATAAGTTATCAAGAAATGTGAAACATTACATAAGATTTCACTCAATAAACAAGATCAACATATTACTAACCTGCACCATTATCAATCTCTGCTAATAATGGAGACAATTCCACATTCAAATCTCTTATCTCTTTGTTAGCATCACAATTATATGAGCCATATGAATGAGAAATTTCATCCTTTGTAGAATTCGACGACATTACATAACTCAGTATTCAGCACACACAATTCATCAGTTTCGATGACACATGAGGTTCCTAACATTGGGCGCAACAACACGCTGTCTCGAACAATCTGGAAGGAAAAAGGTAGAATGTTAGAAGAACATGTACAATTTGAGAGGGCTGTTGACCTACTGTAGTGTCTGCCCAGAGAATTATGTTGAAGTTGTTTTTTTAATCAACAGATTTCGATGTTTTACGTAATATAAAATTGGTTCCAGTGCGCGGAAAACAAAAATAATGGAGATATTTGATTCCAAAGCATGGACTGCGTTAAGTAAAAACCTACCATTTTTTTTAGTACTTTCGCCACTTTTTATTAGTAAAAACAGTTTGTATAAACCCTCAAATAGCGAAAAACCATGTCAAAAAAACTATCAGCTCCAAACCTAAGCTAACGATGTAAAATTATAGCTGCTGTTGTGGAATGTCATGTTTGGTGCTATATTCAATTGGACGAAGCCTTCGGGCTGTTCTGCTTCATGATAAGGTAACACGCTAAGGTAAGAGACGTACTTGATTACACAATAAAAACTCAGCGAGCTAAAAACAACTTCAAACATGCATAAACAACATAATCTTGATAAATCATGTAAAATATTTCACTTTCTCAAGGAGGTACAGGAGGTCAAGGGTACCCAATTCGAGAATACAACTACAATTACTTATTTACAGGGTGTGCACAAAGTCCATATGCCCATATATTTATGTGGGTAATCATGATGGTGACCTTCACACAACCTTGGCAAGTGTCCTCCTGCTGTCTCCAAATCTCAAGGTGCTGTCCTCCATTGACACACTGCATTATTCAGTTCATTGTTTATCTGAGAATCCAGAAGATGGTAGTCCGAGAGATGGCTGACAAAAGTGATTACACAATTGAGGAGTGTTTGGTGGCTGTTCTGCGAGTCCATGAGCATCACTTTAACACGGTGTCTACAATTTCATACAAAAAAAAATCCCTGACTTTTCCAGACCAAGTCTTTAGGGCAATTCATGCCATTTACACACTTATTTAAGAATGACATTACATATGCATACTTAGAAAGCCACTAAACTAAGTTAAAAGAAATAACGAGAAGGAAAAATTGAACACAAATTCGCTAGTGATAAAGAAAGGGTTCTTTTTTATTAAAAAAATCATAGCATCCAAAAATTGCAACAAGAAAGTGGCAAATGCCAATAGCCACTTACTGTAGTAGATTTCTAGTTGAAAATAGTTAACAAAGTTTCTAGTTTCCTAAAGTGTTTCATATGCAATTTCTACTGTAACTGCTGGTAATATTCAGTATATGCAACTGTAGTATCGTTTGTCCACAACAAATTTAAAATTTCTTGCTTATCCCTCTCTTCATTGTTAACAAACCTACTTTTAGTGGATTTCCACAAAAATATTGATTTTTCAAGAAACACAACAAATTTCCAGAAAAATTAAATTCCCTGCCAGACTGGTAGACACCATGATTAACAGCAAATGAATACAAAACGTAATTTGATTGATGCTAAGAGTCCTAAACCTGACCCACCTAACCTAAAACTAAAGCCTTTAGCGATGAAATAACCCTTCACACACAACGCACGTGAAGTACAGGCTTCGCCCAGCTATAACGTCCTTCGTGTCCAAATCCGAGACAAAATCACAGCCATAAATCTAGGGATATAGGTCTCGTCCACCTGCTCACCCTAAAACATGAAAGGGAGAGGGTGGTGCAGGTGGACGTTCTTCCCTTGCTCCCTTGAGCGTTTCTCAAGAGTGGCGAAAGATTTGGTTCAGTCCTTTTGTTTTTTAACGTTCTTGTCCTCATTCCTCCCTCACATACATGCTGCTGGGTGATGTAGTAACCATACCCAGAAAAGGGCTGGCTGCTGATATATACGAGAAGGGGGAAAAGATGTGTCAACCTTTGTGGTTTCGACAAGGAGAAGGATGAGGTAAGGACCATGGTGAACTCTACAATTTGCAGCAGTAGTCCATACGAACATGACAGTGAACAAATGGCTGCTCACAAACAAAGAATCATGTAGGAGTATATGGAGGGGAAAAATCGTTCTCAAGGAAACTTGTAGTAACTAATCACAAAGACTCTGGAGTATGTGTTAACAGACTTAATTAGAATTGAACCGTGTAAAAAATGTCCGTGCACCATAATAAATTCACAATTAAACAATTGGAACTTGGGCCTCGTTCACCATTGTACAGCAACAAAAGACTGTACCACCACCACATACAATGTTAATTCAATTTTGAATGAGTGTGGGTTTTCACGGTTTACTCCTGAGCCACTTATATACTATGCAAGTATAATAAATATGATTACAAGCAGCAGTATTGCATATTTTGTTTAATTTTGCATTACTATTCTGCTATGTTTGGCTAATTGCAATGATGAGGATGAAAGAAACTGATAAAGTGCAAACACAAATACGGTTGGACAAGACACAGAACACAAATTCTACAGAAGATTATACTGCCTATGGGCCAGGTGCCTCATCAGTATGCAAGAATAGACAATTTAGAGCACATCCCAAGTTGTACTAAAAAAAAAAAGTGGTAAATGTCTGTTACATCGGAGACACATTTCTTCATTTTTACATAAGAAGCTACTTACGGAAATGAGTTTCTGTAGCATTTTGAAAATTTGTGGAGGTATTTTCTCACCGTAGAATGCTGCACAACAAGAAATAAGCACTTTTGATATAATAAACTTGCATTTTGGGCAAAGCAACATTATGCCGTTGTTTCCATTATGTACCTGCAGATGGCGAGAGCATCGAAAGACTCGCGGTCTCACCAGTGTTTCCAAACGTGCATTTTTTTTTACGAGAATTTTTTTTAAACTATGTTTACCTAACCTAACCTTGCCGGAAATGGTCCGTGGGGCTATCGTGAATGGTTTTGGGGGCTATCCGTCAATGGTTCGTGGGGCTATCATGAATGCTTTTGGGGCTATCCGTCAACGGTTTGTGAGGCTATCGTGAACGGTTTTTGGGGCTATCCATCAATGATTTGTGATGACATAATGAACATGAAAGTAGGTATTTTTCGGTTAAGAAGGTTGGAAACACTGCATACACACTCCAAATCGACAAAACACAAGCACGAAAAGTGATGATCCACAGCTGTGCGTGCCATATTGTATGTTCCACAACGGAAGAAAGGAACCAAAAGAATTACTCATAATGTGAAAAATCGATGTTATTTTCGTGTAAAAAGCATAATGTCAGTGGAAAATCGATCTGTACATAATGTAGTCATGAGGCATCTGGGCCTGTATGGAAAAAGTTAATCATAAACATATACAAGTTGGGCCATGCTCTGGTTTAACTGGAGCCATTTGGACAAGTTTAGTGTACGAGAAAATAGTTGATGCATTGCAACTCAAAATGTAAACTAACTTCCTGTTATTTTCCTGTAGTTTACGGTTATTACAAGCATAAGAAAACAGTTTTTTCTTTTTCACAAAGAAAAAACTGTTTTCTTATGCTTGTAATAACCGTAAACTACAGGAAAATAATTCTATCATGCAAGCAATGCGTACATACAAGAAAAACTATAACTTCCTGTTAACTACCCTTGCAATCATGACCTTCCTTGTATATATTTTCACACTCCAAATTTGTTGCAACTGACTGGTAGGCATTAATTATGCACGGTAACAGTTTCATAGATCGGAGACACATTAAAATCGGATATTTTGTGTTTCGCATGGTTCGTACTTACCAATTGTGTATTGCGGAAACATAGTTCAAGGTGCCATTATGATTTTTACACGAAAACAAATGCAATTTTTCACATTCTGAGTGCTTTTTTTTATTCCTTTCTTAGCTTCCGGAACACACAATATAGCAGGCACATCTTGACTCACGTTGTGACTATGCAGTGTTTCAACCTTCTTCACCGAAAAATACATACTATCGTGTTCGTCGCCTGTGGAAATTATACATTATGCACGGGTAGCTGACTGTTAGCCCCACAAACCATTTCTGATAAGGTTAGGTTTGGTTTGGTTACGTTAGGCAAGCATAGTATAAAAAAGGGGGGGGTTGAAACACTGACAGGGGCTTACGTCATCAAATGTTCGCAGCATCCGGTTGTTGTAGGGCAAGCAAATGAAAGCAATGGCAATTGTGTGTCGGTGAGATATTTCTCTTGAAAAATACATGATTTCCCGGTCAAATATATTACACAATGAAAGAAAATACCTCGACGAACGTTGTAAACCTTGCAGAAACTCATTTCGGTAAGTAGTTTCTTGTGTAAAATTGAAGAAATGTCTCTCTGATGTATGAAACTGTTACCATTATGTGCAAAGACAAATAAATTTGCATCAAATACAATTATATTACTGTATTCTGCAAACCTTGGGGTAATGGTTCCAATTGTCTTATGATATTTTTTCAAATTCTCCTAGCAGGAAGACTAATGTAGAATTTTGACAATCATTGTCACACGAAATTTGAACCTTCCTCAAAGTATTCGAAAAAAATAATAAAAAATTAAAATGGTAATTTTATGCGATATAGCCCGAACACCTCGGACTCATTTATTTTGTTCATTTTAGTATTGATACTTACCTATTCTGCATTGCGGAATATTCTTTGAGGTGAAGTTATGCCTTATTCCATAAAATAGTGTCAACTTTTCATATTACGAGTCATTATTTGTCTTCCATGTTCCACTTGGGTAACAGACAACATGGATCATCGCGCGTCGTGCTTGTTTTTTGTCGATTTGGAGAGGGTATGCAGTGTTTCAACCTTCGTAACCAAAAAATACCTACTTTCATGTTTATTATGTCATCACAAACCATTGACGGATAGCCCCAAAAAACCATTCACGATAGCCCCAAAAAACCATTCACGATAGCCCCACAAACCATTGACGGAAAACCCTAAAAACCATTCACGATAGCCCCAAATACCATTCACGATAGCCCCACGGATCATTTCCGGCAATGTTAGGTTAGGTTGGGTTAGGTTAGGTAAGCATAGTTACAAAAAAAAAGAAAATATCTCGTAAAAAAAAGGCACATTTGGAAAAACTGGCGAGACCGTGAGACTTTCGACGCTCGCGCCATCTGCAGGTACATAATGGAAACAACGGCAAAATGTTGTCGCTTTACAGAAAATGCAAGTTCCTTACATAAAAAGTGATCATTTCTTATTCTCCAGCATTCTGTGGTGAAGTTTTCAGTTTCCGCGAAAGAATATACCTCGAAGAACTTCAACAATGCTACAGAAACTGATTTCAGTAAGTAATTTCTCCTATAAATTTGAAGAAATCTGTTCGGGCTACATCGCATATTTACCATGAAAACATTCGGGAAATTATTAGTTTCTTACTACTTTTTCCTCCTGTTCCTAGCACATTAATTAGCTAAAGTATTTGGTGTTGCGAATATAAGACACATTTGCCTGTTTTGTCATTTACCGATCACTGTGCGTTCTGGTAAAAGTGACTAATTGGTTAAATTATACTTCCTACAGTTAAATTAGCGAAATATTCAATGTAATAAACAAATACATTAAATAATAATCACAGCCATAGTCCGGCATTAGGTCGCATTACGGTGCAAATTTCATAAAGATGCGAGTTGCTTCGAGTCTATTACTTATCACAAAACCTTATAACGTTATTATTAGACATGAAATCTTATTTAACTTATCACATCTTACTAAAATTTAACTTACACTACGCACTTTCAAGACACAACACGCAATTTCTTGTGCAGTGCGAAATTCAACTTTCATTTGTCATCTTTCTAATGTAGGGTCCAATACCTATACTCACATAAATGTAACTACTTCGATAGGATGTGTGCTCACTGCGCAATGATATCATGATATGTTAGTGCGGGAGGCTGTGTGAGCCAAGAATAAGCAACAACAACAACGTGCGGGTCGGTAGTTTTCGGTCAGGACGGAATCAAGACGATTTTTTTTAAGCCAGACGTTCTGGACGGGAAAATTCACAATTTCTGAAAATCTTCAAGTATGACTTAAGATTACCGGACCCCTCGCCGATTTTCTTCATATTTGACATACTTAGAGGCATGCAAATTTCGTTTTTGACGAAAACACGAAATAACATGCTGTAATGTTCATTTTTAATGTTTTTGAAAGGTGTGAGGTGCATTTTTCTATCCTGTTTTGTCACAAAATAATACGAAATTAATTGCAAAATGCGAAATATACTCTTAAACACGAAATTCACCGTTTATATACCGACGCGACACTTTCTGAAGTCTGAAGTATCCTGTGAGTTATGCAATTCACGGAAAATTGATTAATTCTGCTGTAAATATTTGAGAAGCAAAAATGGACCCCTTTACACAGGAATAAACTTAATACTCTGGTAACTACATAAATGTGCTATTAGAAGGGATAAGTTTATTTTGTGTAATAAGTGCAGTTTTATATCAAATTTAGGATTATTTTCACAATTTTAAAACCAAAATGTAATTTTGTATAGCACTTTTGATGTGATTATTCACTGCTATAACACCGAAATTATATTTTATTTGCCGCTTTTGAACCCGAAATCGGCTCTGCTTTTGTACCGAAATTTTGCTTTTTTATTTACCAAAAATATGTGCCTCTAGACGCCTGCTAATGACGAATCTGAAGTTAAAAATTTGTCGGAAAAGTCTAGAAATTGCAAAATAATTGCGAACCATTGACGCTAGCCCCACGAACCATTGGCGTGTGGTTAGGTTAGGCAAACATACTTAAAATTTGGCGTCGTGGTTGTATCAGGAACATATATAATTCCTTGTGAAACAAAAAAAAATTCGCGAAAATCGACGGTTTCCATTCCGAAAACTAACGCCTTATTTTTGCTTATTTTGCAATTTCTAAACGTTTCCGACAACTTTTAACGTCAGATTCATGATTAGGAGGCATCAATTAGTGAGTATGCCAAATATGAAGAAAATCGGACAGGGGTCCGGTCATCTTAAGTCGTTCCAATCTTCGAAATCCGCGACACTGTGAAAATAATATATACCACCTTCATGGGTAGGGTGACCAGACATCCTCTTTTATCCGGACATGTCATCCTTTTTAGGTGTCTGTCCGGCGTCCGGGAGGATTTTCTAGAATTCTGTAAATGTCCTCCTTTTCTGTAAAGAGCATAGCATCGACCATAGCAAATGTTCTGCATAGAGAATGCTTCCACATAAAACGATCATCATACCACTTGGGGCGCATTAAGAATTCGAGCAATGCTCACCTAGCATCTAGGAGCAGAACACTATTACTTTCCCAACTGAGTCATTAGTAGGGGTGTGCGGGATCCAGAAAAGTCAGTACCGCGATCGGTAAAAAAAAAAAATCCCGTCCCGAAATGATTTCCAGACTTTTCGGAATCTCGAGCATTCGGGAACCTCCAAATGGTCATTTTCAAAAGTGGTTAATTCTTGATGTTTTCTGCATTGAAAGTGTCTTGACACTCTTCGGAAATTGTTAGCTTTTATTTCAAAAATTTCAGAGGGGAAAAACTTAAGGAAAAATGACGTGTAAAATTCGTGATTTCCACAGCTGAAAATTTCTCGGCTTTGTCTGGAAATTGCGAATTTTTCCCGTCCTGGACGTCTGGATTTAAAAAAAATTCCCGTCTGGACGAAAAAAGTTCTGTCCCGCACACTCTAACTTGTTGCTTCGCAATCTGAGACTTTTAAAACACACATAATCTGAGCAGTTCCTTTTCGATTGATTGATATGGCTTATTTTAATTCACTTTTTTGCCACTTTTGACTAATCGCGAAGATGAGGATGAGCGATGATATGATGATTTTTATGAAGGGACACTCACAAAGAACACTCATGTCCAGGCTGGGATTCGAACGCGGGACCTCTGGCATTGTGGCACGGTATGCTAACCACTCCGGGACAGAGGGTGGCCAGTTCATTTTCGAGTCATACACAGGCGATACAGAAACGCGTAGTGAGAATTTTGATTATGTAGTAATATTAACTTTTATGAAATAACGAAGCGAAAGCGTAAATTCAACAATGCTCTCGCAAGAATATATCCAGCTTTTCAAGTATGGAAGAAACGAATATGAGGTAAAGTGTAAGCTGGCTGTCACTTCCCCTTGCTGTTGAAAGAGTGCTAGAAATGTTCCTGGCATCATATTTCTTGACCCAATCTAAACTACCTAAACTTTAAATTCGGTTTTTGGAAAGAAGTTAAAGGGAAGCTTACTTGTTACATTTGCCTTCACTTATGATGGTATTGCATTCTAATATCCAAGAATTGGAAAAAGAGTAAGATTCTGTGCTACAAATTATAGATATTCTTATTTATGATTGTCATGTGTTAAATAGTAGATTAGGAGTTTGCTTTCGTTGCTTAAAGGTAAGAGAAAATTATTGAGAAAATGATCAGAATTATCTGTGAGCAAAGTGTTGGTACTTTTTTTTTTAATATTGATTAAATTGTAAGTAATGGTAAAATGAGTTGCCATTTTTTGCGGTGTCATGTTTTCTATGACTTTGTCCTCCCTTTTTCACTATGCTCTGTCCTCTTTTTTGAATGTATGTGTCTGGTTACCCTATTCATGGGATTGTTTTCAACTTTTGAATGTGCTCATTGTTTAGCCGTGTCGTCTGCCTCCGCTTAGTGTTCAAAATATAATTTGTTAATCTTTGCTGAGAAGTATTTTTCCGCAGACAATTTTTTTTATATAGACAAGTTTGAAAGATGCGCGTTACGTAAACTCGTTGATATGTTTCCAACACATCAAATGCTAAATGAACAAAACCTAACCAGAAGCACCGCAATGGGAGTCTTCATCTTCAAAATAAGCACATTCTAGCCCCTCTTTTTGAAAATTCGCATTATTTACGGATACAAAAACCTTCGGTGAATGCATAAACACATTTTACCACAGAGGAAGAATTGTCTGTGATTGTATTATCCGTGGAGGTGACGCAGTTTCATCAGGTCGTCCCTGATTTCACCAAGTTCGAAATACGAAAATTCAAAATAATAAATACCCTGTGGCTCGGCAGCCCTGGACGGGCCTAGGTCGATCTCCCAACTGCCAGTCTCCCTCCCACAATCCTACCTAGAGGTGTGGAGATCTTCAGCCGGTAATGGGGTGACGTAAGGTCAGCACATCGAACCCCTAGCCGTTATAGGAGATTTCCGAGACCCGATTACGCTACTAACTCGTAGCTCCCCAATTTCCTCACGATGGTCGGTTGCCAACGGTCCTATGCATAGACCAAGAACCCATGCGGACTCAAACCCATGCCGTCCCGCATTCAGGATTCGAACCCGGGATACCTGACATTGTAGTGCTCTGTGGTAACAACTTTTTTTTTTTAAGGGAATACCCCTATGCTAGGTAGGCACATATCTAGAAGTATGTTTCGTAGGCGTCCGAACCAAGTGTCTGAAAATAATAATAATAATAATAATGTTTAAACAAAAATAATTAATATATTAAATCAACTAAAATATTCAAATTAATTCTTATATTTTTATTACATGAATAGGTAAAAGGACAGTACAAGAATAGTGATACAACAGCACGTATTCATTATCTAGCTTATGTGTAGTTAAGGTGGGCAAAATTTCTACAAAAAAAGCTGTCCTGGCAAGGAAATTAATGTCAAATACGTAGATAAAGAATTGAATATTTATTAAATATATATAAAAAGGTTGTTAGATCTAGTTGATGAAAAGTAAAGTTCCTGGTTAAATTTTATGAATGTTACGTTAAAAGTAGTAATAAATCTTGCATAAATCTACTTTGTGACAGTAGTATGATTACAATATAATCCTTGCCTTCCAATAAGTTTGGCGGAAAAAAAACTCGATTAAAGAATATTTGTCCCCCTGGACCCCCCTGAATACGTCCTTGCCAAAAAGTCATCTAATTCGTGATAATTTCCACTCTTCAACATTTGAATACATATAAATCTCCAGATCTAATTAACTGCCAGACTATAAATAGGTCAACATTCATTGAAACTGGTTGCTGGTTAGTACAGCGCCTTGAATAACGTAGTGTGGAAAACGACCCAAGAAACTGGTTCCCCGAGACGATGAAAAGTAGATGGCAGTGCGATCGACCCAGGTGCTAATTTTGTTATGAAAGTAATGCGGCTTAGTTAGTTTTTGGAATATATTGTGTAGATTTGTTTCTCTAGAAAGGCGGTAAGTGAATTGATGGAAACAGTTATATTTGTGGAGTGATTTGCAGTCACGAAATGGCATTAATTTGGAAAGAAAAGTAAAATAAAATTAATAAATAAATAGCATGCGTAACACAAGAAGAAACATCGAAATGTGATTCCGGACGTCAGGTCTTGGACTGTGTATTAGAGTTTATTTTTATATGTTATTAGAATATAAATAGTATCCTGAGAGATATTTCATACCGAGGCGACAAACCACAAATGTCGCTTGAAAGCGAGCAGTCGGAAATCAATGCAGCCTTTCGAACCGTAGGAAATCAATGATGCCTTTCGAACCGTAGGGACAAAAGCTCTGACTGCACCGTTTCCTCAAGGAGATTTTACACCAAAGCGACACGCGACAAACGATACGAGGATTTCACACCAAAGCGACACGGGTCATTCGGTCCAAGGCAATTTTCATACCGAAGGGACACATGTTGCTTGGAAAGGAGCCAATCAAGAGCAACATTTCACATTGTAGCGGCATGATGGGAAGCGCAGGCCAGCGTTCGGTTGGTGAAATCCTCAAGCGATAAGTGTCGCGTGCCGCTTGTCGCTTTGGTGCGCAATCTCACTAAAGCAAGACACTCATTGCATCGCGTATGCGTGAACAACAAACCACAGCAACATGTTGCAAGCTATTGAGGAAATGGCCCAGTTTGAGCGACCCAGAAGCGACAAAGCGACACGTGTGGCTTATCGTGTCGCCTAGATCTGTTGTTGTAATGTGCGGTTTATCGTGTCGCCTATCTGTTGTTCGCAAGCAACGCTTGCTAATAGACTGAAGGCACCATGTCGCTTGTCAATTAGTTGGGAACTCCCCCTGTAGCGCGTCGCTTCGGTCTGAGCACCCTTCCTTTAAGGAGCTTTCCGACCGAAGTAACAAGTAGCACGCGAATACGCCATATGAACGTGTCGTTTCCTGTTTGGATCCTCATGTGCAATGAATGCTATTTTACAATCTGGAAGTGTGTGTCACTAGTGTGACAGTGTGAACATCCCGTGTCGCTTGTTCCATTGGTTTGAAAGTTGCCTTACACTCATGTCGATGGCACTAAGAAAGTTTTGTGGTGTTCCCCTTGTCGTTTCATGCAATCATCATTATTATCATCGCCGCGATTAGTTTAAAGCGGAAGAAAAGAGACAGTAAATATCGAAAATACAAATGCTTCAGTGTGTATATCTTTAAAAGAAATGATGATGATGATGATAATAATAATGAACCTAATTCATACACAAAAATTTAGTTGCCAAGAACATTCCACGCGTATTTTTTCTCCCGTATTATTAACGAAAGTATGACCATAACAGGACGTGGTCGACTGTCTAGAATGTTCGTTAATATCTTCGCGACCACTGTACCAAATATCATAGCAATTATCACATTCATAGAAATGCTTCATGTAAAAGAATCAGACGTTGCAGCGAAAACTCCATTTACTTCCATTATAAGCAGACGAATACCAAGCACCGGGTCCAACACCAGCGCGTCTAGCGGATCATTTTCGAGTGGAACCAGCCAGAGAGCGCAGAAGCATGCCGTTTTCCACACTACGTTATTCTAGGCGCTGTTCTGGTTAGTCACATGGTGGAATGGATTAGTCGCTCGCAATCGTCTGCAAGCTGCGCGCGCAGCTGTTGCTGGATCCGTGTGAAGACAGGAAAGCACTGTTCCCCTTCCGCGTTCAGGAACTGTCAAACGCAAGTCCGCGACAGTACAAGGGATTTCTACGTAAAAGCAAGGACGTGCGTTACATGCGTGAGGTGAAGGAGGCGTGCCCCTTGGAAGTGCTTTACTAGACGCGAGATTCTGTCGCTCACAGACAGGTATGTAGCGTTGCGATCTTTTGCGTCTGTTTTGTTGTTCACAAGGTCAAAGCTGAAATAATGAGAGGTGTGTGCCCGGAACGCTTAAGGTGTTATCTTGTCCCAGATCAGGGTACGAAATCTTTGGCGGAGCAAGCAAGTTCGCAATTTACGAACCCTTACACCCACATATATAATAAATAAATGACTAAATATATAAAGAAATGTATTTGTTGATTGATTTGGTTTATTTTTTCTGTCACTTTTGGCTAACTGCGAACAGGACGATTACTGATTATATGATGAAATTGGTGAAGGGACATTTACAAAGAACATCCATGCCAAGACCGGAATTCGAACCTGGGACACTTGGCGTCGTAGCTCGCTGTGCTAACCACTTGCTACAGATCATGCTTTTGTCTTGCATTCTGTGTATTGGTGTAGATCGGTTGTCAAAAGTATTTGCATATCTTTGTGGTTATAACAAAATCTCTCCCCGCCCAAAATTTTTGGTGAGGGATTTTTTTTTAGGACAAGATCGTTGGTGAGTGAAAATCCACCTGGCTCCCTGTCCACCCCCGTGATTTCGCACGGTGTCCCAGACGCATTTCGGAAAGCAACGCAATACATTTGGTACTGGCACTATTTCCAGTCGTAACTGTGAGTTCATTATTTGAACAAATTTTGTAACTGCGGGTTTAAAAAGAAGTCTGGGTTATTTTTGGAAGATTCAATTACAGTTCATATGTCAAAAGAAAAATTATGACTAGGGCCCTGGACTTCATAACATATTTTTTAATTGGCATCGGATCGAATACTGTGGTGAGATCTTTACATATCTGATGAAAATCAGCCGAAATTGACGAACTTGATAAAGTCATATTTAACAATTTCGCGTTTTTACAACATATATCTTCAATTTACTCGTAATAAGACATATTTCTGCATAATTTCGTAATTGTCTTGTATATAATCGGTTATTTTATAATTTAGCGCAACGGATAGTTCATATTACCGATGGCAGGATAAGGAAATTACGAACGAAGGAATTAAAAGCAGTCTTTTCTTACCAACTAGCACAGAAAAATTATATCCCCTTTTTTGTAGCGAGCTGCCAATTATGATTTATTTTCCACAAAGGTGTAAATCTGACATAATAGTACTGTAGATGGATAATTACAGTGAACCTCACAATATTTTCAGTATTTTCTCACTGCATTCTTCAGTTAAAGGGATTCTGACTTCGTTTTATGTCCTACCCCCACTCTAGTTGATCTTCCATGGGAGATACTGACATCCTGTGTAATGAGAAATTAGAGATTACTGTTGTGCATATTTTTGGCTTTACTGGGAATATTTCTGCATTTTTCAGGACATATTTTCCCATTTTTATGACATAATTACATACATATTTTACAGTTTTATAGGACATAAAGGCCGGGGCCCTGGCATTTGTCATAATTCAAGCACACATTCACAAAATGCCAGAAATTTCCAAGTTATGTCCCTTGCAAAATTGTGGGGAAGGTGTACTTCTTCACAGCGCCAAATAAATCACCTAAGGATCTCGTCACGTAAGGTTCTGGATTGAAGTCCAAGCTGAGACCAGTGACGGATCCAGAAATGCCACTTGGGAAGGTCGTTTATCCGGCAAACGTCCATTCCGACCAATATTTACATAGCTTTTACGTAAACAATATGTAGCACTACTCCGTTGTCTGTAGGGATAAACGTGCAAGAAATGAAAATAGGGATACTGGGTTCGAATCCCGGACAAGTAAAGGACGTTCATTATTTTCTTCCATTATTATTTCATCTTTCCATTGTCGTGATAAACCTAATGTTATAAGGATACGATGAATAGTTGGGAAACTAATAATAAGGACATTTTATCTTGATTGACTGATTGATTTGGCGTTTTAAGTCCACTTTATGCACAATAAGGCTAATCGGGACTGGACCTACAGTTTAAAGTGGGATTCGAACCACTATAACCTCCACCGGGTATCGAACCCGGGAACCCTTGATTACAAGGCGACGACGCTACCACTGCGCCATCGGGGAGGCCCTTTATCTTGAATCATGTCACCCCTGTTGAGCCAGAAAAATCTAAAAATATGCATCAAGCATTAGGGTCGTTATTTGTTTATCTAATTTTGATTTGAAATGTAGATTATTACCAGAAGACATCAACACATAATGAAAATTAAATGTTTGACTTCCCAAATAAAATAGCGGGTGCAGAGAATGATAGAAGAACGTATGACACAAAAATGATTTAACGTAATAGTTAAGATGAATTATCGTCAAAGTATTCAGTTTTGGACTGTGTTTAAGTAAGTGTAATGTTATGTATCTGCTTGTACCTACATGTATGTATGTGTAAGGGCAAGAATGTGTGTGTGTGTGTGTGTGTGTGTACCCGTATCTATAGGTTACATTTCCATTCTTATATGTATTTTTTCTTTGTATTTTTTATTCCCCTGTAATTTTTATAATTTTCTTTCTTTCTTTTTTCAATATTCCACATTCAATTTTCTTTGTAAACATGGTCAAGTGGAAGAGACTTAGCCATGTAAAAGAAGACGAAATAAATAAATAAACACAGAATTAGAAAGAAATAATAATTATTCTTTTCTGTTATTAATTATTAGTATTTTGCGATAAAATTAGAAGTGAAGAGATCGAAAATAAATGGAAGGTCGGAGGAACGATGGGAAGAAGTTAAATTATGAAATTAATTTGTTCTGAGGATGCGAGATAGCCACTTGCCTTGAAAAGTATTAAATTACAGGCCAAGAGGAAAGAAATATTGGAATACCATATCGCCGATGGAATGATCAATTTTTGTAGTCGCAGAACGGGCTTTGGTTACCCAGACCTGCAAGAGGAAGCAATAATAATAATAATTATGATAATTGACATTCGGTATTATGTACAATAGTTACAAAACATCCATAGTAACCCTCCATAATATTTTACACTAATTAAATAAAGGAAAGCTTGGATATACAATACTGAGATACAAATAAAATATATATTACATAACCATAACATAACATAACCCCACAGCTCTACAGCACCTTGGCGGGCCTTGGCTTACCTACCGACTGCTGGTCTCCCTCCCACAATGTTCCTCCGTCACCTGTTATAGCGTGGAGGTCTCAGACCAGTATTGGGGTGACGGGTGATCAGCCCGACGAACCCCCAGCCGTTGTTGTAGGTCTTCTCGACCGGGTTACGCTCACTCACTCGGAGCTTCCCAATTTCCTCACGATGGTGGGTTGCCACCGGCCCTATACGTAGGCCGAATAAATTCCGACCAGATCCGGATTTGAACCTAAGCCGTCCCGCAGCGAACGATCTCAAGACGAGTGAACGCCTTAACCCGCTCGACTACGGAGGAGGACACATATATTACATAATATATTCAAAAACCTAGTTCAGGCATTTGGGAGGGGGAACGCCCCCATCACCCTCCCGTGGATCCCAGCCTGGCTGCTTTCTAGTGGGTGGCGAGCAGGCACGTATCTAGAAATATATTTCGGGGGGGGCCGAACTAAGTATCTCAATAATAATAATAATAATAATATAAGTGTTTAAATTAAAATAATTAGGTTATAATTATATTAAATATTAAATAAAATATGTAAATTTATTAATACTACATTTTTATTACATGAAATACGTAAAAAGATGGTATAAGAATATAAATATAACATCATATATTTATTATCTAGCTTGCGTGTACTTAAGATCGCCAAATTTTGTATAAAACAACGTAAATTAATGTCAAATAGATAAAGAACTGGATATTTATCGAATAATATAAAAAAGTATGTTTGATACAGTTGAAGAAAAGTAAAGTTCCTCATTAATATTTTATCCATATTATCACGAGTAGTTGTGTGCATAAATCTTTTTTGTTATTGTCCTTCAAAACAGTGTGATCTAAATAATAATAATGATAGCAACCCTTGCCTTCCAAGTTCATAGGAAATAAAGAGGCATCCATTATAGTAGAATCGAGTAAAGTACATTTCCATTACTTTATTTTAGTATTTCGTAAGTCTTTCGGGGGGGGGGATCAATATAAGATGGTTTTCATCTACCACTTTGCCCTTTTCCCGAGTTCTTTACCGGGTTCGAATCCTGACCTGAGCATGGATATTTGTGAGTGTCCATTCATCAATTTCATCATATCATCATACATTCCCATCTTCGCAAATTAGCCAAACGTGGAACAAAAAGCGAAGTAATAAACCAAATCAAATCGAGTTCTTTACTGCTTTCACTTGAAAATATTGATTTTTCTTCAAATATCGGGAGGGGCTCTAGCCTCGTTAGCTCTCTCCTGCTTACGCCAGTGCGAGTGGCTCTTGTAAATGCCATGTCACTTGTCTCTGCTGAAAATATCTCGGGTGAAAGTGTCGAAGAAACAGGTGAAAGTTGCTGGAAGTATCCACAACAACAATTCGCTTCCCTTTCCGATGCGGAAAACAAACACGTTGCAATTCAATATTAACAGCAAGCATGTGGTGGTTGGAAAGTTTCCCGTGTGTGTGGTGGGGAGCATGGGCGTAACTTGGAGGCTAGCTTTGGGGGAGCAGATCGAAAAGTATTTATCCCATAAAAATAGCTTCCAGACCAGGACTGTTTTGCTCAAGAACTGTTGCATTTTACAAATCACAAAAAAAATATAACACCATTAAGCCTTGTTTCCATGATATGAAAAACTCAATATGCTGACCAAGGCAGAAATTTATTTTATTATAAAACATAAACTAAACGTAACGTTTCAACCTTCTATAGTGGTTTTCACATCGTGAAGGCACAATGGGCTCTTATGGACAATGCTTTTCTTATGGGAAAATAAAGCGCGCTATTGCCAAATATGTCGATTTTGAAATTTACGTGAAGTACAAAAAAAAATTACAGTAAAGTAGAAAATTTTATGTAGAACATAATGGCGAAGATGAAAATTATTAACTTTATTTCATATTATTTTAAAATAATTAAAATGCAAGTTTTCATTGAAACCAAATTTTGAACATCTTTTCTATTCAAAACGTTAAATCATGCCGTAAAATCGAAAGATTTGTTACAAAAAAAATCGACACTACTATGCAGTTGTCACTGGTGATTGTGGTGCTGAAAATTTGGCAATATTTTTAAAAATATGTCCTTAAAAAAATAAATTGTCGAATAAAATGTGCGGATTTTTTATTGGCGCAGTGGAAAATGTCGTCTCTGACCAAATTTCGTTTTATAAGTCTACGTAAAAACTCAGCGACAAAGTTGTAAAGATAATAATGAAATTATTTTTTGTCTTCACTCAAAGGTCCCCAGAGGCATTACTTCCTGTAAATGCAGTTTGTTTTCAAGTCGGCGCGAAGTAAGGCGACGCGCTGGCGTGAGTCTTAGTCATACTCAGGTGTTATGAGTTCGTACGTGCTCAACAGTTCAGTGACGTTTTACCACTCTTGCTGGTCTGGTGAAGTGCTGTATGTCGACATTTCGGTGATTTTTACAAGTGGTTCATGAAGTGATTAATAGCGTCCTAATCTGTAAGTCTTCAGTCATCACAATGGATCGCAGGAAAAAGGGTGAGAGAATTAGAAGTGGGGAGAGAAAAACTATTTTAAGAATGTTCGAATATTTCAAGGAAAAGAACCCTGGACGTAGTCAATCGTTCATTGTTAGTGAACTTCGTAAGGTGGCTGGTGTCAGTAGGCGTACATTCTTTAGATTAAGAAATGAAAGTAAGAAAGGCTCAATCGTTACACCCCGGAAAGAAAGAGTAACTGGACTAAAATACAAATCGAGCAGGGAAGTGAAATATAATGATTTCATTCGTAGTGCCATAAGACGCAAATTTCATGCATTTCTGTTTAGAAATGTTCCCGCAACAATTCAGTCTGTGATGAAGGAAGTTAACGACGATAAAGATTTGCCAAATTTTACATATTCGACTTTCTACCGTTTGCTGCAAGAAATGGGATTTGAATTCGAAAAGCGAGGAAATAGGGCTTTATTGATTGAAAGAAACGATATTATACTTTGGCGACATTCATATTTACGAAAAATGAGAATTTAGGAATGAGGGACGGAACATTGTTTACTTAGATGAAAGTTGGGTAAATGTAGGGCATACTTTGTCTAAAGTTTGGAAGGACAAAACAATAGCAACACCCAAGGATGCTTTTCTGGCCGGGTTGTCTACAGGTCTGAAGGGCCCTACCGCTCGGGGACCACAGTTTGTTTCGTTACATGCCGGTGGTAAGATGGGGTTTGTACAGGGAGCGAAACAAGTATTTTTAGCAAAAAAAAAAAAAAAAAAAAAAATCTGCCGACTACCATGACGAAATGGACAGTGTTAGGTTTGAACAGTGGTTCAAAGATCAACTGTTACCTAACATTGAACCAGGAACAGTAATTGTTATGGACAATGCATCCTATCACTGTAGGAAAAAAGAAAGTATTCCCACCTCAAAAAACCGTAAGGAAGATATTAAGTCATGGCTAACGTCAAAAAATGTACCCTATTCTGACGATTCTCTTAAAAGAGAATTACTGAGTATTGTAAATTCTGTGCGAGAGAGATTCAATATTAATATTGTGGACTCGATTGCAGAAGAGCATGGGGCAGTTGTTTGTAGGTTGCCTCCATACCATTGTGAAATTAATCCAATTGAAATGGTATGGAGCCAGATAAAAGGACATGTTGGACGACATAACATTAGTTTTAAGGTGAAGGAAATGGAACGTTTGATAGACAGCGCATTTGAATCAGTCACCCAGGAGCAATGGTGTAATTACTGTCGGCACGTCGAAGGGGTTGAAAATAATATGTGGAAAGCGGATCAACTGCAGGATGACATTCAACCTCTAATCGTTAGGTTAAAGAACAGTTCTTCCAGCAGTGACGAGACAAGTTCTGATGACGGCAGCAGTGAAGAGTCCGAAGACTCGCCGATGGAGGGCGTTGAACAACTGTCCCATTAAGGTAACACTTATTATATAACATTTGCGTTAAAACCTGTATTACTGTATTAACACATTAGATAAATGAATGTTACTTTATGAAATAGATTAATTATGCTTGCATTTCATAAGTCTCTCCCCATACTTTGTCAACTTCGGTTCATAATAACAATAATAATAATCATGGAAAATTAACAACTATAACAAATGTAACAACAACTGTAACAATATACAATACATACAACATGTTTATTGTGAAAGAAAGCAAGAGCGGTAATCCCGGCCGGCGATAAGAGCTAGCGCACCTTAAATGGCAACACCGCGCGGTTTCTCCATAAGAGCCATTGTGCCTTCACGATGTGAAAACGACAATAGCAAGGTCTTCTTCAGACTCTGCACCAAGTACAAATGTGCAGAGTCTGAAGAAGACCTTGCTAGAAGGTTGAAACGTTACGTTTAGTTTATGTTTTATAATAAAATAAATTTCTGCCTTGGTCAGCATATAATTTTTTCACAAAAAAATGTATTTGCTTTTTGCTCTTCAGGCCCCAGAGGTTAATTATACTGGGTGTACACAAAGTGTCTGGCACATTTCAGTTATTAATAAATCGGAGACAAATGAAGATACAAATGAACTGGTGGGATTAATAGATAAACTCAAGAAGTTTATGTCCTGTTTCAGTACACTTCTATGTGTGCTTCTTTTGTCGCACGGAGAATGTCAATACATAGGGTGACCATAAAATTTTGACCCAAAACGGGACACCCCAAGGAGGTCACTTTACCCTCTTCTGAAAATGGTTAAGCCTAATTATAAAATTATTGTTATCATTAACGAATTATTATTATTTATTAACGTATGGATCTCATAAATGATACCAATAAATAAAATATGATCTCCCATTGTCAAAAGGTAGTAATTATTATAATCTCGGTATAACTTTCATAGTGTTTCTGGTCCCTTCTGATCAGTCTACATGTTAGTACTATGTTGAAGTTGAATGTCAGAAGTATTTATTATTTGTAGAGCAGTGAATGAGAACAGCATTATGCTGCACCAGCCGTTCATAAAACTCCCCGAAAAATTTGCACCACATATCTGACACAACACGAGATTTGTCTTTGGAATTTGTGTGAACGCGCAGGAATTTACATTCTTGTTGTAAGTCCGTAATGAATCTACATGTGCTCTTGGCCATGCTTATTCACTGCTCTACAAATAACTGAAAATACACAAAACAATACAACTTTTTTTTAGTAGGAAATGTCTCAAATTTACACTTGGTTTTCAAGCTAACTCTTAGATTTTTGTACTAAAACGAGACAAATAGTGGTTTTTTGTAATACCGACGGGACGACCGAGACACGACTCTGGAACGGGACGTTGGATACCCTATCAATACGATAATCGATTTTTTTACACGTTCGAATCAGTATTTCGACATCCACGGTGGCTATCTCATCGATAATTCTGCCTTCAGTTTATTAATGTTAATCACCTTTGTAAAGGTTCGTCCTATTTTGAAGGAACGCTTTCCGGGAAGATGAATTGGATTTGGTGATCCGATGCCTTGGCCTCCGAGGTTACCCGACACAACCTCATTGGATTATTTTTCTCTGGGGTTATGTGGCAGACATTGTTTATAAGGGAAAAGTGATGAACATTTGAATTGAAAGCCAAAATAAACAACGCGATAGCCACCGTGCATGTCGACATGCTGACCCGAAAGTGTAAAAAAATCGATTATCGTATTGACATTCTCCGTGCGACAAAAGAATCACATAGAAGTGTACTGGTACAGGACATAAAACTTCATGAGTTTATCTATCTATCAATCCCACCAGTTCATTTATATCTTCATTAGTCTCCGATTTATTAATAATTGAAATGTGCCAGGCACTTTGTGTACACCCTATATCTTAACCTTAGGTTAAAAATATCCTTAACTTGTACATTTTCGTAGACATGATAGTTTTGGGGGTCAAGTCCCCCCTTGAAGTGGTCCCAGCAAGTATTCTTAAATCATCATGATATTATCGTCCTATGAAGACCAGAGGAACGGAACTCCAAAAGTACAACTTTGAGTTTTGTTTAAATACAATCTTCTTAGCTCTATTCCAATTCATATCTGAAACTTAAGGTCAAGACAATCTATTTTCACAGATCCTGGTGTGATGTACATTACTCCTTGTAACATCGTAGTAAACATGTTTTGCGCCGTGCTTCCACACACGAACTCAATGAACCAGGAATGTGACGAGTCTCAAACGAAATGCGACGATAGAAAGATATGTTGGTCATTACTATCGCGTAAGTTCACTTCAGTTCAAGGTCAATCCAAATATTACCCCTGTCTCTCCCTCTTTCTTAAAGAGACGTGCAAAGGCACATTCGTCAAACAAAAATTTCAATTAACTTCAAACCTGCAAAATATACGCTTCCACGATCCCAAGATGGTCCAACAAGGGAACGAAATAACAATTGAATGTAAGTGACGTCATAACTTACATTATTTTTTCCTGAATGCGTTCCCATTCACGATTTTCGTCCTTGCAGCCTTGGGCGTCAAAATGGCAAAAATAGCGCCAACGTTTTGCAAACATTGTCTTATTGCTTCGTCTTGATGTGGCCTCCTTGGCCTAATAGTGCCCGATTCATTCACCTTTTTGGCACGTATAGAAAGGAGGGCAAGATGTACCCACCTTTATGCAATCATCGTGGGCCTGATTGAGTCGCCTTTATGTAGCCGCCTTGGACGTAAGAATTCTGCAATATTTTCTGTTCGAAATAAGCTTTATGTTTGTATGCTTGTTAACACAGTGTGCAGGTCATATCATCTGTTGGGCAGAATGCCATTCGTGTGTTCCAGTTGGATTGGATATTCAGTTGCTTCTATTCCTGGAGACAGCATAATCGTGATGTCAGCTTGCAAACGCGTTCCTACTGGCGAGTGATTTCTTAAGGGAAGGAAGACGCGCAAAAAGCATCAATATGCGTCCCGCGCCGCGTCTAGACCAGACGCACTAAAACGCTGCTTGGTTGTTATTCCACGCCCGGCGAACGAAGTAATTGGAACCGGGCAGTTTTAAAGCTGACCTGCTCAAAGCAGAGCTCTTGTAAATAAACTCCAGATAACAAGAGAGCTCTGTCGGCCCTGAATCCACTGCATCCTGGAACAATTGAACTTCGGAGCTAACTTTGCAAAATTGTAGAGGATATTTATGATGGTAGCGATTGCTGCCTCAATAGTTTTAAGCAATCAGATTGGCTGACGTGACGTCATTAGTGTGAGTACAGACTGAGGTTAGGTTAGATAGAAGAAGAAAACGTGTTGTGGTACTAATTGCAACCATTTATAATCTGTGCAATGACATATTTATTGAGGGCACGGGTCTTTGTATGACAGTACTAAAGAAGATTTATACAAAACACTAATTATAATAATATGCATAAAATATTAATCAGGAACTTTATTTTTTGTCAACTGGATCTAACATCCTTTCCTAATTCACTAAATATTCTATTCTTTATCATTTTAATATTTAATGTTGTTGCCAGAACAGTTTTTAACAAATTTTAGCGATCTTACTACACGCAAGTGTAGATAATGAATACGTGCTGTTATATCTCTATTCTTTTACGATCTTTTTACCTACTCATGTAATAATAATAATACAATATTAATTAATTTAATATTATTATGAATAGACCTGTAAATTAACATATTAATTTAAACATCTATATTATTATTATTTCTGAGATACTGGGTTCGGACTCCCTCCCCCCGGAGAATATATTTCTAGGTATGTACTTGGATTACAGATAGGACTGCAATTTGTGTGAACAAAGCTTTGCTTTAATATAAAATATATATCCAGTCGAGTATGGAAGCAGTGAGACAGACTGTGATAGCTCTGTACAGGAAGAAGAGGCATTATACAAAGGCTTTAACGGTTCATCATGGGAGAACCGGAAAAAGCTGTTATCTTTGATTACAACAAATTAAGTTTGAAACCAGGCGTGTCACTTGCAGCTTATCTTTGCTGTTTGTTATTCTTTGGTATTCGATGCCAGCGCTATCTCGCGGTTTTTCTCTGAAACAAGTTATGAAAGCAGAAAGACTTGTAGAACTGCTGGTTATCCTATCTCGCAGTCAACTGCAATACCTGGAATATGTATTTGGGTACGGAATACAGGGTGTACAAAAATTCCAGTACGTTTTGTGAATTAACAGTATTCTAATCTGGGGCAAAGAGCCAAAAATGCATCAGATCGAAGAATTGAAGACTAATTACACAAAGTAATTGAAAATTCTACTTAAAATAATGTGATAATGTCGGTCGAATTGTACATTGTACAAAAACGCTGTGTAAAGAAGCGAATTTGCGACAATACCAAGTCAGACAAGTGTACTACGTATGTATTCTAAGTGTGTGAGAGAGGTATATAGATAGATGGAAGGTATTTGTTGGGAATGTATGCACATGTATACATTGGCAGCGATTAGGGGTGTGAGGTGCACCCCCCATTTTTGCTACTTTTCGCCATGCTCTATGGCATCTTAATGCTAAGCCTTGTCTACTAAGAAAAAGTAAACTGTTCTTGCCCACCTAGTTTTGACACCCAATCAAGGCACGTAGTAGTTCGGGACCCACCTCAAACTGTAGGTCCATTCCCGATTAGCCTTTCCGTGCATAATATAGACTAAAACCTCAAACCCAATGTACAATACGATTCCATCTGCAATAGTATTTCCTAGAGTTGGAGATTTATATCTGTCAAAGGTCTATAAATAAATCGGTAATTATGTCTGAAACAACCTTGCGACTTTTACATGTAAGAATCAGCATGTACATAAAAATTCCAAAGTACTCTATCTAAAGTCACTTTACGGTTCTTAATTACAATAGCTTATCTACAAACAGACTTTGTGTGGAGCCAATTGTGCATTTGTCATTGTCGATATCTGCTGGCTCAAACACAAGTCCTTGTTACATAATTTTATAGATATATTTTCCATCAACAAGATTGCCCTTGTACATTATTATACAAAATTCCGTTCGTATCATAATGGTTCTGCGAACGTTCAAATTAACGCTGGTGCAAAGTCCGTTATAGATTAGCATTGCCTTGCATGATGCAGACATCCTTTCGATTTATCACGCTGACCTTGGAAACATGACTTTCAAGGACCTTGTGCCTTCAAAACGTCGACGACTGAGCTCGCTGCTGGACGAGTCCGAAACAAGAGTACCGCATAGATCATGACAGTATGGAATCGATATTCAGTAAATATTGCAATGGAGTACAAAGGGTGGGGGTGCAAGATTAGAAATCGATCGACCGCAAAGACAACAGTGGGTAAATTGTTCTATATTTTCGTTCCGTTTTTGTTTTTCGTTCTTCCTATGTTCCTCCTTCTCTTTTTCTTTCCCATTCTCTCTGCTTTCTCTCTTTCTCTTCCATTCTTTGTGTGTTTCCGTTTTTCTATTGCTCTCTCTCTCTTTGTGTGCGTCTTTTCAGTTTCTCTCTCTTTCTACCACTTTCATATTCCTTATTTTTCTCATAGTTTGATGTTTTCATAATACGAATATGCATTGTTTTTTTATATTTAGCGTCGTCTTTCTGCCACTTTTCGCTAATCGCGACGATTAGGATGACTGATATAATAAAATTGATGTAGGGACGGTCACAAAGAACGCCCATGCTAAGACCGGGGATTCTAACACGGAACCTCTGGCGTCGAAACGCGTTGTGCTAGGTCAGCTTTCCTACTACGAAGGATTCTGAAAATTAAGCCCCGAGTTTCCGTGGAAGAGAAGGGGGTTGTGGCGTTATAACCAAAGTATGTGTGTATGTAAGATAAAAAGGGAAAGTGAAGTTCCCCGTG
Organism: Lepisma saccharinum; assembly: GCF_977018435.1. NCBI lineage: Eukaryota > Metazoa > Arthropoda > Insecta > Zygentoma > Lepismatidae > Lepisma > Lepisma saccharinum. The sequence goes on along the minus strand of NC_139241.1, from coordinate 84,723,899 downwards.
CATATTGCACCCTACCATTAAGGCACATTTAGGGGATGTGGGGTTATAGGGCCCCACACAATCCTCGATCTCGGCAACTTTGCAGGTGATGTGATCAGCACCACGCTGTGGCCGCCTTAACCCCCAGGGTTGCCCCAAGATACATTGATTTGAGGCTGGGTGAGCCCAGAGCCGCTTTATGATTTCTTTATTCATTCATACTTATGAAATTCCGACCTTACATCACCCTGCCCAGGAATCGAACCCGGGTCTCCCGCCTGGCAGTCAGACACCCCACCCACGAGACCACCGCGGCACCGTATATGTGTGTGTATATGTAAAGAGAGGACATAGGATGACCCCTCTTTAACCATACGAAAAATTTCCAGCACGCCACTGATTCGAGGACGCTGAAATACTCGTTCCAGTTCGATAATTCTGTTACGTGGCATCGTAGTATCCACGTCCATCCGTTCATGGGAACTGTGTTCTTGTAATGTGGTCCTAACAATGAGAAAGCCTCCCCTCGATAAAACATCAGAATTGTTCTCGTAAGCAATTTTCTACTATATTCATGCATTACATAAGATTTTATTCGGCAATGTAAGGTCTGTTTGACAACGGGAAATATATCATAAAGAGTGGCTTGGAATGATGTTCTGGAAACGAAGCAATCCTTCGACAAGTGCAGGAAGGGTAGGAAAATGATAGAAAGAAGGGGAAGTAGGGTAGCAAAAGAGAGCGATACAAAAGTGGAAGGAATATGGGCGGAGTTTGAGCTTTTGCTTTGGGGGGCAGACTCTGGGAGAAGCATATGATGTACGTGAGGGTTGTTGAATATCCCCTAGCTTATAAGGGGTCCGGAGACCTTCCCCCGGAAATTAAAAACAACAACTTAAAAACACTGAGTTCTAGGCCTTTTAGATTTGAAAATGTTAAATTTCCTCGCTTAAGTAAACAAATATTAATTAGTATATTGGTTGTCAGTTTTAAAAGAAGCAAAACAGTACGATTATTGGATTTTGCATTTTTTTATTGATACAATACTCGTATTACTTTAAAAAAGTTACGGTACAATAGTAAGCTTCAGAAATTTTAGAAAAAATAAATTGAAAAGTAACTGTTGACTCAACACAAAGACGTTTTACCTTTTTCTTTCTTCAAACTGTACACATCAATCAAATCGTCTAAGACCCGCTATTGCGGCGCAATTACCGCACATGACATCATGCCAAACGTCAAGATTATGGCTTCATAACAAAAATGTAGTAACTGAACTTAATAATGTTTTATTTTTTAGTCTTTTTTAAGTTGGGGGGGCAGGCCCTCTCTGGCCCCTCCAGAACTCCACCTATGGGAAGGAATGATATAAAACTAACCAGAGAGAGAGATAGAAGAAAGATAGAAAAATAAATGAGAAATTGAAAAATATGGAGGTTGAAAGGGAAAGAAAGATAGGAAAATGAGACAGAAGGGGAGTGAGCAAAAGAAATATGTACAGAAAGAAAGAGGAGGTAAAAGATGATATAATGAGAGAGCAGAGAGAGGAGGAGAAGAGACAACAAAGGAGAGAGGTAGAAAACGATGTGACTGGTTTCTTTTACTTCGCTTTTCTGTCACTGTTGGCTAACGGCGAAGATGAGGACGAAATGATAATATGATGAAACCGACGAAGACACTCCAATGCCCAGACCGGGATTCGAACCCGGGACACCTGTAGCCGTAGCACGCTGTGTTAACCACTCCGTCACGCGGGTCAGTTGAATACTTGCAATAAAGATTAAATTTGCGTGGAAAAGGGAAATATACAGAGATAGAAATAGGAAAACAAGGAAGAGATAGAAGCAGAATAGAGCACGAAGGAGAAAGGTAGCCAGAAACAGAGAAAGATATAAAAAGAAGGAGAAAGAGTGGGGAAGGAAGTAAAGATAAAGGATGGAAAGAAAGATATATTAATAAATAAAAGGAGCAGAAGAAGCGTTGGAACTTAGCATTTTCAAATCTAAAGGCTGCTTTTGACTGTACACAGAGAAGAAATATGGACAATAATAGAGAAAAGAAAATCCCAGGAAAACTCATTCGAGTAATAACAGCAACGTAAAAGAGTAGAAGAATGAGTAAGAGTATATGATCGTAAAATAAGGGAGACAAAACTTTCTTAATAAATTATACCCGAAAAAATTGAAACATTGTTAAACCTCTCTCTCTCCGAAATTCGGATTGCCTCCGAAATCCGGGTAGTAAAATTTCCGAATCGAGATTTTAAATTTTCCGGAATCCTCATATTTTTGGTCATCCCTGGTGTGAAAGTAAGATATGTTAGGAAAAATGATCTGTCTGAATAAGTATGTCTCTCACCTCGAGAACAGAAATTTTGAACAGTCTTGTCATTTGTAAGCATAGTAAACACAAAACTTCATGAAGTACTTCGTGTTTTGTAAAGCAAGAACATATTTTTCCGAAATCTATATTTGAAACGCAGGATCCAAAACAATTAAAAGGAGAAATGATATGAAGGAAATACAATGGTTCCAGAACTGCTTTTCTTTTTCAGTTCTTTCTAGCACTAACCGTGGGAAAATTTAAGCTTTTGCTTACTTATATATATTTTTTCTATGCACCATTACTTTCATGCATTCTGTGTAAGTTGCGTTGCGATGCTCTTCAATATGTGTTTTCCTCTTAAAAACAAGAGCGTTGCATCGCATGCTTTACAGTACTGGACATTCTGAGAAGTTTCATCTTGATGACGTCAGAGATTTCGTGCCTTGTTTGTAAACTCAAATATGCGAATATTCTGGCTTAATTTTTACTTCTTCCCTAAAAAAATCAAAAAACAATATTTGTATTATTTTGCTTCTCTTGTAAAGTTTACTCTGAATTGTGCAACATGAACTTAACTTTAAATACACATTTGAAATGTTCTAGAACATCAAGTTTAGGGGCTGAGACCGCTAAACCATCAACTTTGGGGGGCTCCGACCAGAGACAGCAAAACATATGACTTATTACTATATACTAAGTATATAATTATGAGCATTGTTAACATTTTTACTAACAAGAGTTTCAAAAGACGACGTGCATGTACTAGGGGAGTGGATGGGAGTTCGGGGTACAAATGGCTCTCACATGACATTCAGAACGAGATCGTAGATATATTAGGGAGATCTGTTTTGCGCTCCGTGGTAGCAGATATTAAAATATTTTGCTATTATGGTTGACGAAACTTGTGACATATCCATCCGTGAACAATTAACATTCTGCATTCGAACTGTGAATGAAAATTTTGATATTTTTGAGGAATTCATTGGCTTTTACGAGATTCAGAACACTGAGGCCAAAACTTAAAAAAGGGAGGGAGCGAGTCATTCATTAATTTATTTCAATGATCAGAGCCCCCACCCCAAATAATTTTGACAAGTCGGTGCCCCTGTTCTCGAGCCTCTTAAACTTACTGATAAAAGACAGAACATTTGAGTCTTAAAATATATTGGGCATAATAATATCAAAGTAACATGGTAGTTGGGAGGGGCATAGCCCCTATCGCCCTCCCCGTGGATCCGCGCCTGGCTCTATGCTATGACTAGGAAAGATGTGACTTCTACATGTTTTCTAAGCTCATTCTTCCATTGAATGACTTATGGTTTTGATTACCGAAGTCATCTGTTTGTTGACTCACACAGGAAACATAAAAAAAAACAAAAACATCCCGGATGTAAAGCTAGCAAAAGTAAAGCAAGATTCGATAAATGCATTGCAACATGTTTTATCACAGCAGCTCACTTCTAGAGCTTCAGTTAGCAAAATCTGGGCACGCACTTTTACAGAATAGTTGTGTGCAAGGTGCATTGATTTCAATCACTTTAAACAAATAATTTACAGAACAATATAAGGATTTTGTAGATGTCAGAATCACTTTGGTCCTTGATCCCTCTTATAAATTGTAGGTCCCGAGTTTTATTGAGAAAATTTCACACCGAAAGTACCCCTGAGGGGCATTGGTGCATGTGCGGTACATTATAAAATACATCAATTGAGCAGTATGTTTTCATAATAGTGTAAGATAATATACGTAATAGTAAAATCATACACTGACAAATTATATCTTTAAGTGGACTAGTGCTGTAAAGGTACAATATTATATAGTGTATACAATCTAAATTTATTTTATAAAGTTATTTAATTCCTGAAATTCTTTAACTGAATATAATGTATATTCCAATAGCAGTTTTTTCACCTTACTTTTAAAGGCCGTGGTTCTTTCAAAATTTTTGTAACATGATTAGCCTATTTGTGCATAAAGTGGACTTAGAAAAGCAATTGGAAGCACAGGGTCGTAAAAATTCGTACCAAATCGTGTATAAACAATTATTTTTATCTGGCGCGGGGCCTAAGGTCTGTCCCGAGTATCGAAGCAGGGTCTCCTGTGTGGTAGTCAGACGCCCTACCGACCGCCGTGGAGGAGAGAGAGGAAGTGTTTTATTGCGCGTGTTACACCTACGTACCACCGGGCACATTTAAGTTACACTGACCGATACAATTCTGACTGATTAAATGACATCAAAGCATTAAGTAACCCGTTGTTCAATGGAACCTCGGGGCTATCAACAATCGCTCTTTTCTGCCAGGGCAGAGGACATCGGGAGAAAGTTCCCGCTCTACGGGGGTCAATGCCTCTGCTCCGTCGTAACTTCATCGCGAAAGTCTATATTTTCCACCAGAGCCGCGACTGACTTCCAGTCAGACACAATCTGTCCAGTAAAGTGGGTTGGAGGTTAATATGAAAGAGCGAGCAGAGAATATAAGCGACATACGGGCACAGGAGAAGGATGGTGAGTACATACAGCTAGAGACTGGATCGAGACGAGACTTGACACTGTCTCGGTTTTGTTCTCGTCTCGAAAAATGTTAATATATACGAGGGATGATCAGAATAAATGTTGATTGATTGAATTCGATTTTACGTCGCTTTTCTTCCACTTTTGGCTAATCGCGACAATGGACGTCCGCTGGATTTTCCCCAAGGACAGGCAAGCGAGGCCTATTTTCCCCCATAATAGTGATGCCTCCTCAAAAAACACTACTTCAGTCTGAAATTATCATGTTCCTTCAATGCTCTTGTAATAATTAACATGAATTACTGCGACTGAAATGAAGTTATGTGTGAAATATATACTCTTTTAGATGGACATTCATTTTCCATCCGGACGTCCAAGATGAGTGATGACACGAAGAAATTGATCAAAAGACACTCACAAGGATTGATTGATTTGTTGTTTTAAGTCCACTTTATGCACAGTAAGGCTAATCGGGACTCGACCGACAGTTTAAAGTGGGATCCGAACCACTATACCATGTGCCTCAACCGGCTATCGAACCCGGGACCCCTTGATTACAAGGCGACGACGCTACCACTGCGCCATCGCGGAGGCCAGTCACTTACAAAGATCACCAACGTTCAGGCAGGGATTCGAACCAGTGACCCCTGGCAAAACCTGGCAAAAAAAAAAAGAAATGTTACAAAGCCTGTGAATAACAGGGTACTGTTTATAGTGTGGAAATAAGTATGTGGTGTGAAAGTGGGCATGTGGTACTACAAGGCACGTAGCCAGGGGAGGGCTCGGGGACCTGTTCCCCCCCACCAAAAAAAAGGAAAAACATACAAGATGTTTTTCAACCATTTTCTTCTTGTTGTTGCTTCTGTGCTTGTATTCTGGTAACACACTGCTGGAATTTTCTTTCCAAAAATAGTAGTAATAGTACACTCGCCTCAATTAGTACTCCAGCAGTTTGTTTCTTTATACAGCATATTTGCAGAAGATACAATTCAATCGGCAGGTGTATCAATACGCTGTATAAAACACAATTTTTTACTAACTTCGTTGACCCTGTACAAGTAGGTACATTTTTAAATATGTTCATCAGACTCTAGGACACAACTGAAATATTCCCTTAAATATGCTTAAGTTCTCTTAAAATCACAAATGAAAACTACAAATCTAGTCTTTGAATATAACCTATATTATATTCTAACATTCTTAGACGGTCTCCGTGGCAGAGTGGTTAGCACAGCGCGTTATGACGCCAGAGGTCCCGGTCTGGGATGTTCTTTGCGAGTGTTGTGACTTGTCTTCTGCATTCACGAATAACAGTATTTAATTTATTTCTGTTGTACACAAGTTTATAAAATTAACAGGGAACCACTGAGATTAAGAACGCCGTATCAATGTCGATATTTTTTTTTAAGTTGTTGATTTCGATTCGTTTTTGTTATGCAAGAAGATTGATTTAAAATGTCTTGTGTTAAAAGATTGCAAATGAGTTTATCGAATTATTTAAAGTGAAATAATACTTTAGGAAGTTAAGTTGTGTTATTTTAATTGTTATACGTAAGTAATATAGCATATGGAAACCCAGTTGAGCGCTGAGGACTTGAAATTTAATTTTTAAATTGCGAAGTAAAATAAACCAATTCAATCAATCTAATATTCTTTGTTTTTTTATTGGAAAATTTGTAGGATGTAAATATCACAAAGCATGGCATAAGAAGAAAACATCGAAGGATAAAATGTCGGTGCTTGGTAGTGCGGAGGGAAGGGGCTCACCAAACCACAACTCTGACAGGTGCTAAAATATCTGGTTATACACTTCCAAACGAGTTAACTGTTAACGAGACAATTTACACCTCAAAAAGAGTAGCTGTAACCGTTTATATTTCAAAATGAGCAGCCGCAACTGTGTTACTGCAGTTTTCCTAGAATAGCACCCCCCTCCCACCCCCCCTTGGCACACAGTTGATGTAAAGACCTAAAGTATGCCATGTTAATGGGCCCGGGAGAAACTGTATGGAAAGAGCAGCTAAATATTTACACAGAGGCTTTCCGCTTAAGCTGCCGAGACAAAGGCCTTAGCTTCTCTCACACTAAAAGGCGGCTTCAGGAAGTTGAAGGCAGCGGAGTGAGACAAGCCTTCTCTTCTTGGGTTATCAAGCGTCTTCGGAGTTGGCTTTACTTGTAAATGTAAATATTGAAATTACCATTGTTAACCTTCGTTTTTCCAAAGACCAAATGGCAATCGTGTGTCATTTCAAAAGTGGTTTTCATTTTCTGCCTTGGGTTTTCCAGAGTTCTTTACTGATTTCATTTCATTTTTTTTCATTTCTTAAAAGTGTGGGGGCTGTAGCCCAGGGACGGCGCTGGGGGGGGGGGGGGCGAAGGAGTGCTTGCGCACCCCTTGATTTTCTTCCGCACCCCCTTCAGCACCCCCTTTTCAGTACTTATTTCCAACCTAATGAAATGTTATAGTATTACGTTATGCTATTAAAACAATGTCCTCACTTTGAGCGTAGAATGTAAGATATTGAACTGATAACGCTATTATTGTATGCAACAGGCAGTGCTAAAAAAATATTTAAAAAACATGAAACAACTCACACTGAGCTGTAGTTATCGAAAACGCCACCGGAATAAACGAAAGTACAAACAATTCTCAACAGCATTGTTGATAGAAAATAGTTTTATTTTCCACCTACTTACTTGTTCTATCTCTATTCTCAAAACCGACCAGCAACTAAAATTGTAGTTGCCCGGGAAATTATTTAACGCGAGTTGGTAGATTATTCATTGCTGTTTTTTTTTTTTTTACTAGAACTTCAGGTTGCATAGCGATTTTATTTTACCCAACGCACACAAATTGAACACTCAGCAGTAGTCTCTGATATCTGTGCAAAATGGGAAAGAACTGTTTATCAACAAAATGTTGATATAAGGTGAATCCAGTTTCTATTTTAAATAGTGTACTCGAGCCTGAACTTGGCACCAACGCCAAAGTATTTTCAGTTCAATTTCAACTTTATGATTTGTGTAACAACAACAACAATAATAAAAGGTAAAATATAAGTTTCTGGAAAGATATGAAGTGTTACTCTGCCCCCTCGGGAGAAAAAATTATGCGGGCTGTTTGATGTTTTCTATATTTTCAACATCGCACCCCCTCAGCACCCAGTAGCGGCTTCTGCCTGTTCGCACATTTGCACGTGAACACCCAAATGAATCTTTAATGCAATTAATTTTTATTATACTTATTCATTGAACACTATCTCCTCCAAAACATCAAACGTTTCCACGCCCCATCGGCTACCATATCGTCGTACGAGCGCCTGCAGACTGAGGTGCGTTAATTTCGCACAAGTCGCAGTGTGTTCGTTTGCCACTGCTTGCAGCACGCAAGGAGAGGGAAGGGATTGGCCCCTGTAGCTTGCAGTCTTATGGGCTTTACGAACACTGCTAGTGCTGTGTTCACAATGCAACACTTTTTCTGACGCAAAGCTGAAGTGCACACCCATTAAGATGACCTAGATGATTAACCCTGGCGGCGCCGCTGTAGCCCCTTCAACTCCCCGCCCCCATTGAGTACGCCAGGGGCTTATGCTATCGCTGTCTGGAGGTGAACCAAGTTTAAAATATTTTAGTAGCTTTTCTGCATAACCACTAATCTTCTAGATTGCTGCAATATATAATATATGTCCAAGAAAATACGTACTTAGCCTACAAGGATATTTCTCTATATCCATCCTGTGCTGGCCTCCGTGGCGTCAGCGGTTCTGGGTTCGAATCCCGGTCTGGGCAGTGGTGTTCTTTGTGAGTGTCCCTTTCATCAATTTCATCATAGCATCACTCATCCTCGTCTTCGCGATTCCCAATAGTGGCAGAAAAGCAACGCAAAATTACAAGAATCAAATCAAAGAAGTTACATATACTAATTTTGAATTCTCTTGGTTTGAACAGTTGAGCATTCATGCCGTGCCCAAAATATTTCCACTGGTTTGGGCCCAGGGGGCAAACACCCCTGTGGCGCACCGGAAACAAATTCTACATGCTTTTAATTCTGTTAGTTTGCAACACTGGATATTTCCTGCAGCGTGGGATAAGCTAATAGAAGGGACAGACACCAGTTAAGAGGCGCTTTTATGCGCATTCATCTCTTTACAATCGCTGTCGGCCTGCTTCCGCCTTGGAACCCTCCGACACTTACAATCTGCCTTTCGTCAAGGTTAAACGTAATTTCAAAGCGAGGCGATGGAAACACTGCCTCCCAGTACGACTTCAACGCGAAAGATTCGAAGAGTGTTTTTGTTTCTTGTTAGGCTCAGATGGACTAAAGTAATCATTATTTTATATCAGGTTCATGGTTAAAGGTTCAGGAATTTTAAATTAATTCAGTTCCGGTCCAGGAGAGAAAACCAGCGAGCGTAAATGGGTTCTGGACCGTAAAGAACAATTTTATCTATAAAGTATTTCAATTCCGGTCCATGAACCTTTTTCCAGATCAATTTAAATACGGTCCAGGAACCTTTTTCCCCCAGTGAAACAATACCTAACTTGGACCGAATTTAAATTGTGCGAGGAAAAAAGGGTTCATTCATAATTGTTCCCATGGGCGTCGCCATAAATTTGAATAATATAAATAATAACAATAATTATACAATAATAATTAAAATTTCATAATAAAAAAACAATTTTATTCCAAAATAATAATAATAATAATTATTATTATTATTATTATTTTGGAATAAAATTGTTTTATTATTATGGATCATAATAATAATAATAATTATTATTATTATTATTATTATTATTATTTTGGAATAAAATTGTTTTATTATTATGAAATTTTAATTATTATTGTATAATTATTGTTATAATAATAATAATAATAATTATTATTATTATTATATCCTTAAGGGGGCTTACTCAATTCAGCAGATGAGTGAATATCGAGCACAAGTTTTTTTTGTTTTTGTTTTGTTTTTTTTACGTTTCGTACAGTGTGTACTGAAATGCACAATTATTATACTTTGTTATCAAATTTTAAGATACATTCAAGAAAAAGCTCTAAAATTTAGATAGAAATTTTAGTCATAAAGTTTTTGTTGTTTGACCTTATAACTTAATTTTTGGAATTTTGAAAAGTGTGGAACCAGTTACTCTCTTTAAAAACTTAGCCTGGTGCATGGATTGTAACCTCAATCGCGTAATGCGCTACGAAACAGGAGATCCTAGATTTGAACTCCTATCAAGGGGGATTTTCAACTTTATCGGACAGGGAATTTAAAAGTTGGAAATAAAATTTTGGGACAATCATAACGGAATTTTCTGTGTATATTCCTTGTGACGCAGGAACTAAACTGGAAAGAGGACAGCATAAATGAAAATGGAGGGGTTATGGGTGGGCTGCAATTCCGAGAATAAATCCTGTTTCACTCAACTTTCAGAATTCCAAATGTATGAAAATTCTAGCTCTATCGTTTCAACGTCTCCTTGTATTTGTGTGATGCTTCGAAAAAAATTTTGAAAATAGTTACAGATTTTGGTTTCTGAACTTCCATTAATCCAACATGTCAGATGTTTCGGGGGGGGTTTGAACCCTAGAAACCCCCCCCCCTCTAAATACGGCCATGAATAGAACATATAAGAATTTATGAATTCGTGGACCTTTAACGATCCTGTTTTATATATTGTTTAAAGTGGGTTACGAACCACTCTCCGGAATCGAACCCACATATATAGAAGGAAGGGGAAGATATACTCTATCCCCCCCCCCCAAATCCCTCCTAGGAGAACGTATCTCTTTCGTTACATCAATATCCAGCCTCAAGTAATTTTTATACTTTATATGTTATATAGTGTCCACTTGTGGCTAATCGCAAAGATGAAGATGAATGATGGTATGATGAAATTGATGAAAGGACGGACACTCCCAAAGAACACTCATGCCAGGCCGGGACACAAGATTTTCGTACAGAATCTTGTCTCGATATATCTCGAAGGGTTTCATCTCGTTCTTATCTCGATTTTTGATTAGTGATCGCAACCTTGATATAATTCGTATAATATTCACTCCAAGACAAAATAATCGAATACTTTCTTTTACACGCAAAATAAAAAAAACGAAAGAACTGGTTATTAAAAACGTTGCGTTATATAATGTTCATTACATAAAAATGCACTCATTTTTATGTCATCGTGAATGTTGAGCATTTATTTTTAAGCGTTGAGAATGCATTGCATAATTATCACTTTTAATAACCAGTTCTGCATCCGTATTATCATTATAATTTGACTGGCATCTGAAATTATAATTACATCACGTTGCCGCTTTGCTACTTATCAATTTCTTTTCACAAAATCTTTAAACAACTCGCAAAATTTCAGCTTGTTACACACAGATAACATCTTATACTAGCACTTACGCAATTCTATAGGTATGCGAGATTGCAATATTACGAAATTAATATGAAATTATTAATTCAGTATTCCTAGGTGTAGACAGGAATTTGTCGATTCGTTATTTCTTGGTGCACTTGTTATGACGTTATTGTGTAATGCTTCAAGGCAACACAGTGGCGTGCTTAAAAATTTGTAACTGAGAATGGTTTAATGGCCACTTACAGGGTGTTGAGATGTAAAGTTTACAGTGGATGTTAATTTATTTATTCGACGCCCTTTATTTTCTATTATATACGGGTAGAGAGCTTTCAGACCGAAGCGACACATGTCGCTTGGAAACGAATCCCCAATAATCATTGCAACCTTTCGAATCCCCACCACCCGGAGGCGTCTCATGAACGCATGCGGTGCATGCTGCGCATGCGTCAATTGTGGGAAAAAGGACAGCTTGCTCTGCGACGATGTTCATGAGCATTTCTACATTCTAATTTCTTCATATAGGAGAAGTATTTATTTTACACGAGAGCGCCCAACTAGGTTTATATTACATTTCTTGGATCTGAAGTGAAAGAAGGTAATAATTCTTTTCCCACAATTGACGCATGCGTCACTTCAGATCCAAGAAATGTAATATAAGCTTAGTTCATAGCTCTCGTGTAAAATAAATACTTCTCCTATATGAAGAAATTAGAATGTAGAAATGCTCATGAACGTCGTCGCAGAGCAAGCTGTCCTTTTTTCCCACAATTGACGCATGCGTTCACGAGACGCCTCTGCCACCACCCTAATCCGATCATAAATGCTATAGGCTAGCGAAATCCAGGAAGACGCGTTCACAAAATGCCTAGACTTAATTAAGAAACAAATCCAATATGCCAGTTTATAATGTAATCTAATGAAAAGGAAAATCAAGAAGTGTTATGTCTGGAAAGTACTGGGATCAGTGACAGTCTACTCTACCGAATCAAAACATGTCAATTACTGCTAATTAAAACTCGTCATGTTAGGAGTAGATTAAATTAGGCCTATTGTCCCTATTACCTGGTCACAAGGCAATACGTGGCAATAGAAATATAAGTATACAGTGTTACAATATTCCCATGCGCAAGGAACACGACCGTTGTGCGATATGGAATAGAAGAGAAAAATAGGAATTGCAACCAAGACATGGAGATAAGGACACAACACGAACTAGAAGGCAGGGCAAAAAAGCTGTCGAAACTTCAAAATACCTTATCCGCCATGATAAGTCTTGATCTTGATCCTTAAAGCGATACAACAAGTTGCACGTGTCGCTTGTCGCGAAATTTTCGTATGACGTACATTGCAGGATATCGGAGATTTACAAGAAACTACTGTTCTTCAGTGATTTTTCAAAGATAATTAATCTAAAGTGCAAAATTCATTGCATAAAACCGTTAAAAATTTAAATTGGAATGTTATGGAGAGAAAACAAGGGCCTACAAGTCGTGACGTCATTTTTACCGTTCGTTGAATACACCGGATGGACTCACCTTACATATTCCACCTTGGTGCGAACCGAATGAACAGAAGCGCCACCTACTTCCCGAAGATCACGTGAACAATTCGACAAGTCACGCGGTGCTTAAACGTACGTGTTTCGCATATGGTTGAAACTACAAGTCACGGACCGGTGAAAACAATTTTAGCATGGCAATGTCCAGCGCTAAGCTTTCGGAATCTGTCTGAATGTCGTGCTAATATATAACGACCTTCGCTTGCAAGGCAAAGGGACGTTTGTTCTCAAGCCATGCATTGCATACGTTCCCTTGCACAGTTGGCTAAAGACAGACAAAAGCGTTTCAATGTTTGTGTTATTCCACTTTATGCACAGATAGGCTCTGTTAAAAGTGGGAACCACAGCGGTTCGCTTTGTAATCAAGGGGTCCCGGGCACTGGCGTACGCAGGATTTTTTTTTCGGGAGGAGCTGGAATTGATTTATTGATTTGCTTTATTTTACTTCACTTCTTGTGCCACTTTTGGCTAATTTGCGAAGATGGGGATGAGTGATGATATGATGAAATTGATGAATGGACACACAAACATCCATGCCTAGGCCAGGATTCGAACCTGGGACCCCTGGCGTCGTAGCGCGGGAGGAGCTGGAATTGCTAACGTAGATGCTACATAGCTGCCTTCTAAGGGGCGACATATACAATGAGATATTCTATAATTAGAACTTTCTGCTCTCAAAAATAGCAATAAAGGCCATTTGAAGGTGGTTTTGCATTTACCACTCTGGATTTTCCCGATTTTTTCACTGCTTTTTAAATTCTCAAAATTTCAAAGGGAACTGTAGGCCCACTTCCTGTGTACGCAAGTGGTTCCGGATCCGATTCCTGGTGGAGGCACATAGTGGTTCGAATCCCACTTTAAAATGTACGTCCAGTGCTCAATTAGCCGTACTGTTCCAAAAGTGGACTTTAAAAAAACACAAACTCAACTCAACTCACAGTGGCGGTTATACCAGTTTTGTGGTTTCCTTGCTCAGTGGGGCGTGCATCGGGTCACCTAGGTCTGTTGTTTGCGCATGCGCAGTGAATGCTTACGTAACACTGGGTAAGATTTCAGACTGGAGTGACAAGCGACACGGGCCACTTTAGTCTGTAGGCAAACAATCTCTGCGAATCCACAAACAACAGACCAAGACGACACTATGAACGCCATTGAGCCAATCCGAGTGACATGTGCAGCTTGTCGTGTCGCTCCGATTCGAAAGGTTGCATTTATTAATGAGGGTTCGCTTCCAAGCGACACGTGTGTCGCTTCGGTCTGAAAGATGCTTAACTGCGTCTTATCTTTCGAAGGTCTGTCAGGCCATGTTGAACTGAAAGCGAGCGTCACCAAAGCTCTCAACGTTTCAACACTTTCGCACACATATTTCTTCTGCGATCATAAAGTTCTATAGTCGCAAGTGCCATCATTGAAAACGCTCTTGGCATCACGTACACTTCGCAACATCTTATTTGACCGCCCTGAAAAATTTCAAAGTCCGGAATTCGTAAATTTGGCAGCATAGCGCTTCAGAGCCAACTAAGAGTAGCCAACTTTGCAACATTTCTTCTTCCTGAATGAAAACGCTCGTGATTTTTTTTTTCATTCTTTCACATTCCATTAAGTAAAGATACATTAAGCAGTAATAAAATATATGAGTAGACAAAAAAATGTTAAGTAGAAATACGAATGTTGAAAATATTTCAAGATTCTTTGTTCTGAATTTGAAAATAGGAAAATGTATGTGCATTGTGCAACATTGAACAGGTTCTCATCCACCTGGAAAGAATTGCGGTCACATTTGAATGCAAGAAGGCACATTTATGATGATTTTATGCGAAATGTTTAGTAAAGATACCTTGCACAACACCAAACGATTCTGCAAAGTGTGTCTTTTCCTTGGTTCTTGGCGAAAAATGGTTCGAAACTCCGGCACAATGTTGCTTCAACTGAGATTAACGTGTTTTACTGAGCTTTCTGTTAACAATCTCCTGGAGTAGTTGGTTAGATGACAGCACTTTCGTTTTTTTACTGTTTTCGTCAAGATCGAAACATCGTAGGTTCAAATCCCACCCTTTCCTTACAATTTTTTCTTTTTATTTACCGAGTACGAAGTGTTCTAATAACGTAATATAATATTATATGATATTACTGTAAAATATTTATGCGATGCATGCTCAGTGGCGGCGTTTGGGTTTCAAAACTGATGGGGCAAGGTGGGGGGGGGGAGGGGAAGGACAGTTTCTTTCGCTTTGTAGATAATGTTTAGCATAGTGCTGGGTCATCTGCCCCTCCACACTCCATAATCGTCGCTACTGTGCATGCCTGAAGTAATGCTTCTACTAATGTTTTTAATCTTTCAGTGATTGGCAGGATTTTAGGAAATTCTTTTCCTTTCATTCAGCTGTTATAAGTTAAAACATATTAAGAACTTACATGTCAACTTTCTGCATCCAGAAATGCTGGACATAAATCGCATAAATATCAACGGAAATATCCAAGAAACGTAGATAAACATTCTCGGCCAAAGCCGTTTACTTCCCGAAAAAGATTTTGCAAAGAAGTAGGTTTGAACCCATGACCTTCCATTCCATAAGCAAACGAGCCCCCTACACCACACGGTTCACGTTATTTTATGCACTCGGTTCGGATCCCACTTTAAACTGTAGTTCCAGTCCCGATTAGCCTTACTATGCATAAAGTTGACTTAAAACACCAAATCAACCAATTCATCTCCTTTCAGAGTGGGCCTTCTATGATACTGTAGTCGGCCAGCATCCGAAAATACAGTTCTGCTTCGCGTATACCAGAGTGTAATTGCATTTAATATTGTGACTAATTTTACTTTAAAACTACAGAATAAAGCGATAATAGGGTCCAGAAAAAGAACCTCAAAGTAGATCTTCACACAAAGTATTTTAATCCATTGCCAAACATTTCAGATAAGAATAATATTAAGATTTTCCATTGACCGTATTTTCGATTCATGGTGAATTTGCTAAAAGGACCATGTCAAGAAATCTAAATATGTAAGTTTTACTAGTAAATGCATTTAAAATGCACGAAACAACAGGGGAGGAGAAAAATAAACCTCAAAAATAAGTAAAAATGCAACAAAAACTGTTAAAAATACTGACAAATAAACTAAAAGCCAAAAAAGACCGAAATATGCAAAAAAAAAAAATGTAAAATAGAAAGTGTTTTCCGGCTCTAACTGAAGGGAAACGGACATGATATCAGGTTCAGCATTGTTTTTAAGGGTCAAAAAAAAGTTGATTTTTCATGAACTTCCGGACCCTAATTAGTAATTATGACCATTGAAAAAGTTGGAGGTAGCTTACTTAAAATTTTCTTGCTGAGGGATCGTATCGTCCCATATCTCCACTTCATAATAAAGAAAAACATCAAGTTCATATTTGGAAAATGACTTGGAGTTTTCCACCACGAAAATATGTTTTTCATAGTTTGCAGTTCGTTAGCATTATCTTTTTAGGTTTCCATTGTTTTAATTTCACACATATTTTATATTTCATACGGTCCTCTCTCTTTTCATACAGTCTTTGGAAAAAAGCTGGTTTCTTGTCAAACGGGGTCTGATTCAAATGACTCCTTTTCGCTCTCCTGTTCCTACTTTAAACAAACAACAAAATAGTTCGTAACTAAAAGATTGCTTGTTCAAAACACAGAATTTTTACACAATTTACAAAATATGACAAAACGCCAATAGACATGTTCATCATTTTTCCCTTTCAGCGTTTCTGGATTTTATCTGAATTCGTTTCCTCATGAAAAATGCCATGAGGAAATTATAGATATGACATTATGTGTGAATTGGTTTCTTCAAACTGGTAGCAGATTTTAACATGAGCTACCTGGAGAAGAGGTAGCGTGCTTGATTCTTACGAGGGAGGTCGTAGGTTCGATTCTCCACCTAGGCAGGATTTTTTTCAGGAGTATATCGTTGGGTGTAAAGTTTATCCACCGTGTTAAGAAGTTAACATTAGTCTCTGTATTTCACGAGAGGAGAAGAAATAGTAAGAGAAAGTTATTTCGATGATAGGAGGAAGTCACATGCCACGTGGAATGCGCAGAATCAAGTTACATAGAGCTAAGTCTGTAATGGTGGTTTCGAATATTGCAAAGTTAGTGCGGAAAGTTTGTTATATCTGATACTCGTACTTTCTGTTCAAAGAAGACAAACATTTTAGATACAAAGCAGTGAGGAATTAACGATAATTATGAGATTTTGAATTTTTTGTTTGTCACTCACTATATAAATACTTATTAGTAGTTTCTTATCGAGTCGGCCTTCGTTGCAATAACAATTTATTTATGTTAATTAGCTATTTACTATGTTATGTTAAGATGGTGGTGAGGGGATTGACAACAGTCATTACGAAGGAACTGACATAAAATTACCAATCTTAGAAATTTGAACTCATTAAACGCTCTCCTTCGTTACAGTACTGCACTACATCACTACTTAACATAACTGTGTATCTTTTTTTATTATATCGAAATCAAATAATCAATATTTAAAGGTGTCAGTGAAGAACAAACAATACATAACTTAAATAACATTACATTTTGCATCCTGAATACATATATGTGATTTGTGAATTAATCATGATGTGTGTGTTAACACAACATATCAACAATAACTAAAAAGAAAAGTTTTAACTTTAAATCCTGGAAATCTCCAACTTCTAAGGGGAAATATGTCCCTCAAGTGTGCATCGGATTCATTTTTTAAATATTCTAATATCAATGGTATCTGTTCAGCAAACAAGAAAAAAGAAAAGAAAGAGGAGAGGGTGGGATTTGAACCCGCGACCTTTCACGCTTGATGAAAAATTTGGATAGCAGCACCTAATCAACTGCTCTATGTTAATTTAATGACGTTATACCCTTCAAAACATGTTGACGTTTATGAAGACTCCCACCTTCCTGTGTTTCAAGCACATTTTCTCGACAAGTCGTATAAAATATATGTTTTTGAGAACTGTTCGATATTATGCAAGGTATTGTAAATAAAAGTCCTCCTCCGTAGTCGAGCGGGTTAAGGCGTTCACTCGTCTTGAGATCGTTCGCTGCGGGACGGCGTAGGTTCGAATCCGGCTCTTGTCGGAATTTATTCGGCCTACGTATAGGGCCGGTGGCAACCTACCATCGTGAGGACATTGGGAAGCTCCGAGTGAGTGAGCGTAACCTGGTCAAGAAGATCTACAATAACGGCTGGGGGTTCGTCGGGCTGATCACCCGTCACCCCAACACTGGTCTGAGACCTCCACGCTATAACAGGTGACGGCGGAACAGTGTGGGAGGGAGACCAGCAGTCGGTAGGTAAGCCAAGGCTGTAGGGTTATGTTATGTTATTGTAAATAAAATGTCGCATAAACTCCTCACAAATTTGCTTCTTTCTGCACAAACTTGATGGCAATTTCCTCCAGGTGGAGAAAAACTCTGTTCAGTGTTTCAAACCCTCCAAATTTCAAGTCGAGCAAACAGAATCGTAAATATCCTTCATGGTTATTTTTCCAATTTATTATTTCTGTTTGATTGTGTATTATAATAACGGTTTATAGTTTCTAAGTTCATGGAAAGTGTTAAATTGAAAACCTATCACCGCAGCGTTTTTCGTCTAGTGGAAGGACCTACTCAAAGTTGGCTACTCTCACCTGGAGCTGAAGTGCAATGTTGCTAAGTTTACGATTTCGGGACTTAGAATTCTTTCGGGGCGGTCAAATAAGATGTTGCGAAGTGTACCATGGACAAAATATTAGTGAGTTGCACCACTGCTACGAGACAATTGACAATATGTTAAAACCTAAAACTATTATTCGCCACTGTCGATATATGAAACAATTTTGTACCTTATGGCATTCGTGGACATGAAATTCAACTCGTGAACTCTGAAAGCATTGCTTATAATGCATTAGTAATTAGTAACGTATTATATCATTCTTGCTTATCATGTCGTTCATATAAAAGAATGCGATTGTTAGTGGAGCAGTAGGGAACTTGAAGATAAGATAATGGCTGTTATATTTCTTTGGCATTCCCGTGAGTCATTGAAGTAATGTCTTATAGTCGTGTCACGTGACAGCGAGCTTCAAGGTATTTTCTTTACAACAAAGGAATGTTTTCGTTGCCATTGTGCCGGCAAACAGGAAGTGAAAGGAAGGAGAGTTGGAGGAGGCACAAGCGAGAGAGGAAGAAACAAAAAGGGAAATAAAGAGACAACAGAATAATGATAGAGAAATAGAGAGAAGTGGAAAAAGATAAATGGAGTGAGAAGGGGGATGGGAAAGATTGTAGAGAGAGAGAAGATGTAAAGACAGGGAAATAAAGATAAAATGAAACATTAGAATGAAGAAAAAGATGGGAAACGAGAAATCAAGAGAAGAGAGAAAACAAAACAGAAAAATGTAGACAGAGGGGAAATCACTAAAATGAAGACAGTCAAATAAAGACAGAAATCAAGTCACGGAAAAGAGAATACATGCCCAAGATTTTTTTTTTCGAATTCTTAATCTCAAATTATGTCTCCACACATCGCAGGATCAGACCAATTAGAAAATATCTACATGAACAAATGTCTTATTATAACTAGAAACACGAATAACTTGGAATTTTTACTTTTCTCGAAAATATACAATTGCGTTTGTGTTGTAAAAAAAAAAATGAAAAATAAAAACGCTCGAAATTGTGAGGAATTAGGAATTATTTGTGTCAAACTGTTAAAATTGTAATAGACCACTGTAATTGTACGAAAAGAAACACTGATCTTTTTTTGACGTCATCAAACTGTGTTCGTTCCATATTCTTTTTTTATGTATATTTGGTTAGCTTTTCAGCTATGCACCAGTTACATTTGTTTTACATTTCATAATTTTACAATTTCATAATTTTATAATACAATATATTCTCTCACAATATAGTTGGTAAGTACATATATTATTTTCTTAGTCGGGTTCCTCAAAAGTGTTGACAAGGCGTATGCGCCATCATATCCTGCTTCTTTTAGATCTCTTAAGAAATAATCACGCGTAGTTGCATTAAGACGACATTCAAATATAATATGATCAGGTGTTCCTTCAGTTGCACCACACTGACAGATTGGGGATTGAACAATCTTCCTAGTGTAGAAGTCTTTAGGGGCTAGGGTGTAATTTAGCCATCTAAGAAGGCTTGTTAAAGAGTTTCTTGAGAGGTTAATATCTTGATACCAAGGTTCTTTAGGTATAAGTGGTTGAATTGAATAATATTTTTTCCCATTAGTCTTCCCTGTAATTGTCCATTGTTTCTGCCAACTTTTCAACAATTCTGTTTTAGCATGCGACTCTAGAGCTTTTGCAGAAAATCTAATCCGAAGCGATCGGTGACTTGATTCTTCAGCTGCGTACTTGGCTAATGCGTCTGCTATGTGGTTTCCTTCTATGTTCCATATTCTTAACTGACCCTCCAGCATAAATTCCACCTTGGGTCAGTGGCACTCACTGTTGCTAAGTTGGAATTTATACAGAGGAAACCGTCATGAAGCGCACACGACGTCAGCTGCTCGCCTCTACTCGGTCATCTGAAAAGTTATACCAACAGCAACAGTGTTATAATTTTAACCTTTGTGCTATTTATTTTCCACATAAGCACTGACCTTAATTGGAAAAACTATCATTTCGTGTAAATTTTGACAAATCAAGACGAACGTCACAAGTGAAAAATGAAGAAAATTTCAGAACTCAGTTGCATGTGTTCAACCTTGACTCATTGCTAACTTCGATGATAGAAAATGTTGCAATTCAAGGTTACCAGGTACTTACCAGCGTTTGCTGAATGCTGACATTGACAAATAAAGGTCAAGGCAAACTGCTTCGTTCACAACGAAATAAAAAATACTTCTACATGAATTGCTGTAATTGTGCAACGCCATGTGGGAAATCCGTTAACCTTAACTTCTTCATGTAAAAATATGGACTGATGTGAGAGTTCTAAACCCTAAACGTTTTTAGAAAGTTTCCATGACGCTATTAATGCGTCATTACAACAGACAATTGAAGTATTATTTATCAATGTATCAAAATCGTCAACCTTGCCTTGCTATACCATGTTTATTAGTTTCAAAACTGCTTAATTGTGAAACTGCTTTAAATGTGTACAAATATTTTTTTCTGCTCTTCTTCCTATTGCATATGTGTGTTATCTTCTCACTATTAAAGTTGCCCAGTATTGCCAAACAGCATTCATTACTTGAAAATAAAAATATAAATCGCACGCAAAATGCAACCAAAATTCACTAGAAAGGATTTGAGAAACATCCGTACTCTAGTGGTGATCAGGGAGAAGGCGGGATTTGCCACTAGGCTATCCTAGGCTATCGCACATATGTAAATAAGGCGCTGAATTGGCGGAAGTGACGTAGACCATTGATTATTAAAATTCCTTAATATTGTGGTAGTAACAAAATAAAACGTATTTCTTTTACTTGCTTATTTCATAAAAGTTTAATGAATAATTTTTAATTATTATTATTATTATTATTAAAGTAGGGTTACAATTAAGCTTACAATTTTATTTACATTGATCTGCCCTACATGAATTAATATACAGTTACTCAGATGCATATATATTTTTATACATGTGCTATTAATACAGAGTATGCAATTTGTAAAAGTGGAGTACAATGATAACAAAATTGTTAATAATAAATAATAATAATAGCAATGTTCGCAGGGCCAAAAGCAAAGGACAGCCTAGGGGGTCCAAATTTTATAAATTCCCCCTAGTGGTCATCGCCCTACCCTGACTCGAAACAATGTATTTTATTCCTTGGGTAGGCGTTTTTTAAAGCTCCCGTTTAAATCTACAGTACATGTTACCAAGGGTCATTGGCCTGCCCAGGAAATGATATATGATGATATTCCTCTTTTTTTTAGTAACTAGTATTCTGTTTTACCATTTTCGACTCGCGTAATTGAAGAATTATGTTGGAAACACAAACATTTTGCACTTCATTGCTTCCGGTCTACTCCCCCGGATATGATATTGCGAATTTGTAGGTGTGGGAAAATATAACATCCCCGCCGGAAGCCAGTGATGTCTTGTCAAGCGAATCCAGATTATCGAGGGGAAGGGTAACAACTTTTCCTCATTCGACCAATCAATCCTCCCCCTCGGTGAATGAAACCCCAAAAGTAAAAATCGAGGGGGTCAGATCAGGTGAACGAGATGGGCATGGAATTGGCCCACCTCGACCTAGAAATCGGTTATTGAAGATATTCCGGACTTTGGTGAGGGCGCTACTGGTTGGAAGTGGATGCAAGCAAGACACACAGCGAGCCTCCTGCTCTTGACCTGTTGAAAGCAGCCATTTTTAATGGAACTGACGGTGGTGGAATTCGATACTATTCCACAATGCTAGTCAGACTTGATGTATTACCTTACAAAATGACACCACAAGCAGTTCTGTGATGTTTCCGAATAAATTTTCATAGACTTACAAATTTGTATAACGCCTCCACGATGACGCAGTGGTAGCGTCGTCGCCTTGTAATTAAGGGGCCCCGTGTTCGATAGCCGGTGGAGGCACGTAGTGGTTCGGATCCCACTTTAAACTGTAGGCCCAGTCCCGATTAGCCTTACTGTGCATAAAGTGAACTTAAATCACCACTCAATCAAGCAATCACATTTGTATAGTCCTTTTCGGACCGCCCTGTATACGAAGAGGCAACAAAATGGAATCCCTATACACTCACTCTCTCTCTGGAACTTGAACCCAGAACGTTGAGAGGCAAGATTATGAGTCGACCATTCAAACGATCGCCTACCGAGGTGACATGCTAAATTTTTCGAAGCAACTCCGTGTGATATTTCGCGTTTTGATATAAAAGAACCAGATTTATTCTAAAGTAGCAAAGTTGGCAACAGTGATACTCCCGTGAGCCACATTCTCCAGCGTATAAGGAAAAATCCAGCAGTGAAATACTTCCTTGCAACTGCCATTCGTGTTTCATTTCCAAGGGCGACTTAGGACTTAGTTACCTAACCTAATCAGGACTTAGTTACCTAACCTAATCAGAATTCGATACCAGATAATACTATTTAGTAATTGCCAGTTTCATTTGAAACAACTGAATGATGTAGAAGCTGATTATGTATCAGCGAAACAATCCTTAGATACGACAGGGGTAACTAGCTTGGAATAGCTTATTCGACAGTAGCCTGCGCAAGAATTTCACAACGAAGATACAGTTCTGCATTTCTCCGCGCCAGAAAGGCACACAAGGGGTATGTGTGGTACGCTGAACGTATGGACTAGGGATGGCCAGATCCGGATCCTCGCGGATCCGAAATCCGGATCCGGTTGGGTTCCGGATCCTAAGGATCCGGATCCTAAAATTTTTCGGATCCGGATCCGCGGATCCGGAATTTTCAGATCCGGATCCAGAACTTTCGGATCCGGATCCGGTACTTTTGGATCCGGATCCGGTACTTTTGGATCCGGATCCGGATCCGTTTTACCTTCCCACATGCGCTTCTTTGGAAAGTAAGAATGTGCTTATAACATATTGTTACCTGCTAATCTACATATATATATATATATATATATATATATATATATATATAGTGTGTGTGCGCGCGTGCGCGATTTGTAATTAATTAATACACTTACAAGGGAGGTCTAAGTCTCCCCCTCCGATTTCCATGAAACTTGGCTGGTGTATAGAATCCCCCTCAAATGTCAAGATGAGGAAAAATTGAAGTGGGGATCTGACCCCGAAACCATGTAAATATGGCATAGGAAGAAACAGGGGGCATAGGGCCTCTCTATACACCTGTCAAATTTCATGGGAATCGGAGGGGGCACAGGGGTCAGATGATCCCCACGTCAATTTGTCCTCATCTTGACATTTGAGGCTGGTTTTGCCCCCTAAAACAGTTTTTTAGCCGAAACAAAAAAAAAAACACGTATTTCTTCCTTTGGGCCCCTCTATACACCTGCCAAGTTTCATGAAAATCGGAGGGGGACACAGGGCTCAGATCCTTACTTCAATTTGTCCTCATCTTGACATTTGAGGGGATTTTGCCCCCTAAAACAGTTTTTAGCTGAAACAAAAAAAACACGTAATTCTTCCTTCGGGCCCCTCTATACACCTGCCACGTTTCATGGAAATCGGAGGGGAACACAGGGGTCAGATCCCCACTTCAATTTGTCCTCATCTTGACATTTGAGAGGAGGTTGCCCCCTAGAACAAATTTTTTGCCGAAACAAAAAAAGCACGTATTTCTTCATTTGGGCCCGTTTATACACACACCTGCCAAGTTTCATGGAACTCGGAGGGGGACACAGGGGTCCGATCCCCACTTCAATTTGTCCTCATCTTGACAATTGAGTGGGTTTCGCCCTGTAAAACCGTTTTTTAGCTGAAACAAAAAAAAAACAACACATATTTCTTCCTTTGGGCCCCACTATACACCTGCCAAGTTTCATGGAAATCGGAGGGGGACACATAAGTCAAATGCCCACTTAAATTTGTCCTCAAATTGACATTTGAGGGGGGGTTGCCCCCTAAAACAGTTTTTTAGCCGAAACAAAAAAACACGTATTTCTTCATTTGGGCCCGTTTATACACACACTTGCCAAGTATCATGGAAATCGGAGGGACACAGGGGTCAGATCCCCACTTCAATTTGTCCTCATCTTGACGTTTCAGGAGGTTTTGCCCCCTAAAACCGTTTTTTAGCTGAAACAAAAAAACACGTATTTCTTCCATTGGGCCCCACTATACACCTGCCAAGTTTCATGGAAATCGGAGGGACACAGGGGTCAGATCCTCAATTCAATTTGTCCTCATCTTGACAATTGAGTGGGTTTCGCCCTGTAAAACCGTTTTTTAGCTGAAACAAAAAAAAAACACGTATTTCTTCCTTTGGACCCCACTATACACATGCCAAGTTTCATGGAAATCGAAGGGGGACACATAGGTCAAATGCACACTTAAATTTGTCCTCATATTGACATTTGAGGGGGTTTTGCCCCCTAAAACAGTTATTTAGCTGAAACAAAAAAACATGTATTTCTTCCATTGGGCCCCACTATACACCTGCCAAGTTTTATGGAAATCGGAGGGACACAGGGGTCAGATCCTCACTTCAATTTGTCCTCATCTTGACATTTGAGGGGGTTTTGCCCCCTAAAACAGTTTTTTAGCTGAAACAAAAAAACACGTAATTGTTCCTTTGAGCTCCACTATACTGCCAAGTTTCATGGAAATCGGAGGGGGACACTTAGATAACCTCCCTTGTTAGTCTTACACTTTGTAATTATTTAACACTGCATATATTATAATGTTTTATTTTAATTTGTAAAACTGTATCTGTAGAACAATTGTATAATTTTTGTATAACATTTCTATCTTGTTATATGTGTTAAAGGTTTCATCCTGGAATGGAATGTCTCACATTTATGTGTGTTTTCATTTCCAATACATTCGAATGAATACATATTCGTTTCAATGGCATTTACAAAATCACCTCTGACATTTGTGCACGAGTGTGTTAGCCGATGCGTAGCAAAGTATTTTAGGAACAACACTTGAAAAAAATTCTTGTAGGACTAACTAATGAAAAATTTCTTTGTAATCGAAGATCATAATACCTTTTAAGGTGTGGTAATATTATAATGGGATTGAGATACGAAACTCTCGGATCCGGATCCAGATCCGGAACTTTCGGATCCGGATCCAGATCCGAAACTTTCAGACCCGGATCCGGAATTTTCGGATCCGTATCCGTTTGGCCATCCCTAGTATGGACCATATTAGCGTAACGTCATCAGGCCCGTAGCTGGAATTGATCTTCGGGGGGGGGGGGGGGGCTCACGGGTTATCAAGGGGGCTTTGTAAACCAAGTCAATTTTTTAAATAAAAAATAACCGTATGAAATGAAGGTAAATTATGTGTGGGGGGTCATTAAGTTATGTAAAAATTTATAAATATCATACAAATACTACAGGGCCTCGAGCAGTGGTAGTGTCGTCGTCTTGCAATCAAGGTGTCCCGGGTTCGATTCCCGGTGGAGGCGCATAGTGGTTCGGATCCCACTTGAAACTGTAGGTCCAGTCCCGATTAGTCTTACTGTGCATAAAGTGGACTTAAAACACCAAATCAATCAATCAATGCAAATACTACATTTTTCTACATCTTTTAAAACATCGATTTTTGTAGTGTTGACTGCTACTGAAATAATCTCTTACTGCACACTCCATACTACTTTTGATGAAACAGATATTTATATCACACAAGAAAAAACGCACAATATTCAATCATATTGCCTACAGTACATTCCACCCCCGGCCGAAGCAATGAAACTCCCCTTCGTTCCCAAAACTTGGGAGCTGTTTACCTTTGATGCAGATAATATAGTAAGGGAATTTGCATGATCACATCAAATTCACTGATTTCTGTCTAAACGGAGGCCGAAACAGGGACAGTGTAGTTGCAGATAAAGAAGCTCCCCCATGAAAGAACTTCCAAAGTCTAGATAATCTTCTACAGGACTTGCAGCTCAGCAAGTGCTCAGCCCCCCCCCCCCGGCCCCTGCCTGGCTACAGGCCTGAACGTCATTGAATCCAATCTTGAGGGTGCCCCCTCAAAAACATTCCTTCAGTGTGACATTATCATGTTTCTTCAACGTCTTTACAATAATTAACATAAATCACTCCGATTGAAATGAAATTATGAGTAAAATATATCATTTTTGGTGGACATTCATTTTTCAGGGAGGGTGTGCTCCCTTGGCCCCCTTCCGCACGTCCATGCGTCTAACTACTTCAAATATTACAAGATACAGTATACATTACACAGACAGGCACGTATCTAGAAATATATTTTGGGGGAGTGTCTAATAATAATAATAATAATAATAAATTTGAAAATTATAGTTAATAATAGTATTAATTGAAATATTCAAATTAATTAATATTATATTTTTATTACGTGAGTATCTAAGACGGTATAAAGATAGTGATATAACAGCGCGTATTCATTATCTAGCTTACGTGTAGGTAAGGTCGGTAAAATTGCCCTGGCAAGTAAATTAAGTTCAAAGAGATAAGAATGGTAGTGTCTGCTGCCACGCTCTTTTTCTGCTGGAACCTCAAAAGAGATGCGCGTGGCAGCAAACTCTGTCTTTGTTTTATCGTGATTTCATCATTCTATGTATGCAATTACGTCTGTAACACATACTGTGAAGTTGTAGCGATTACTTTCACATAAATGTTTTAAGATTAGGTCCCTTAGCATCCTTCTAATAATAAACCTAAATGCTCTCGTAGTTAGGTTAGGTTTCGTTAGCATTAAAATAATATCGCTAAATGCTTTCTAAAGAAAAAGGTTCTAAATTACATGTACCTTCATTCCCACTAGTCATAAACTTGAATTTTTCTCGTCTTCATCTGTTCTTAAGATTTGTAACATCCTCTTAGCAGAGGAATTAAGTGGCAGGAGCAAATTTGACGCTCATTCTTACTCCTGACACGCGCGTGGCAGCAGACTCGGCCATAAAGAATTGAATATTTATTGAATATCAAGGAAGAATGTTAGCTTCAGTTGAGGAAAGTGAAGTTTCTGCTAATATTTTATGCTTATTATTGTAAGTAGTAACATATCTTGCATAAATCGTCTTTGGTGCTGTCATTCAAAGTCGTATGATCTCAATATAATCCTTGTCTTCCTATTAGTTCGGCGGAAATAAATAACCCGCGATTAAACAACAAGTATATTTTCATTATTTAATTTGAGTTACTTTATTATTTCATTATCGTGGTGCAAATCACAGGGGAGCACTTTACTTTTACTTTACATTATGTAATTTTAGTACTTAGTAAGTCCGGACCCCAGGACCCCCCTAAATACGTCCTTGTATACAGATTGGCTAATTACTTTCATTTTTTAATTATAAGTCCACTTTATGCACAGACAGGCTAATCTGGAACAGGGCCGGACTGGGACCGCCAAAGACCGCGGTGGTAATTTTCCTCAACAGGGCGCCGATTGTGAGCAGTTGGGGGCGGGGAGGCGCCGAATGTGTATTTTCGGAAAGGCTCTGACAGGGCAGGGCGCACAGGGATTTTGCCCGGTGTGCCAGTCCGGCCATGAACCGGACTGGAGATGTACAATTTACAGTGCGATCCCAACCACCAGTGGCGTGCCCAAGATTTTCGAAAAAGATTGGTTATGTAAACTTTTTCTTGGTAGTCAGCCCTCATTTTGTCATATTTTCCTACCTTTGACTTTTTTTTAGGAATACTGGGCCAAAGGGGGGTTATAACCCCCATCAACCCCCCTTGGGCACGCCACTGGTTTATGTATACTTTTTCTTGATAGTCAGCCCGGATTTTGTCATATTTTCCTACCTTTGACGTTCTTTTTTTTTTAAGGAATACTGGGCGAAAGGGGGGTTATAACCCCCATCAACCCCCCTTGGGCACGCCACTGGTTTATGTATACTTTTTCTTGATAGTCAGCCCGGATTTTGTCATATTTTCCTACCTTTGACGTTCTTTTTTTTAAGGAATACTGGGCGAAAGGGGGGTTATAACCCCCATCAACCCCCCTTGGGCACGCCACTGGGTTATGTATACTTTTTCTTGATAGTCAGCCCGGATTTTGTCATATTTTCCTACCTTTGACGTTCTTTTTTTTTTTAAGGAATACTGAGCGAAAGGGGGGTTATACCCCCATCAACTCCCCCTTGGGCACGCCACTGCCAACCACTATATTCCTCCACCGGTTATCGAACCCGGGTCCCTTTGATTATAAGAACACGTTACCGCTACCCCATCGGGGAGGCCCTGACTAATCAGGAGTGGATCTACAGGTGAAAATCGAAACCACTGTGCAATATACTTCCACGGGGTATCGACCTCAGGGGCCCTTGATTACAAGGCGACAGTAGCGACAGCGTTAGGAAATCTATTCAGAATCGTCTGTAGTTTGCTCCATCTGGAAATTGATCGAAGCCATAGCGATTCGATACTTGCCCTCGATTAGAGAACTGGCAGCTGACGAACAGTTGAAGAACATGTGCCGCCGTGTTGAATTACAAATGACGAAATGTGAAAGTAAAAAGGAACCGCAAATAACAGTTGTTCATTTAATGACAACTCTACAAAATGCATATAATAAATTTGGAATCCACTTACTTTACTGTCATGAACAGAATGAGCAACATGGTGAATATTGGAGCAAGTAAATGAGAAAATCCGCACGGCCGAAATGTATTGATCAAAATCGGTAACTGAGTGTAAACATAAAAAAAATATTAAAAAATGCAAAAATAATGCTAGTGTGACCACAATATCTTGCAGAAAGTAAGTAGCATGAAATCACCTAGTATCGACTCGTGTAGAGAATTTATACATGTGTAGTTATTAATGCAGTTTTCGAGGAACACAATCCCTTGGTGGCGATAGTTCTATGAAAAAGTATACCCATTAGAGTACTGTTTTTCTTCAAGTACGAGCATGCATTAAACTATTTGCCATATTCCTGTTAAGGTATTTGCATTTAAAAAAATAATAAAGTGCTGATTTTATAGCATAAGGTGCTTTCCCTTGTGATTCAATGTTTTCACCTTCCAGATCTTGCTTTATTCTTCTCTATCCAGAATGGGTAACTGGAAAGAGAGGATAGCAAATTCTCTTCGGAGATCATCATCAGCAAACTGCCAGAGAGTGCAGACAAAAAAGACAACAGTTAATATGGAACCAGATGGTAGGGATATTTGAATGGCACAAGTTCTGCAATGGGTGTTGTTTGTGCAGTGTTTGTGTTACCAGAATTCTACTAGTGGCTTCTTGACGATGCAAAGTCTGTGCTGCATGAGTAGTGTTAGGATAGTTACTTACAAGTACTGCATAGCATGCACTGAATTATTAAACTGAATAATTTTCTCTCCTTTTTGTGCGAGCATGAAATAGATTAGCTCCTGTCAGATGGTAGTCCTTGTTTGAAAGCTTATTGCTAAGAAATAGGGATATGAAATCTCAGGGAACGAAAGGGTTATTGTCTTTAACTTCTACATAATTTATTAATCTTGTGGTTACTTTTTCATTCCATTACATTATTTCTCTTCAATAACCTTTGGTCAGGTTACATGATATTGTATTAGCCTACAGCACATTTTCCCAACGATGCCTTGTAGATGTCCATATTATAGCTACTCTACAACTTCACTTGCCTGTGTGGTGTCTATTGAATATTGTATTTTGCAGCACATAACATTTTTTCAATCTGGTATATTACGTTCACATACTCACAGAAAGTAATAAATTGTTATAATTATTTGGGATACAAACTTCCTTCTTTTGTTTTCCATGGCTAGTGCTATCTTAGAAAATAATACATTGAATCATAAGCATGCTGCATATATTTTCCACTAGATGGTCTTAGCATGCTTCCGTTTTACGTTATTGTTTCTGCATCTTTCTTCCCTTTTCTGTACGTGTATATGAGCCTTTACTTGAATAACACATGCCAGTTTCCAGCACATTAATTGAATCACATTACGCTGGACATCTGACTATACATGTTCAATTCCTGGGGTGGGTGATATTGGTTGGAATGTTTCCGGTTTTGTCCCTGCATAAAGTGGCTCCGGGGCTAACCCAGCCTCAAATCAATTTGTAGGGCTACCTGGGGCTAAAGGTGGCCAGAGCATGGTGCTGATCACATCACCTCCAAAATGCCAAAGATCGAGTATGTGTGGAGACCTGCCCCTACAATCCATTCAGAATTTTTTTGCTGGGGGGCTGTGTTCTATGGGGAGCAGGATACACAATATAATATATCGTAATTACCATTTTTAAGATTTGAAAGATGTTCAATGAGAAAGAAATTTGCCACACTTGTGCCAAAACATGGAAAACATAAGAACTTGAAGTTTTTGTAGAACATGAGTGATTGTGCGTGTGTGTGTGTGTGTCATTTATGAAGCATGGCATTGTAGACAATAGGAGAGAATCTTAGATGCATGTATATAATAGATATTTCTGTGAGAATATGCTCAGCTCATTGTTATTTAAAACCTTTTATGGGATGTATTTCATTCTATCTGCCTTTGTAGGTCAACAGACTGTTTCTCTCTTTAAAAAGTTTTGGGCCTCCTTGATGGCATAGTAACATCTTCGCTTGGTAATCAAGAGGTCCCAGGTTCGATATCTGGTAGAGGCACATTGCACAGTGGTTCGAATTCCATTTTAAACTGTAGGTCCGGTCCTGATTAGTCTATCTGTGCATAAAGTGAACTTAAAACATTAATTAAAAACTCTTTATAAATTTAATCTGTTTCTTTGGTAATGATAGGATGTTTGAGCTTCAACCATCCTGTGAATGGACTTAGTTTTTTATTTATTTAATTCACTTTGCTCTGTGTACTGAAGAATTTTAAACACTGCCAAATTTCTTGCAACAAAGCAAAGCAAGAGCAATGATCACATGATTCTCCCCAGGGGCATGCCGTGACCTTTCGTGATAGGCAAGCGATGGGTTAATTTTTCGTTTTGGTTAATTATAACAATTTCAAATATAATATAAGCCTACACACATCCCTACTTACAATAATGTGCATAATGGTGAAGTATCGGGCTTGAGTGTGTGAAGTGCATACATACCGTAAAATCAAATCTTCGCTGCAGGTTTATAAAGAAGAAAAAAGCCTCTCGATATAAACTTGTAAATTTCAACCATGAAGAAAATAATGATTTACTTGATATTTGAGGGCAACTGTAAATTATATTACGTTCTTTTTTAACCCTAAAAATAATAAACATCCTATTAGCTTAAAGTTTCGATCGTAAATAAACGGACGGGTTTCGGTTTCTTACTTGGCTAGAATTATGAATCATGACTTGTCTTCAGTTGGATGCAAGCGCAGATGTGATTCTGGGAACGTTCATGTCTTTGCACTGCATTATAAAAATTGCTCAAGTCACTGTAGCTTGTTCCTAAATTTGTATTAAACAAAACACATGGCCAACAAAATAATTTATTAAGATCATTGCTGCCACATAACCACATAATATTGTTGTACTGAGATGTTTTAAACTGCCTAATGAAAACTTTCCCATCTTTCTTAGTTGGTTTGGTTGTGCACAGTTCAGGACATGGTCGCTCGACTCACAATCACAAGCTCCAACTTTACACCATATGTTCTCGAACTGAATGGTTTTGAAAGAAGGTCCCTAATCAAGGCCTTACCTGCAGCACTGCAAATTGATGGCTCTTCTGGTATGTCAACCCTGGCGGAAATTTTCAATGTACTTTTACACCAGGTACAAAAACACGACACAAAGAACAGAAAAAAACATCACAATATCACAGTAAAAAACAACACTCAACAGCAGCACCCACGCTTCTAAATTAACCCTCCTTTTCACCATAACCTGCAGTGTTACATACCCTCCATATTTCCGAGTAACCGACCACATGACGAATATGTTCAAGTACCGGCTGTGATTTCATTTCTTATAAATAGCATACGACTTGTGATCACTGGCTAACTTCATAATGTAATTTGTTGATTACTATAGAGTATCAAACATGAAAATCGTACCGCATTAGGTGGTACTACGGATGCACAGAAAATTCTGGAAGTTAGCAACACTTGTGGCCGTGTGGACGAATTCTTTCCAACACCCTTGCTAAAGACAGATGCGGTCTTGGTGTTGCTTGCCCTCAGCCTTTTTTCTTCGTAAACGGGGATGGACAGTGTCCATGCAAGAACTGCATAAGTCACTCGAAAAGCGGGGAGAAAGGCGAGCAGTCCTCTTCTTCTAAACGCGGTCAATCGTGGCGCATCGCCCAACGTCTTCAAGGGTGTAGCCGGTTTATGTTCCAAGCCAAAAGAACAGAAAATAGAGGAAATGAAAATTCTGCAATGTAAATATCTTATAGTAAATAAATTCCATTCTAATGTGTATAGAGGCATTGAAAAACACGAACTTTAAATATCAAAAGTGTTTTAAAAAAGAACGCAAGCGGCGCTTGCCCCGCCTTTCCTTACCGCACGCTTCTGATTCTCCCCAATTTGGATAATTACACATTAACTTTTATGAAAAACAGTTAATAACCTCCACTTTGTCATTGATTCCAACATAGAATGGTCAGATTATATTTCAACGTAGATAAAAAGAGTAAACAAATTTCTTCAAGCCTTGTACCACTTAAAGAATATTGTAGGCACTGAGGTTAAAAAAAAATGTTCAAAAGCCTAATATTATGACGATTAATCTATGGAGCCATAGTTGCTTTCAATGCAAGCAGCTCCATAACTAATAAGCTGCAGAAAGTACAGAATGCGTGCACGAGATTCATTTAGAAGCTCAGTAAAGGGACCACGTTTCAAAATCCTTACACAGATTAATTTGGCTTAATACAAGGAATTTTGCTAAATACCAGTTACTAACTTTAACACATAACGTACTAAGCAGCAAGCAGTCTGGATATCTCTCTGAGAAACTGAACACAAATTCGAGCAGTCATCAACTTATAACGCATCAAAACACTTACTGCCAGTCCCAATACATACATAACACAGTCACCTACGGAAAAATTATACACCATAACTGCCGCAAAAGAATGCAATATCAGAACCATAAGCAATTTAAAAAGAAATGTAAGAATCATCTACTAGCAAGGTAGATAAGCCCGTAATCATGAGCAACTTGTCAGTTATAAATACAGTACATCCATTGTAATAGTGCAACTGTGTACACATAACTTCTTATAGTTATTAACATTCTAAAAGTAAAAAAAAAAAAAAGGTAAAGTATTCCCCTGTGCATAGCACCATGCCATGAAGGCGTATAGGGGGTGTGGGGGTAACGCCCCACACTTTCTTGATCTGGTCGTGAATGGGGGTGATGTGATCAGCATCACGCCCCTGACCGCCTTTACCCCCCAGGGTTTCCCCCAGGTACCCATGTTATTCGACGCTGGGTTATTAACATTCTAAACTTCATTATTTCATTATAATATTTTCAATTTATTATTATTATTGCTATTATTGTTTCATTCATTGTTCCAGCTGACTCTGTCATACATGTAGTCAGGGGCGCCGACTTGTCAAAATTATTAGGGGGGGGGACCTCTGATCACTGAAATAAACTAATGCATGACTCCCTCCCTCCCTTTTTAAAGTTTTGGCCTTGGTGTTCGGAATCTCGTAAACACCCATGAATTCCTGAAAAATATTAAAACTTTCATTTGCAGTTCGAATGCAAAATGTCAATTGTTCACGAATGGATATGTTACAAGTTTCGTCAACCATAATAGCAAAATATTCCCGACTTTTAATATCTGCTACCACGGGGTGCAAAACAGATCTCCCTAATATATCAATGATCTCGTTCTGAATGTCATGGGAGAGCCATTTGTAGCCCGAACGTCCCATCCACTCTCCTAGTTCATGCACATCTTATTTTGAAACTCTTTTTAGTAAAAATGTTAACAATACTCATAATTATATACTTAGTATATAGTAATAAGTCATGTGTTTTGCTGTCTCTGGCCATAACCCCCCCCCCCCCCCAAGTTGATTATCTAGAACATTTCAAATGTGTATTTAAAGTTAAGTTCATGTGGCACAATTCAGAGAAAACTTTACAAGAGAAGCAAAATAATACATTAGATTCTCTTAAGCAAAATTATTTGGGGCGCCTATGCATGTAGTAAAGATGAAAGCAATGAACATTAGGTATCTGTAACCTTTTTTATTCAATTTATGTGGAGTGATGTGATCGGCAGGGACAATACTCAAAAATGGCAGCTCACGATCTACTCAGGTCAATATTTCTAATGTTGCTGCACCTAGGAAGGATGAAGCCTGACATTGCTGGTCACGACTACAAATGCGTCCTGAATATTCATGCATCCAAAGTAATTGCTATCAGTCCAACAAACAACCAATTACCTCCAAATGTTTGGTGTGGGAGAGATACGGTGCAAGTGGCAGGCCAATTGGGTGCCGTGTCTACAATGTTGACTGTCACCAGCTAGGCCAGGTCTAGTTTGAGCCAGCACACTGGACTTTTCTCCCCACACCAAACAGTTAAAACTAGCTTCTCACACATCTTTGCATTTCAATCTCTGAAGATGAGAGTGATGTTAGCTGTCTGAAGGATTGAATCCTTGAAGATGAGTGATGCTAGCTAGCTCTCAAGGATTGAATTCTTGAAGATGATTGATGTTAGCTCTGTAATGGATTGAATCCCTGAAGATGAGAGAGATGTTAGCTCTTTCAAGGATTGAATCCTTGAAGATGAGTGATGCTAGCTCTCAAGGATTGAATCCTTGAAGATGAATGTTAGCTCTGTAATGGATTGAATCCCTGAAGAAGAGAGTGATGTTAGCTCTCTCAAGGATTGAATCCTTGAAGATGAGTGATGTTAGCTCTCTCAAGGATTGAATTCTTGAAGATGAGTGATGTTAGCTCTCTCAAGGATTGAATCCCTGAAGATGCGAGTAATGTTAGCTCCCTAAGGAATTGAATTACTGCAGATGAGAGTGACGTTAGCTCTATCACGGATAGAATTGCTGAAGATGAGAGCGATATCAGCTCTCGGAAGCTTAGAAGCATATCCAGAACAGGCCTGGCAGATATCTCAAAGAATATCTTCACCACCAGGAAAGATGGAAGAATTATTTATTATTTCATCAATGTTACTATTTTGTTGCATGAGTCTCAGCAGCATAGTGCTACATAATGTGTTTTTTTACTAACTTTTTTCAGAGGACGAAATGGATGGAATGAGAGGCATCACGTTGAGACTCCGTCGCTTCTGGCAGAAGTTCTTGGATCTCGTCATGGGATTTTTGTTCTCATTGGTGTACCATGGACCAGGCGAGAGAATGCCGCCAATCGACGACCTCACCCTTCTGGAATCTGCATCTTCTCTGGCATATAAAATACGGACTAAAAAGGTGATATACTTCTACATGGCTGACATTAGGATCCCAAGGTGTTTCTACTTCCTTTGTTACAAATGTATGAAACAGGGACTTAGTATAGGGTTACCAGACACCAATTTCATCATATCATCACTCATCCACATTGGCATGGTTAGCCAAAAGTAGCACAATGAGTGTGGGGACACAGTTTTGAATTTTTCTTTCATCTAAGCTCTTACTAACTTACATTCCGTTGCATTTGATGAAAGCACTTAATCTGTAGTTAGTAGTGTCTGCCAGTTTAGAGCTAAATTTGTTAATAGTGTTTACTAGTGCAACATTTCTACAAATACAGTAAAACCTCGTTAATTCGGACTAATGGGGGATCAGTTGACCGGTTTAACGAAAGTCCGGATTAACTGAAATAACCTAAAAGAACAGTAGAAAGTGCATAAAAACTCCGTTTATAGCAACAAAACACGTTTATTATGGTGTATTTAAAGGGCATAGGCCTAAATACACTATACAGCAGGGGCAGTTACTGATATTGTTGCAGTGTTGCACAACAACTGGATATTTTACAACAAAATTTCATACTTTTTGTTAGTATATTTTTTCATTTGTTTTCCTATATTGAACATAAGCAAACAAGTTTGTCCTTCATTGCTTCATATGCAAATTCCATTATGATCGTTAAAAAAAGGAGGCAACCTGCAAGATTTCACAGTGTATGAGTAGACGCACAGGTATGAGTTGCAAACCTGGAGCAACGGCCTGATCTCTACAGCGAGGAGTATTGGAGCAAAGTTCAATGCTGTTCTTCCTATCTCCTGCTTCACTCGGCTTGGTCGTTGGAATGGGTTTACAACACACCAAAGTCAGGCGACCCATTTCAGATCCCCTGGCGGGTGAGAGAAGAAGAGGACGGACCAACAACAAACGCTTGATTGCTAATTCTTTCATACACCGTTAGAGAGCAGCAGCCAAGTTCTCACTGTCCTGTGTCGTAGAGCAACAGACAAAATGTCCACGTTAAGCAAAGAGAAATATTTTATTTTGGGGAGAATCTTAACCTAATTTAAATTATGCTTGAAACTTGTAACAATTTGATTTGATTTGTTTTTTTTTTTTAAATCCACTTTATGAACAGAAAGACTAATCAGGACTGGACCTACAGTTTAAAGTGGGATCCGAACATTAAAGTACTTCTTATGTAATCACAAGAAACACAATTCTGCATAATATTGCTGCCAAATAAATGAAACTTCAAATTTTGTATGATGATAATTAATTGTACTCCTCGAAAGTGTCACGTGTCACTCACATATAAAATTATAAATATATATAATTACATTATAAATATATACAAATTAAAGTTATATATATATATATATATATGTATATACAGGGCTCGAAAAATCCCGGTTGCCAGGTTGCCATGGCGACTAAAAATTTCAGCTTGGTGACTGTGATCTTTTGCTGTAATATTGCTGTTTTTTAAGTTTTAGTGTACGAAACTTTGAAGATTCTAAGTTCAAATTGCAGTAGTGTGAGTTAGCAAATTATTTTTTTATCAACGTTGTGAACATTCTATAGAATCAGTAACAATTTCTTACTCTTTGTCCCCCAACCCCCCATTTCCAGCTTTCTCACATAATTTAGTGATTTTTTGAATACGGTGATGCTCAGCTTATAGACTGATTGATTTGCTTTATTTTATTTCGCTTTTTGTGCCACTTTTGGCTAATTTGCAAAGATGGTGATGAATGATATGATGAAATTGATGAATGGACACGTACAAACATCCAAGCTCAGTCCGTCATTCGAAACCAGGACCCCTGGCATCATAGCGCAATGTGCTAACCACTCCGCTCAGCTTCTTATAGTATCCACAATTACTAGTAAGTGGTTTCCTGGAGCCTGGTTTTCAGAACTGGCGCCTAGCTCTGAAGAAAATTTTTTGAGCACTGTATATATACATACATACATGCATATATATTTGTTGCAACCACCAGCATTCTGAACCACAAGCCACCACTGCTGTACAGTACAGTACAAAGTCTGCGGGAAACAGAATTTCATCAGTGGTTGACTGCCTCTTCTTTGGGAAGTTCTCTTGTTGACTTCTAGCCACATTTAAAACCTTGCATTCTGGGTGGTGGGTTGGTTTTTTTTTTCCTGTCGGGATTAAGCAAAGTCCAGCTTATCTGAGTCCAGATTAATGAGGTTTTACTGTAGTTTATAACAGTAGTTCTCAACCTTGAAGAGATTGTGGCCTGGTATTTTTTTTTAAAAGCCATGACTGGTTCCATGTCAGATCACCCAGGCCATGACACCCACTGATCCAGATTTTAATGAAACTTGGTGTATTTGTTAATACTACCAAGCTATGAACACATGCAATTTTTTTCTTCTATAGACCTCATAGTTACTGAGAAACAGGAAGCTATAGTTTCGGAATTTTGCATGAATTTGTCACTGCCAAGGCCATGGTGGTGTTTAACAGAACTTCGATTTTTTTTCTTAACTTCATAGATATACTCGTATGTATGTTCCATAAAGAAAGTTGTCACAAAGATTCCTTTGCACTGCAAGTCAGAAAAAAAAATCTTGTAATGCATATCATGTATTTTTTGTGTCAGTCTCTCCCGTTACTAAATTTGCATCATCACTATAAGACACTGAAGTTACCATGCCAATGTTTTTTTTTAATTGAAACTTAAAGTATGTTCTGAACTAACTAACTACTAACTCTCTAGCCTTCTTAAACCCGAAGGTTCATGGCTGCAGCAACACAGGCCTTCCATGTTTCCCTATTTTGAGCAAGTTCTATATACTCTTTTCCATCCCTACCGATTTCCCTTAGGTCCATCTCAACGTTGTCCCTCCATCTTCGTCTTGGCCTTCCTACAGGTCTCTTACCATCAGGTTTCCCAACAAGAATCCTGTAAACTCCTCGTTCCTCTCCCATTCGTGCCACATGGCCTGCCCACCTAAGTCTTCTTGATTTAATTATTCTAATAATATCTGGACATGAATACAAATTATGTAGTTCTAAATTATGTAACCTTCTCCACTCACCTGTCTCCTCATCCCTTTTAGGTCCAAATATTTTCCTAAGGATCTTATTTTCAAATACTCTCAATTTATGTTCCTCTTTCAATGTAAGGGACCAAGTTTCACACCCATATAATACTACAGGCAAAATTACTGTTTTGTATATTTTAACTTTCAGTTTCTTAGATATTAAATGAGAAGACAAAAGTTTATGAAGAGAGAAGTAACATGCATTTCCTGAATTAAGCCTACTTTTTATTTCCTCTTTAATATAATTTTCATTTGTTAATATTACTCCTAAGTATTTGAATTTGGAAACTGGTTCAAACGAGTTGTTATCAATAATTAGATTTTGATTATTACCTAACACTTGGTTTCGGCCTGTAAGCATATATTTAGTTTTCTCTTTGTTAACTTCCAAACCTATCTCTTTAGCAGTTTTGAAAAATATTTTAGCATTATTCTTAATTGTATTCACATCATCCCCCAGTAAGTCTACATCATCTGCATATGCTAACAACTGAGTCACACCATTTAATTTTAGTCCTTCTTTAGTTTCTTTTACCTTCCTAACAGCATATTCTAAGGCAAAATTAAAGAGCAATGGAGATAATGCATCTCCTTGTTTTAACCCATCATGAATTGTAAATTTGTCAGACATATTAATACCCACACGAATTTTACTTTCTGTTTCACTGGTGCATACTTTTATCATATTAACAAGCTTCTTAGGTATTCCAAACTCAACTAATATATTATATAGTTTATCTCTTTTGACTGAATCATATGCTTTTTTGAAATCAATGAATAGCTGATGGACATTTTGATTATATTCCCACTTTTTTTCAAGTGTCTGTCTGATGTGAAAAATTTGATCTGTAGTTGATCTGTTACGTTTAAATCCACATTGATAATCACCTATAATTTCATTAGCATATGGGGTTAGTCTTGTTAAAAGAATGTTAGATAATATTTTATATGTTGTTGAGAGTAGAGAAATTCCACGGTAATTATTGCAGTTCATTTTATCACCTTTTTTAAACACAGGAACAATTATGGATTCTTTCCACTGTTGAGGGATTTCTTCTTTATTCCATATTAAACAGATTAATTTATGAATTTGATACATTAATGAATTTCCACCATATTTAATTAACTCAGCTGGTATTAAATCAATGCCAGGTGCTTTGTTATTCTTTAGCCTTTTAATAGCATCTTTAACTTCAGTCAAGTTGGGTTCTGGAACTAAAGGTTCTGCTGTGTGTACTTCATTCACTTCTGATTTATCTCCTACATGGACATTTAAAAGGTCATTAAAGTAGTTCTTCCATCTATTTAGAATATCGCATGGGTCAGCTAGAAAATCACCGTCTTTATCTTTTATCAAGTTTACTTTAGGTTGCCACCCCTTTCTAAATTCATTTACACCTTTATATAAATCTCTGATATTTTTATTTTTGCTCTTTGTTTCAATTTCGTTAATTTTGGTTTTCAAGTAATCTCTTTTTGTACTTCTAAACGTGCGGTTAACTTCTCGCTTTATTCTATTATAATTGTTTAGATTTGTATCATCAGAGTTATTTAACCACCTAAGTCTAGCCTGATTTCTTATTTCTATTAGATTATGACATTCATTATCAAACCATGGCTTACTTTTTCTCGGTTTATGGTATCCTATACTTTCTTTACCTGCTGATTCTATTGCATTACGTATGTGCTCCCAATTCTTATTTACGTCTGTTTCATTTATATTTTCATCATCATTTAAATCCTGCAAAACATCAAATCTATTTGACAGTTTAATTTGGTAATCTTTCTTAATTCTTTCATCAGTAAACTTTCCTGTATCAAATTTTAGAACTTTTAGATTTTGTTGCTTATGATTTATCACTGAGAGTCTTTCTCTTAATTTAGCAATTACTAAATAATGGTCACTGGCACAGTCAGCACCTCTATGTGTACGAACGTCAATTATACTAGTATGCCTTCTCTTATCAATGAGAATATGATCTATCTGATTGTGAGTTTTACCATCTGGAGAAGACCAGGTATATTTATGGATATCTTTATGTTTAAAAGTGGTACTTTTCACAATTAAATTCTTTGAGTTTGCAAAAGTAATCAATCTTATACCATTATCATTTACTTAATTCATGAAGACTTTCTTTACCAATCGTGGGTTTAAATGTCTCTTCTTTGCCAATCTGTGCATTACAGTCACCTAAGAGAATTTTCATATCATACTGAGAAAATTTATCAAAGACCTGTTCTAATTCTGTATAAAAATCATCTTTAGTATTATCATCTTTATCTTCCGTTGGTGCATGTATGTTTATTAAAATAATTTTACACCACCTACCCTGTAAAACTGCATATGATATCCTATCATTAATAAATTCTACTGTTTTAAGAGCCGATATAATTCTATTATTTATGAAAAAGCCTGTTCCAAAATTATGATTTTCAGTACCACCATAGAAAAAAGTATAATTTTTAGTTTTACAATTCCCTTCTCCTGGCCATCTAACTTCCTGGACAGCTACTACATCTAATTTATACTTAACTATCTCATTAACTGTACACTGAAATGCCCCAGGCCGGTAAAGGCTTAGAACATTCCAGGTGCCTAATTTAATATCCTTATTCCTAATGTAGATCTTATCCTTAGTCCAGGGACCTCCCAAAGTAGTCCCCACCCGGAGATCCGAACGGGGGACTATTTTACCTCCGGAATATTTTACCTTGGGAACATCCATGGCCTTATATTGTTGTTTCTTGACATGTGTTTTTACAGTGCAGAGTTGTCAGCTCTACGCCTAACCCCCAATATGAATGGAGGAACTACTACACAAGACAAACACAAACACATTAGACAGCACAACTACTACACAAGACACACACAAACACATCACAACTATAACAAAATATAAACACAAACACACCACAACTACTACACAAGACAAAACCAACATACTAGACAGCACAACTACTACACATACATACTAGACAGCACAACTACAACACAAGACACATACATACACACCACCGATACTACCCAAGACAAACAGAAACACATTATACAGCATAACTACTACACAAAATAAACACAAACACACTAGGCACTACAACTACTACACAAGACAAACCCAAAAACACTACACAGCACAACTACTGCACAAGACACACAAACACATAACAACCACTACACAAGATAAAACACAAATGCACAACTACTACTACACAAAATTATATATACACACATACACACACATACATACATACACATACATATATACACACACACACACACACACACACACACACACACACACACACACACACACACACATATATATATATATATATATATATATATATATATATATATACATATACATATATATATATATATATACATATACATATATACAGGAATAGGGTTAGAAATGGTGCCAGAAGGGCGGATAAACACAAATAATGAAGGAGACAGCAAACACCCACCATTATTTGATCAATTATAATTTCTTCTATTTACAAATATTTACATATAGTTTACTTCGATTTACAGTTTAACTATATTACTATATTTTCATCTATTTGCCATTATATCTTGTGCGTTTTGGCGATCTTCTTCCACCGATCTATCCGGAAACCTTCTCTCATCATTAAAGTCTACATTTCTTGGGCCATTGTCTTCCCGTAGTCTGTCTTGTAATCTTCTTCCGTTATTACAATAATTTCTGTCTAATTCTATGTTCGTAACCTGCCCTAAATAAATACATATAGAAATACAGAACCAAAAATAGCATAGTGGAAATCAGTAAACCCTAATAATAATAATAATAATATATTCTGTGGCTTACATTTTAGCTAAAAGTACTTTTTTTTTAGTGTTTTTGAAAAAAATTAAATAAATACTAAACTCTAAGTTAAAAATTTGTAAATGTATATATGATACAAAACAAAATAAATAAAAATTAATACATACCCTGCAAAAAATCA